>NC_067399.1:411109391-411416266 GCF_016432865.1 Antechinus flavipes
TCAATTTATTGGGGGAAATATCACATACATACTTAAGTACACAGAAAACATATGTGTGATAGTAAATATGTGAAGAAAAGAAAGCTTACTTTTGTAGTTTTTAGGTGCAATCACAGTCAGAAATTCAAATGTTACATGGAAATTTCTAGATAATTCAGTAATGTCTTTTATAGTCCTGATATTTAGAGAAGAGTTAACCAACTGCTTTGGTTAGAGTATAGGACTTGATATAATTAACCAGGACTATTGATCCCTTTTCTTTTTATATTGGAAATAAATTCACTAAACATTTATAGATAAGATGGAAAAAAAAAAAAAACCTAACTACTCAACACTAATGTTAAGACTTCAGAGGGCACCTAATGAGAACCATTTCTATGACAATCTCTAAAAAACAATCATGCAATTTCTATGTGAAAACACCACTTATTGGGAACTCAATAATTTTCTGGCAGGCATTCTACTTTAGAATGGCTTTAATTGTTAGGACATTTATACAACAACCAGCTGACATCTGCTTTTCTACAGTTTCCTTTCATTATGCTTGGTTCTGCCCCACTGGGACCAAGCAAAAGTATTCAAATTTCTTTCCAGATGAAAGTCTTTCTATTACTTAAGAGCAGATATTAATACCTCTCCTTTACCTTTTCTCTTTTCCAGGCTACACATTTCCCGTTTTTTCAATTGATTCTAAATGGCATAGTTTCTAGTTCTCCTTCTGTTCTGGTCATCTTCCCTTAGTAAACAACCAAGCTTGCTTATGTTCTCCCTAAAATGTAATGTTCTGGTTTGAACACAATAAACTTCTCTGTGGTTTTCATGACACTGGTTTCTTCTGGTTCTTTTTTTGTCCTTTCCTTTCTTGATTTATCTGTCTCTTCATATCTTATACATGTATGTTTTTCTAGGGCAGGGATTCTTAATTTTTTGTTATAGACTCTTCTTTGGCAGTCTGGTAAAGTCTAAGGACTCCTAAGAATATTTTTAAATGCATAAAATAAAATGCATGGAATTACAAAGAAAGCCATTTTTATTGAACTATAGTTATCAAATATAAACAATCAAACAAAAACAAACAAATCAAACAAATTAAGAACCCCTTGTTCTAGGATGTATTCTCAGATTTTTTTTTTTTCATTTCTCATTGTTTCTCTTGGGTGATCTAGTCTGTTTTTATGATCTCAATTATCATTTTTATGCAGATAGTCATCAAATAGCCATGATCTTTCCCTTGAGTAAAAAAGAATAGAAGAGAAGAGGGGGGGAAAAGGACAAGAAAATGATAGAAAAGAAGAAAGGAAGAAAAGAAATGGGAAAAGAAAATGGGAAGAGAAGAGAAAATGGGAATAAAAGATAGGAAAAAAGAAGATAGGAAGAAAAGAGAAAATAGGAAGAGAAGAGAAAAAGAGAAGATAAAAAGAAAAGATAGGGAAAAAAGACTGGGGAGAAGAGGAAAAGAGGAACACCCAGAGTCCTAAAATTAAATTCTATTTACCCTAAATATATTTAATTTGTGAAGCAGTGTAGCATCGTGACTGGTGAAGTGACCTTTGAGTCAGAAAGACAGGTTAAAATCCCATCTTTGACATACTGTTTGTGTGATCTTGGACAACTCATTTAACTTTTTAGTGCACCAAGACTAAGACTTGGACTAAGACAGAATTTAAAAAATGATGCTGATTAGCATTAGTAGAAAAAGTTCAAAGTATGTGCAAATTAGAGGTAATTTCAAGAAGAAAGGTCAAATTATGAAGGCAGAACCACAAGCACTTGACAAATGATTAGATGGAGTGGGGAGAAGGTGAGAAAAAGAGTTATTATTGTTTAGTCATTTACAACGGTATACAATTCTTACTGTTCCTATTTGAGATTTTCTTGGCAAAAATATTATAGTGGTTTGTCACAGCTTTCTCCACCTCATTTTAGGAAAAGGGCACAGTTAAAGTTAACTATGAAGTGACCAATTATTACTATAGCTATCCTTCGTCAGCAGTTGAAATAATTTTTTTCATACAAAGCATAGACCATTTAATTTCTCTATTCAAAATTCTTGAATGGCTCCTTATTGACCAGAAAATATAAAGTTATTAACGTATCACTGAGGGCTCTTTACAATGTGTTTCTAATTTATCTTTCCAAATTCTTGTCATACTATCCTTCTTCACAAACTTTTCATCCTATTCATATTTCTCTACCAGCTGTTTCCTGATATCACTCTACTCTTTAATGCCTTATTTCACTTATGAAGTTGAATTTGCCAACTTGGAAAGAACTTTCTTCACACCACTGTCTCTGGAGAGCTTTTTCTATTTTTAAGGCTCAGATTTTCAAAGGCAACATTCTCCTACCTGAAAAGGACATTTCTCTACACAAATTTTCTTAGTATAGTTTGTCTATATCACTCTTTTGCTCCTATCACATTCTGCTTTATACCATACTTATATTTGTGATCATCATACCCCTGCATTAGATTGCAAGCTTCTTGAGAGCACAGAATATGTTAAAATTTTTTTCATATTTCCCTATATTGATATATTGAATTACATTGAATTAAATTCTACCTATGCATCCCTTTGGGGTGAAGTAGAATAAATTTAATCCCTCTTCCACATAACAGCTCTACAAATACAAAGACATCTATTATGTCCCACTTAAGTTTTCATTTCTTTAGGTGAGAAATACATAAGTCCACTTATCCAAAAACAGCATTGTCCCACCTTGAAGATCACTTTGCTCCTCTCTATATAGTGAATCATTTCTAAATGTAGAGGATTGTTCACTAGCTGAGTCAAAATTGGTCCTGATGTTTTTTATCTGTCTTTGCCACCAGTCCTCTGAGCACTCCTGTTCATACAACCAAGTGGGAGTGCATCAAGAAAACAGCCTTGGGGCCTATGTTCCCCAGCATTATTTATTTACCTTCTCCTCAGCAGGAAGTGTACATTATCTGGAAGTCTTCTCAGTCAACTGAAAAGCCAGTGTGCACATCCATTCTTTAGACAGGTCACTTTAAGTCAAGCTTGAGTACTCTAGCACTTTAAATAAATCTTCTTCTAGCCAGTTGTAGAAAGAAATTATTCCTATGAACACACATTTCCATCTCTGATGAGAGAGAGAGTCAGGTAGCTGAGTATTAATCAATAATCAAGGATTTATTAAGCAGCTACTATGTGCCAGGCACTCTGTTAAGAGATGATAATATAAAAAGAAAAAGAAGTTTCTGTCCTTAAGAAGCTTACATTCTTATGAAGGAAGATGACATTTACAATTTATACAAAATAAGTACAAAGTCTTTTTTTTTTTGGAGAGGATACCACTGGTGAAGAAGGGAATAGAATCAGGAAAAGTCATATAGAAGATGGTGTTTCTGAATTGCTTCTCTGAAGGAAATTCAGAATTCTAAAAATCAGAGATGAAGAGATAATATATTTTAGGAATGGGATAGAGCTTGTGCATTTAAAAAATGATGCTGGAATGGAGTCTAGAAATGGCATATGAAGAGCAGTAAGAAAGTCACTTTGACTAGATTGTAGAATATGTGGAATGACAAATCATGAAAGCTGGAAGCTGGGTAGGAGCCAGATTGTGAAGAGTTTGTCTGCATGTGTCAGTTCCCTGCTTGTAAGCTTATGACAAATTCCTTTTTTCTATGACACCAAGTGCTTCTCTCTCTGCCATTTAAGGCCTCTTCTAATCTGACTCTGGCCTTCCTCTGTTGAGTTGATCCCTAACATTCATCCTCCACTCCTGGCAAGCAGGTATCTTCAAAATGTCTGTTCCCACCTTATAATCATTCCCGACTCTATGTTTTTATTTAGATCCCTGATTAAAATGCCATTATTTCTTTTCTCTGTCCCCCCCCTCCCCAAATCCTTTTCATTCTTCAAGATCAACATTTTGTGATCTTGGGCAAGTGACTTCTTCTCTTTAAGTCCCATTCCATAAGAAACAGATGATAAAGTAAAAGG
Source organism: Antechinus flavipes (assembly GCF_016432865.1). Classification (NCBI taxonomy): domain Eukaryota; kingdom Metazoa; phylum Chordata; class Mammalia; order Dasyuromorphia; family Dasyuridae; genus Antechinus; species Antechinus flavipes. Next base: position 411,113,360 of record NC_067399.1, read on the forward strand.
ATGCACACCAAAGATCACTAAAAATTTTATTGATTTGGAAAAAAAGGTGATTATTAGTGAAGGAATAGACAATTGATTCTGGTATGACTTTTTAGAAGACGATATTCATGACATATAAAGTCTTCCAAATCATCTATAAGCGTCTGGCTTTATTTTCTTAAATCTGAGCTATATGTGAGTTTTTTCTTGCTCTCTTTCTCTCTCTGTATTTGAAATATTCCTTTGTACTTTCACATTTCAATCTCTAAGTATCAAAGTTATATTGACTTGCTTTGTAGATTCTTGTTCAGATCTTCATATTTTTTTTCAAGCTTTTTATCTTCTACCACAAATATTGGCATATAAGCTGTAATCATATTCAAGGTTTTTTTTTAAATGTTATTTATCATAAGATTTGCAAGTTGAGATGACCAAAAATCCTATGGAATGATTTTTATAAATTATTTTTGGGTCATGATGAAATCAATGAGTTTGTCATTTGTTTTGGCTCTTGAAAGAGAGCTTGTGAACCATTTAGCCATTTAACATTATCCTTTGCCTTCTGACTTAATATCTGTATTAATATGGTTCACTTTATAGTACTAATTAATTGATAAAGAGACCATAGCATAAACTACAATTAATTTTTATAGATGATATAAAAACTATATGATTATTAGTGAATTTCACCCCCTTATGGCTATTATTTCACCATTACTGTGAAAAAACAATAAGGCCATCCAGGCCTGAGAGGCACTTAAATTTTTTATTGGATTTATGGGTTGCCATTGTCAAACAAATCATCATTTAACCACTAGTCTATTGCATATAACTCTCTATGTACTGGATTAAGTTGGGTAAAGCTTTTCCACCAACTGTGGACCTATCAGTTTTTAGCCTCAAGGCTTTGTCTTCAAGACTTTTCTCTATGAGAAAAAATAAAGAAGGACTTTGTGGAGACTGTGGGTCATATCAACTCTACAATCTAGGATTTTCCATGAAGCCTTCTTTGGTCACTTCGGTGGATATTCACTTTGCCCTCTGGTAATCTCATGTAATTTATATCTTGCACTATACATTTTTGCCATTCAACAGAATGTAACTTTTCTGAGGGCAAGGGCAGTTTCATTTTTGTCTTTTATCCCCCAGATTTAGCATTGTACCTGAAACATATTGGGTACTTAATAAATATTTAATAATTGATTGAATGAACAAATTTAGCAAGCACCAACTATGTTCACGTACTAGGTACTAGGGAAGATACAGAATTTAAGTAAGATAGTCATTTCCTCATGGATCTTTACAGACTCGTATGTGTATTGGATGCAAATGCTTATATGAGCAATATTCTATATACACATATATTTATACACACACATCTGAAAAGTACCGTGTAAAAACAACAACCATGATATGTGAGGTCAATAATTTTTATTAATAGAATGTGGCCACCAAGCGTGCTACAAATGCTTTGAGACACAGGGTGGCAGGTAAACACCAAAAGTAGTTGAGTGGCCCTGAAAAGAGCAAGCTCTCATACCAGAGGTCTTCCTTGCACAGCTCATATACTTCACATGAAGTGATGCTTAATGAATAAGTTGTAAATTAGCTGATGAATTATGGATATATTAATTTCAAGAGTGAATAGTGTCAGAGAAACATTAAATCTAGGAGATGGTAAGAAGGGCAAGAAACTATTTTTATTCACAAAAGCTAGAATCTTAGATAAGCACTTCCCAGAACCTGGAGAATCTGAGGAAAGTGATGGAAGAATGTATTGGACCAATGTTTGGGAAAGGAAGTTTCCTAGTTCCTTTCAGCAGAATTTTGCCAGACATGAGAAAATCAATATCTTCTATGTGAGAGCATGAATATATTAGACAAAACCTAATGTAATGTTATCCATTTTTCTTCTCTTATAGTTGAGTTTTGTCAAGCATGCATCTCTGTGGAAGTAGAATACTGATGGCTTAGGGAGAAGACGATCTGTATAACTGCTTGGAACATTTTGCTTCTAGCTTACATACTTTCAATTTTTTTTCAAAGTTCACAAAAATGATTGGCTATCACCTTAGCTTTTTCTTTTTCTTTACAAAACAGCTAAATAATGAGAACTTATTCTTCTCTAATTGAGAGAGAATAGTATATGCTAGCAAGAAACTAAGAAGAATCCTAAATGCAAAAGATAAAAAACACTGACAGATTTTTCTCTTTAAAGTCCTTAGCAACTTGTGAACTCCTGTTTGTGAGCACTATGTTCTAGTGGGAAAAGGCTTGTCCTGGATCCTGATACTATTAAGAAAAATCACAACCAAAATTTTCACTTTTTCTCCAGATGAATTGTTTTTAGCCATATTTTCCCTTTCCTATATTTCTGAAATTGATTCTTTAAATCAGAGTAGCACTTTACATTTATACCTATTATATTTAATTTTATTATCATCAGCCAACATTCAAGCCTGTTGAAATCTTTTCAGTCTTGATTGTTACACAGTTATTGATTATCTTTCCATTTGAAAATTTGATAAGCACATTTTATCTTTATCTAGACCACTGATAAAAAAATGTTAAATAGTACAGAGCTTATGGTAGAAATCTAGGACACTTCACTTGAGATCTCTCTCCAAACACATTCTATAATATTTTCTATGTAGACCAAATTCTCTTAGCTCTGGAAGAGGAAAGTATATAAAATTTAGTCTTCCCCTCTTGTCACAGCTTTTGAAACTTTGAAAGCCTCTCAAGTTTAATCCATCAGCCATAAGAAAACATTTATTAAGTACCTACTTTGGACTAGGTACTGGGAATATAAAGACAAAAATGAAGTAGCTCCCTACACTTAAAGGACTTACATTCTTTATGCTGTGCAGACTGAAATAAATGGGAGAGATTTAGATAAAAAACTTTGTGATAGAACTTCAATGTTGGATGAGTTATTGAGGGAAGACTGAGGTTTTCTTTCCTTTGATATTTTTCAGAACTTTTTAAATGGGCATGAGTAAATAACTACTTAAGGACACTTTAATGTCTAAGATTTGGTTTTTGGGCCTCCAAAATCCACAGAAATTTTTTTTTCCCCAAGTGTGATCAAGAGATGAAGAGTGAGAGCATACATGAATGGATGGCCATCAGAAGGTACTCATAGATTCCCTCTAGTTTACCTCATATTTATCAGGAAGAGAGGTGACTAAGTGGATAGGGTAGACAGAAGGATAGTGGATAAATAGTCAGAAAAACCCAAGTTTAAATGGGAGTACTTTCTCTTGAGTTAGAAAGCATGTGTTGAAATCAAATTTTTGTCACTACTACCTATGTGGCCATAGGTGGTTCAGTTAATCTCCCTGGGGCTGAATTACCTCAGTTATAAAAGTTGATAGTTGGAAGGACCTCTCTGACATCCCTTCTAGCTCTGAATCTTGATTCTTTTATATAAATTAACTCTTCTTTCAAGTTCTTGAAGGCAGCTACCACATGTCTCACCAATTCTTCTTTACTTCTAGTTAAGCATGTCCAGTGTATAGGATAATAAGTTTAGAACTACAGGCAAGCTTATAGGTCATAAGAGGATGACTTTTTATCATCTTATAGATCCCTGAGGCACTCCACTATGGACTTTTCCAGTTTACATTTAACTATTAATGATTATTCCTTGAATCTGGCTTTTTGACAAGTATAGAACCTATTTAACTATAATATAGTTTGCATTTTTCTTATAAAGTCTCTGTCCTTTGTAGAGTGTCTTAAATTTAGCATATCTGTCCCTATGGACTAGCACTCCAGTTACAAGTTTAAGAAGGTTAAAGCTAAATTGATGGTTAGTGATGTTTGGGGAGAACACTACTAACCTTATGAGGTGAGAGAGCAAAACTCCCATGTTCTCCCTGAAGATGACAAAATATTGGACTAAATGGCCCATTAATCTGCTCCAGCATGATGTATGTGAACTTGGTATTGCTGAAAATGTGCTTACTAGATAGACAATTTGTGTATGAATCCTGTCTCTGACACTTCTACCACTTTTCATTTCTTCCTCAGTTTTCTTTTCTGGAAATGAGGGAACATCACTAGATTATTCCGAAAATCCATTTCTGTGATCATGTGTTTTCACTTTCACATAGTTCCAAAACTATTTGTTAAAACACAAAATAAAATGTTCTTAAAGGACAAATCCAAAGCCCTCTGTTTTGTCAAGGAGGTAGATGGGAAGTGGAGAGGAGAGGAAGGAGATCCCCATCTTTTGCTACTTATCAGCAAGGTAAGACATTTCCTTGTTTCAATGTAGCACTCGTGATGTTTTTACAACCAACAGTATTTTGCAACATCTACCTTTTCCTTAGCACAATTAATGCCACTAAGCTTTTAAATCAAATTAAATAACAATACAGTGAATAAAATCTTAGGAAGGATTTTCACAGTGTAGGAATAGCTGAGCCCCTGAGACTTCAGTGGATCAAGCAGACAGAGCTGTCACTGAGAAGATCTGCACTGGAAACTTATTTTCTTTCTAACTCAAGAATTTTGCAAATGAAAGCCAACATATATGTAGTATGTTTATTTTAAAAGAATGTTCTCCTCATAGCATATATAGCTTTTGATCCCATGTTTCTTCCCTTTCTCTACCCAATCCTTTCTTCTAATCCTTTCTTCCCAAAAACTCTGTCCTTATTTTTTGTTTTTTTTTGTTTTTGTTTTTCCCTTTTCTTGCTATCTCCTGGGTAACAGATTCATAAGGATAAGTATCTCATGAAATTCTAAGAAGACTGAAAATTTTGCATCTTTTATACAATTCAGCAATTATTTATTCACTGAAGACTATGTGCAAAGTTATTTTGTACAACAGTGATGATAACAACAGCAACAATAGCAATTTATATAGTACTTTGAAAAATGTTCATGATGAGCTTTGTTAGTTCATTTGATCCTCACAACAACCCTGGAAAGTAAGTGCAAATCCAACAATCTATTCACTAGGTTACCAAAATAGTCCAACTTTCCCAAAAGCTTATAAGGTAATGTCAGAGATAATCCCCATGCTTAAATAATTATAGAACAAGGTAGGATGTGTGATAAATACCATAGGAGTTACAAACAGTATAATGGGATTCCAATGAAGGGAGAGATAGCTAGTTTGGGAGTGGAACATGGGAGATCCAAGAATGTTTCATGGAGGAATTGATACAAAAAGAATAGGGAGGAACTTGATTGTGCAAGTAAAGTAATTGGCACACAGTAAGTGACTAATAAAAGTCTGTTGACTAATATTAGTTGAACCCCCATAGAAGATTTAGGGGATGACATGAATAAGAGTTGTAATAGATGGGTGGAAAAAGTTGGGTTGTTGTTTATGTCACTGGAGGGAATAAATACCACATCAGCAAATTCACAGAACTATTGAGATATTAAAGTATAAGTATGATCCTGCTATCTAAACATTATGGGAATGGGATCAGCCATCCTAAGAGTAAAACAAGACATAGTACAATGAGCATTGCTTTTGGTGCCAGAGATCCTGATTTAAATCCATATCCTTTATTACTTTCTATCTGTGTGATTTTAGGCAAGTCACTTGGTCTCTGATGGCCTCAGTTTCCTTATCTGTAAATTTTTGTTTTGTTGTTGTCAGAAGGTAGGCAGTAGGGGTAGGTGAACTACATAGTTTCTAAGACTCCTACAGCTCTAAACCCATAAAATCCCACTAAGCTTGACTAACATCTGGAGGGAGCATGAAGGAGTCACTGCTGGTCACCTGGGAAAAGAGTAAGACTTGAAAAGCCACATGCTCTAGATCTGTCTTGAATGAAGGATTTAGGTTGCTGAAAGGAAGAGTTAAGTTACTGACATTTTCCTAAGTATTTGGCTGTGATTTAAATGGGAATAGAGGAAGAAGGAAAGGGAGAGGGAGAGGGAGTCACAAGACTGCTGCAGCCCATTCCTGGGCCAAATATAAACTTGTTAATAATGAAGGGGAGGAGGGAGTACCCCACATGTAATTATATTGTTCAGAAAATGGTTGGCACTTGATAGAAGATAGGGCTTCTATAGTTCTCTGTAAGCTAAGGCTCTTGGACCCAATTTGATGCTTCTGTGACAATAATATCAGTTGGCAACTAGTGCCTGGTGTCAATAAGGACCAGAATTAATAGTTATCTAAAAACAGACTACCCTGCTCCAGAAATATCTTCCAAAGTTTGGAGCCCCGTGTTAAAAAACCATCAAGATCTGTGTAGCAGTTCTGAAAGATGAATGTTACAGACAAGAAGAAAGGCCTGTTATGAAACAACCTTATTTATCTGTAACCTAAGCTTCTCTTTTCTCCCACTTCTCAGGTACTCAGGAATAGCAGGTATACTCAAATTGTTTCTTGGCACAAGTTGAATAAAGAAACGAGTGAAATGTCCCAGTCAAAACTTGGGAAGAAAAATGGCTTAGCACAGGAGGGATAAATAAATTTAGAACTTCAGTGTTGATTGTTTACTAGCAAAATGATTTAGTGAAGTGAAAAGAATGCTAAACTTGGAGTTAAAAGATATGTGTTCAAATCTTAACACTGCCATTTCTGAATTATAGAATTCAAGAATTTTATTTAATATCTTAGTTTCCTCTTTTTAGCAAATCAAGGAATTGGATTAAATAGCTTTTAAAATCTATGATCTCCTGTCTTGGTGATATGGGCTTTTTCTAATACATTCTTGTCTCAATACTTCCCTGCTCTCCCCATCTTCCTCCCTTAGCTAAGATTCCCATTCCCTCAAGATATACCTATTAGTCAACCTAGCCATGCTGTGTCTCCAGTTTGCCACTACTTTTCAACTTGTGTCCCTTCTTACCGAATACTAAATCTGTTTTCAAAGTGTTATCTCCAAACAGGCAAAACCTAACTATTTCTGTCAGGTCTCTTTCTGTTTTCATCCATCCCAACTTGCTAACAATGCTGTATTTACTGCCTTTGCTTTCATCAGGGATGGCTAACCACAATGTTTCAGAAATGATTGTATTGATATGAGAGACTGGAATGAGTTAGAAGAGATCTGTTCATCCATGTAATAAGGCTTCAGTTGTGTTTTAGAAATGTGTCAGACTTTTTTTTTCTACAGGTGAAAGAGAATCTTTTTGGTTTGTTTTATGTGAAGTTTTAGAGTGGAAGGAAAGTGTGGGTGACCTTTGATTGCAGTCTAATGTGATGATTTTCATATTTCTTTAAAATTGGATGATCAAATGAAGAAAAATAACCAGATGAGAGAGTTAAGGAATAGGATCTTCCTGGGGTTTGGCAGAAAAAGATGTAAATTTCACTCCATGCTCTAAGGCAGGGAGTCTAAGCAGTTTTTGTGTTGTAGACTCCCTTGACAGTCTGGCAAAACCTGTAGACCTTTTTTGCAAATGACATTTTTAAATACATAAGATAAAAAGGCAGGACTAGAAAGGAAACCAAAGGTTACTGGAAAGAAAGATGAATTCAATCCAAGTTTACAGATATCATGAAATCTGTCCATGAACCCTTGGGAGACTGAATTCTAAGCTAAAAATATTAGTTCTAGAGAGGAATTTGAGAAGGTTTTTGATCTGTAGCAGAAATGATGGTCTGAATATCAGGGAAAATAAACTTAATACTTGTAATATAAGTCCCTCATTCTAGGAAAAAAAAAAAACTTTAAATACATTTTATAAGCTCTGAAATAGTTATTTCCAGGTCTTGGCTTACCTCTTTCATTTTGGTACAATGGACTGGGATGATTTCTTCCTTTTTAAAGATGGAGGCCTGAGCTCTCCCTACCATGGGCCAAAAGTCTCCTTTTCTGTTTCTTTCCAGATTTTCTTTCAAGAGCTGAAGCCTCTCACCACAAATTACCTCAGTATCTTATGTTTTCCAGAGTTCTTCAGGATGACAATGAAAAGGATCCACAGGAAGGATATGATTCTTTATGGCTTTGGCCATGTGTACAGATATTACACTGTGATAGCAAAGGAACATATGTCATTGCTCTAGTCTAGGAGATGTAGCATGGACTTGAATGAAATGGATATTTTTATTCCTCAAGAGGGTGGCTGTTAGTCAATCTGAGAGCACAGACATGTCACTATCTCTCATTTTACAACCTTTAAAACAACCCAGTGCTGAAATCAACTTTCTGAGTAGCAATCATGGCAAGGCTTGCTGTCAGACAGTCATTTCCTTGACAAAAAGGGGTGAGGAAGAGAGAATAAAGGCATATGAGAGAAAGACAGAAAAGTGTGGTAGAAAGAGTGCTGGATTTTGAGTCAGGGGATTGGTTTGAATCATAACTTTGTCATTTAATAATGGTGTGAACTTAGGTAAGTTACTTAATCTCAGTGGAAGTCAGTTCCTTCAAATAGAAATAAGGAGATTAGGCTCTGTCCCCTTCAGAAGTAATGATAATGTATCCCCATATCATAATGAAGTCATCTTAATAAGTTAAGTATTTGCTATGTACTAGACATGCTTAATACTGAGTATACAAAGAAATGTAAAAACAGTCCCTGTCCTCAAGAGGCTTATATAGATATGTATGTACATGATAAAATATATGATAAGCTGAAATGCACTTGGAAGTTCCTAGGAAAGGAGCAAGTAAATTTATATACTGATTTTTTTTTTTTTTTTTTGCCAAAGACTGGCAAAAAGTTTGTCTCTAAAGAAGATGCATTTTTCCTCCCCAACTATCTCACTTTAATTTCCCAGAAAGAGATTGCAGAATCAATGTTTGAAGATGTGTTGAGATCACGAGTCAAGAGATGAGATTTAAAGCACCCATTGAAAAAATTGTAATTGAGAAGGCAGAAGTTGAAACTGAAGGGCCTAGAGAAGGTGATCTGATTATTGGTTTCTGAAAGATCAAGGTAGAAGAGACCCAGACCTGATCTTGTGACAGATGTGGAAAAGTTCTTAGGTGAAAGCCATTCACTGAATTTATAATTCTAAGAGTGATAAGAATTTGATGTTAATGAGGCTAGGCTAGGAACTCAGAGTCCATTTTGTTCCTTAACCTCAGAAAAGCATGGTCAAAAATGATCACTGATACATGCCGAGTAGTTCTGTTTTCAAATCCAACCTCTGATGATTACTACCTGTGTCACTTTGAGAAACTCACTCAATTTCCCCAAACCTCAGTTTCTTCATTTGTAACATGAATAGCTAGTATCAGAACACCAGTGATTCTATAAACTGATCTTGATCAAAGCATATATAAGTGTAATGAATCAGTGCCATTACCTTTAGATGAAGAACAGCACATTTCCATCATATACCAATAATTTATATATACTTTTCTTATGAAGATGCCAGAATTCACAAGCTATTTTTCTTTTCCCTTTCATTTAGCCTTCTAATCCCTTTCCCTCCCATAATTTTGATCATTTCTCAGCATGAAAAGGATTATCTCTAACTATTTATATTCAAATTCAGCTATTTGTCAGATTGAACTCAAAATAGAACAAGGAAAGAAAGGAAAACTGGAGGTGCTCAAAAGGAGGTTCTTGACCTTTATTTATATTCAGAAGCAGGGAGACTTTGCTAATTATACATTCTGGAAAACCAATAAAAATACCCCAGGTCTATAGTGACTTAATATGGTGCTCACTTTAATAAAAGATTTTTCAGAAAAAAAGTAACTATGATTTGAATGAACCCATCACTCATATCATTTAACATTTTCAGCATCATCTTGAACACTTGGCTAGGTAAGATGAAGCATTTAAAAAAAGATTCACTCATTTAGGTGAAGATTGAAACACCATGGGCACAATAAAGAAGGCAGGTTAAGCAATAACCTGCCACATGGCACCACACATCTGAAGCAGGCCTTATTCAACTTTATCCAACAAATATTTATTTGGCACTTATCATGAATAGACTGTTGTTCTAGATTCAGGCAAATGCTAAGTTAGGACAATCTTGTTCTCATGGAGCTCATAGGCCAATACTACATTTAAACATGAATTTAGGATACATGAATGAGAGGTATAAAACACAACCAATGTTTTACAGAGGAGGAAAAAAATAATTTTTCGTTGGAGTGGATAAGGGAAAAGCTTTGTGAATCATATACCATTTGAGTTGGGCCTTTAAAAATGAAACCACAGAATTGTAGTAGGATGATGATGGGAAATAGCATTCTTGGTGATGAACATGGGCAATTACTCAGAAGTAGAAAAGTACCAGGAAATAACAAATTGTCCAGTTTCACTTGAGTAAAGAACATGAAGAAGGGCAATTCACATTGCTGGGAAGAAAGGCTGGAGTCACTTTGTGTAGATCCTTGAATGTTATGCAAAAAATTGTTTTCTAAGGTTACTTTGGTTTAAAGGGTCAAAATGAATACATAATTATTCACTGAAAGAGTGAAATGAGGAATTTTATGGCTCTGCATGCCCTATGAAACAGTAAGACCCAGTATCTATTTTCTTAGTTGCTGCACGGATTCTTAGCTTATTTGAATTCACTCTTTTTGCAAGTCTGAGCATAGAAACCATATTGGACTTTCTCAGGCAAATAAATAAACAAACACACACACATTTATATGTATATATGTATGTATTTAAAAATGCTATATATTGATTGGGATAGCAGATTTAACTATCACAAAACTAATTGTGAAGAAAGTACTTGCCAATTTGGTTATTCTGCATGGGTACAGCCTAAGTCAATGCTATTAGGCGATCAAGTATCCTTGCTTAGGTTTCCCCAGATATAAACCTTACTCTCTCTCTTGAAATTACCTATATTTTCATATAAACCTTTATTTACTCATGTGTAGAGGAGGTATAACCTCAGTAGAATTTAAGCTCCCTGATGACAGGATTGGATTTGCAGTTTTCTTCCTATTCTTAGGGCACAGCAGAGTGCTTGAACAGAATAATTGCTTTAATGCTTGTTGAGTTTAATTGAATAACAGCCATAAGGGAACAGAATGAGGGGTGATGATTAGATCTATTATCAGGAAAAGACTGATATAGTGAAAAGGAGGGATGGTGGAAGGGAGTGGAAAAACGGGGTAGGGGGGAGAAGAGAGAGGTATGCAAACAGAATTATTCTATGTTATAATATCTTGCATTTGTATCATGATTGATAGTTTACAAAGAGACTTCATAATAGTGAACCATAGAACAACTCTCTAAGGTACAAAAAGCAATTAAATTATGTTGTTTTAAATTATATATATATATACACATATATGTATATATGTATATATATATATATACACATATATGTATATATGTATATATATGAAACATAATATAAAATTATGTTTTAAAAAAGACTATATAGTCAGTGGTGAAGCCAGGATGAGAAACTAGAGCTTTCTGATTTCTAGTTTAGTTCTCTTCTTGCTAAAGGAATCAACATGATATAATAGCTAGAGAGCTGGCTTTGGAATCAGAAATGCCTTTGACATATACTAGCTATGGGATCATAGGCTAGTCACTATTTCTCAGTGACCCAGTCGGCTGAGGCTATAAGTTATAGCCAAACTTCCCATTTGCATTCATGGAAGAAGTTTCTACACCAAGAGTTCCATACCTATAAAATCACAGGTCTAGATCCCAAATGACAGCAATTTAAAAAAAAAATCACAAACTGCAGTCTGCAGAAATAGCTAGAAAGTGAGGCAGGAATTTGTGAGTATGTTTTGACTTAACAGGGCAGAGAAGCATGAAGTCCCAAGACCTTCAAAACTTTATGAGCATGACGAGATCCTCAGGCATTTCGACAATCAACAGAATCTCTGTGTGTCCAGAACAGCAGGTTTGCCAGAGTAATGAGATTGGGAGTTGCTTATCTCCATCAGCCAGTTTGGATTGCTCAATCAGGTTGGGTAAGTCTAACTGAACTGTAGAGAGAAAATAAGCCTGTATATTTCTTTAGGATTTGATTACCTCTCTCTCACTCTCTCTCTCTCTCTCTGTCTCTCTGTCTCTGTCTGTCTGTCTGTCTGTTTCTCTTTCTCTATCTCTCTGTCATTTTCTACTTTCCCTTCATTTTCTCCTCTTTTAGGGAGAGTTGTATTAGTCCATCCCTAAAATTCTATAGACCAAGCAGTACTTCTGTGTCTATAAAATACCCCTCCTAGAAGCATATGATATAAAACCGGGAGGAAATTCTAATTCTATTGCTGGGTTAATGGCCTCATTCTCTAGGTTCACAGAATGTTAGAATTGATCCTTGGAGATCATTACCTGTGGCAATCAGGAGTGTTGATTCTCTTTCTCTGTGGCCTCTTTCTTCCCTCTTCCATCTTTTAAAGGGCTGGTTGGGTGTTTCACCTGCAATTTCTTTTGGAATCTACCTTCAACTTTATTAAACCCCAGTAGCACTGACAATTTAGGAGGTTTGTTGACTGGTTTCTGAGTATTTTCCAAATCATAAAGGAGTTTAGCAGGTATCATTAAAGACTGAATAATAGACATCAAGAAATAACTTAAGGTAACACACTTTTCCCTCGTGTGGCCCCAGGAATCACTGAAGAATGATTTCAAAGTTTGAAGGAATCTCAATAGTCATATAGTCAAATTCATACCTGAACAAAAATCTCCTCATTAATATATTAAACAATTGGTCATGTAGCCTTTCCTTGAAGAATTCCTCCCCTACATACCTCCAGTGAGGAAGAGGAATCCACCACTTTCCAAGACAGCCCATTTCATTTTTGGATAGCTTTAATTATTAGATATTTTCCCTTCTATTCTTTCTGTAATTTCTACCAACTCTTAGTTCTGTTCACTGGGGACCAGCAGAACAAGTCCAAAGCCTCTTCCATATGGCAGACTTTCAAATATTTGAAGACAGTCATGTTCCCCCACCTAAGATTTCATTCATCTGGGCTAAATACAGTTTTTTTAAACTGATTTATCATAGGGGATGAACTTGATTCTTATAATTGATCATTCTTATCTGAAAATCAATCTAGCTTATCAATGTCTTTACTTAAATATGCTGTCCAGAATTGACTAGAATACTCTCTAATTGTGACCTGACTAGGGCAGGTTACAATGGGATTCTTACCTTTTTATTTCTGGAAACTAAATTTTGTAGTTTTTGGGCTAGCTTTCTGGAGGTCCTTTGGACAGGCCTTGGTTTCAGCAGGATAAACACCATGAGAATGGTCAGAAATAGAGTCTAGAGAGTTTATTCTGTCCCAGTCTTGATCTTAGTGGAGAAGTGCAGGAGGCAGGAGAGCCAGCAGGAGAATGGTCACAAATGGAATGTCTCATTTCCAGTCCTTCTCAGCCCTTATATACTCTATTACAATTACATCATTACAGCATACTGAGTATGTGTGAACTAGAGAACTATTACATCACCATGCTAAGTACTAAGTATATGTATACTAGAGAACCATCATCTCATCACTTCCACCGAGTTAACACCTTGGTGTAAGTATCCTTGTTTCAAGCATACTTCTCCAAAGTTCCAGTCCTCTACAAAGTTTTTCTTGATGTGGACCAAAATTACTTTAGTTTGGTTGAACTATAATAGTTCATAGTTCAGCTATTATAGTTCAACTGTCAACTTTGAATCAGTCCAGCACCCTTTCCTCTGTTTTTTTCCTCAAACTGCTATCTAACTATTCATCCTCAGTCATGTAATCTTGAAGTTGTCATTTGGATCCATGCATGACACATTTTTCTCTGTTAAATTGGAATTAGAAGTTGGGAAGAGTACAGGCTTGATATTGTAGACTTTGTATGGCAGGGATAAAAAGTCCTTGCTTAGAACTATTTTTATTACCTTTGTGTCCTTTAAGGACCCCTGACTGACTTTAAGTTTGGAAAGACTTAGAATCAGAGACCCAATGTATTGACTTTTAAAATGAGAAGAGTTCCTTTCTTTCCCTTTACCTTGTACTATCTCTGACTTCCAATAAACCAACAACCAACAACACAGCGATCAATTTTGCCAAAGGTTATAGCTGGAAGTAAAACTTGACACATTCTAAATGTAATGGGAGAAGGTGTGGAGTACTCTCTATGAAATCATTTCTTCCCATTCCCCAAACCTGCTGCCACACATGGACAATACCAATCCACTTCCAAATGACATGCAAAGGCACTATTTTGCAAGGAGGCATTTTTGCTTAATAGTTTAGGGTGAAGCGGTTCCCAACTGGGTTGCAGACCCTTGGTGCACAGAGACAGCTCAGATAGGAAGGTTTAATTGCAACCATTAATCCACTTATTATACAACAAACATATTGTCTATATTTCTTAGAAACAGGTTACTGGGGTAGATGCTGAGGAAGGGAAGTACTGTTTCTGCTCTGAAGGTGTTTAAAATCTAATAGACTGTAACTATTAGCATCTCTACCATGTTGATCCTTCTTTCTCATCACCGTCATCAACTGATTTTGCTCCTGTTTTGTATGATAGACAACACAACTCCCAACCTTATTTAAAGGAATCATCTTTGTAAGAGAGACCTAGATAGCAGCAAATAGCACATGCAAAGGCAATCTTCACCTGGGTTCATAGAAGATTAGAGGAGGGGCCTTCCTTTACCTTGTCCAAGCACCTCATTATAAAGTTGGGAAAATTGGGTACCCTATAAGTTAACTTAGAAGTCAAATGACTTGTTTAAAGACACAGAGGTAGTAAAAAGCAGAGCCAAGCTTGAAACCTCAGTCTTCTAGACTCAGGTCTAGTGCTTTTCCCACTAAAACAAACTACTTGTTTAAACCTGAGATAATTAAAACTCATTTCAACTTGTGACAACAACTCTAATGCAATGATAGGTTCTTGATCCCAAAAGGTTTCAAAGGAGTCATCCCTTCATTCCTCTGCTAAAGACTGAGGATAGTGTTAACAAGTCAGGGGAACTATTGTAGTGTCTAGAAGGAAAAAAAAATCACTATTTTAAGCAAGATATTTCCACTTTGTGTGTTTTTCTTTTCTTATCTGTAAAATGAAGGGGTTGAATGAGATATTCTCCAAGATCCTTCAAGTTTTAAAACCCATGAATTTATATCTAAGAAAAACAAGGATTGTTAGCTTTTCCAGGATCTCCTTCCATCTGGAGACCACTTGCCCAGGAATAAAGAAGGCAAAGACATTGCCCTTCCCTCCCAATTCATTCCAAGCACTCTGAACTCTTGCCCAAAGCTTACCTCCTCTGAGCAGGTTGCACAGCTGTGACTGGGGAGCCCAGCAGTGTGGCTCTCAGTTGCTAGGATTCTTTAATGCCAGGGGAGTGGCTGGGGGAGAATGGAGCTAGCCATCAAGTTCTGCTGGTTATCTCACCTCTTCTATGGGATAAAGATGAAGGGGAAAAGGTGTGGAGGAGGTCAGAGTTCCTCCTCCTGGAGGGACAGGCCTAGAAGTGTCAAAGGGAAAGGCGAGAAGGAGCAGCTCCTCCTTTGAGAAAAAGCCAGGGTGGCAGCTCAGATAACACAGCCTGATGGCTCCTCCTCCCCACGTAGGGGTCCCCTACCTAATGCCACAATCAGTAAAGTCACTCACAATCTATTATCATCCCCTTACCTCCCTCCACACACATTTCTTCTTTCTTTCCCTTATTCAGATTTTCTAAGTTCCCCTCTCTCCTTTCCTGAGCTCCTTCACTCTCTCCTCCCCAATCTCCTAGGTTTCTCTCCTCTCTTACTGGTCTTTCCTCCTCCCCATTTCCTAGGAGTTCCCTATGCAGCCGGTCCAACCGGCTTGGCTCTCCTCCCAAACCTCACACCCATGGTTGTTTTCCTTAAAGAAGGCAACTTTCAGGACGCGAACTGGTAGGAGGCTTTGCTTTTGGTTCAGGGCTAATGCTCTGTAGCTACCCCGTAACTAACCAGATTCAGGGACTGCTACCCAGGAGTGGGTGGAAGACTTTGTAAACAAGCCAGGAAGGACCAATACCTTGAACCAAGAACCTCACCCAACACAGCTTTGTTAAATGTACGGCTATGTACAGTGTTGTGTTAGTGTCTGGGGAGGCAGAACCCAAACTGAAAACAGGCTCAGCCCATAAAGAGATTAAATTTTTACTGGGTGGGGCAAAGAATTCATAAGTAGATAAATGTATGACTGCCTGGAAATTTGGCTACAGCTCAGCTTTTTCTCCTCCACCCAATGGAGAGACAGGGTCCTTTGTATCTATGATAGGCTTGTAACGTGAGGAAGAAGGGACATTTGTATAGCATTATATGGCATTTATGTAGTGATTTAAAGCAAACAATGGGATCTCCATATACTGCCTCATTTGCTTCTCACAACAAACCATATTGCTATTAATAGTCCTTTTTTTAGAGATGAGAAAACTGAGTTTTAAGGTTTTAAAGAGTTTAAGTAACTCACTGTATCTGAGGCAGGATTCAGGAGTTCCTGATAGTCTGTTCCTACTGTTTGGTCTCCAATGAACTGAGAGCATTGCTTTAGGTTCTTAATCTCCAGAATGGGAGACAGCTGGTGCAGTGGAAAGAGCACTGGATTACAAGCCAGACAGCAAGCAAATAACCAAACACTTCATCATCTAATCAACAAGCACTCCACAGCTCCTGTCTCTGTTCTGCAAGTAGCTGGCTTTGTAAGGTTGTTTAAGTTACTTGGATATATGCTAGCATATGTTGAGTTTAGAGACAGAAAGACCTGAGTTCAAGCCTCAACTTGGAAAGCCCCTTATTTCTCTCAGCCTCAGTTTCTTCTTATAAATGGAGAAGATAGCAGACATGACATTGATTCAATAATTTAATCTCTCAAGCTAAGTGAGATACTGGGTGATAATAGCATGTTTAAGATGGAGTTGAACAAGCTTTAAGGTAAGACCTGTTCCAACCTTTACAAACTATAATTTCACCTCCATATTTTATAGTAGTATTTTGCCTTAAAGAGGTATTGAGTCAGGAAGCAAAACTATAGTTCAGTACATAGTTCCTGAAGCAATTCTACAGGTATTTTTGAGCTCTGTGGATTAGTAGGAAACGAAGTCTTGAGGCAGGCCAAATTGCCTCTAATTTTCCAGAGTGACAGGCCATCTTATTTTATTTTATTGAGCTTTTATAGAGATCAACAAGGAAGTTTAAGCAATGCCTTGAGCCTATTATTAAAAAGCAATTAGCCATTCTAATAAATTACTCTTCTAGTGAACAAAATGATATTGTTAAAATGTTAAAGAAGAAACAAATCAGAATCTTTTTCTTTTTTCTTCCTGATTTCTAAAGGATTTCAACAATTTTATTCTTCCATTGCACTTCTCTGCCTATGGGGCAGAGTGTTTATCTCCATGGAACTGAGAGTTCTAGGGGAAGTTTAATTTCGGGAATTTTGTTGAGGAATAGTTGCCATGTTCTGTGATTTCTAGAACAGAATCCGTCTTTTTTGCCTTGCTTCATCTCTGATGAGATTCAAATGCTGTTCTTATGCCACATACTTCTGCTTGAGGGTTTCAGGCTCCCTCTTTTCTCCTAGGAATGCCCTAGCTTCATCCCTTCATCATCATCCTCCTTAGTTTATAAAGTTTTTCATGGAACAGAATGATGGGGGCAGAAGAGAATATGAATTATCTTTATTTAAATTCACCATTTCCTGATTCACGTTAAATATTAAAATATGGTCCTCAATGGTTCTATATCAATCAATAAAAAAAAGTGTGTGTGTGTGTGTGTGTGTGTGTGTGTGTGTGTGTGCATGCATACCACCATATCTTATCTGAAGGAGTACAGACCAAAAGACTTTATGATTTTAATTTGGAAGAGATTATTGAAATCAGTTAGTCCAGAGCCCTCAGGTTATGGAGGAGTGAAAGACAGAAGAGGGAAGAGAGAGGGAAAGAGACAGAGAGACTGAGACAGACACAAAGAGGCACACACTGAGAGACAGACAGAGAGATAGATAGAGACAGACAGACAGAGAGAGGGAAAGAGACAGACAGAAACAGAGACACACAGAGAAGAGTCCAGAGTCAGAGAGAGACAGAGATATAGAAATAGAAAGACACAAAGAGAGAGAGACAGAGATCGAAAAAGACAAAGACATAGAAAGAGATAGAGAAAAAGAGAAACAGAGAGAGAGAGAGAGAAAGAGAGACAGACAGACAGACAGACAGACAGACACAGAGACACAGAGACACAGAAAGAGATAGAGATTAAGTGACTCAATGAAGATCTCTCAGTATGTAGCTGATTTAGGATTTGAACTCAGTTCATTCATCAAGTGTTCTGTTCATTATGCCACAGGAAATTCATTATTGGAGTTCATGAACCCAGTGAATTCTCAATAAATTTTAAAAGATGGGAAAATTATAATATTCTTTCATTTACCATGGGGAAAGGTCTAGAGACCTTTGAATCAGAGACATTTTGGGTGGCTTCCAGACCTCTCAGCCCAGAGAACAAAGAAGAACTTGGAAGGTCAGCAGAAAAGGTATGTGACAAGGAAAGAGTACAGCATAGGCCACATTAGTGTAGTCTGGGCCTCACCAGCATCAGACAGTGGAGCAGGGACACTCCAGGGAAGAAAAGAGTACTTGTGGTCAGGAACCCAGAAGGATCTTTGCCTACAGCTGCATAAAATCCCTGAAACTTGAGACAGTGGACCCTCCATCCTGGAAACAGAATTAATAAAAAATTAAAAGCTGAGTAATAGGCTAAGAAAATGAGCAGACAGCAAAAAAATTTCCAACCACAGAAAGTTACTATGATAGATAGCAAGGAAGATCAAAACACATACTCAGAAGAAGATAATGAAGTCAAAGCTCCTACATCCAAAGCCTCCAATAAAAATAAGAATTGGTCTCAGGCTATGGAAGAGCTCAAAAGGGATATTGAAAATCAAGTAAGAGAGAGGAAAAATTAGGAAAAGAATTGAGTGTTGAAAATGAAATGCAAAAAGCTAATGAGGAGAAGGGTGCCTTAAAAGAGCAAAATTTGCCAATTAGGAAAGAAGGTACAAAGTCTCACTGGGGAAAATAATAATTTCGAAATTAGAATTGAGCAAATGGAAGCTAATGATTTTATAAGAAATCAAGATGCAGTAAAGCAAAGTCAAAAAAAAAAAAAAGAAAAAATAGAAAAATGTGTATTATCTTATTGAAAAAAAACAACTGACCTAGATACAACTTTTAAAAATTACTGATTTAGGGACAGCTTGGTGGTGCAGTGGATAGAGCACCAGCCCTGAAGTCAGGAGGCCCTGAGTTCAAATCTGCCTCAGACACTCAACACTTCCTAGCTGTGTGACCTTGGGCAAGTCACTTAAACCCAATTGTCTCAGCAAAAATTAAAAAAAAATATTAGTCTACCTAAAAGTCATGATCAAAAAAAGAATCTGGATATCTTATTTCAAGAAATTATCAAGGAAAATTGTCCTGATATTCTAGAATCATAGGGTAAAATAGAAATGGAAAGAATCTACTTTTAATTTCCTGAAAGATACCCCAAAATGAAAACTCCCAAGAATATTATGACCAAATTTCAATCAAATACCCAGAAAAACTGAGTATAATCCTTTAGGGGAAAAGGTGGACATTATATTTCCCTTTTTCTCTGTATAGCTCTGAGTTTCAACATATGTTGAAACAATAAAATACAGCAATATAGCTGTGCTCAGAGTCCCATTTTCTTCACTTGGATTATTATAATATTGTCCTAATGTTGGTTTCCCTCTCCATCCTTTTTTTTTTTTTTTTTTTTAAGGTCAGGCCATCCTCTTTGCTCTCCTTAAGTGCTGTTTTCATTATATCACTTTTTAATTTAAGGACCATAGAAAATGACTTTTTACTATTCCCACAAGAAATCTACATTTCTTAGAATGGCATTTAGACCTTTTGATAAACTAGCTTGCTGTTAGTAATCCATTTTGTTTCTTCCTGGAAAAAAAAATAGCCTCTTTTTGAAATCCAAGATCTTGATCTGGGATTTTCTTCATTATAATCTACTTCTTGAAAAGACGCTATTATTTCCTTTCAATTCATATTTATTTCCACTCTCAGGAACTAGTTTGAGTCATTTCTTTCAAGAAACCTTCCCTGATTATTTTCACTCCATTCTTGTTTTCTCACTTACTCTCTTATGTGGAACTATGTCTGTAGCTAGTGTTGTGTTACCTTATACAGTAATCCTTTCTGCATGGCAGAGGATAAGAGTGAAGTGGCCCTGTGATCTGAAAAATTTGTGTAAAATTTTTTGGTTCTCCCTTCATATCATAGGAAAAAAAAACATGATTTTTTTTTCTTTTTTTAATGGATAGTTTACTATAAATTTTTGAAAATTTTAGGTTGATATTATATAATACTAGACATATATACTTATGCATTTCTGAGTTTCTAAACTTTTTCTGTCATCTGTTGTCCTTTGTGGGCTGTCTGTGATGTCTGCAAAACTCCCCCTAATTCCCACTTAATTTCTTAATGTGACCTGCAATATATCAAAACTGCAAGAGAAAGTTGAGATGTGAAAGGATGTCTGTATAAGCTGTTATACTCTAGGGGTTATGACTTTCTAACTGGATTTTACCATCTAGACCAAAGGGACTATGATTTTTATTACTGTAGTCAACACAGTAGGTTCTCAGTCTTTGTTAAGAATATTTTCTGATGACTATCTTTGCTACTAGGGAACTTGGCTAAAGACTACTAAATGCTATATGGCTTGGGTCCTGGAGAGAAAAGCTCTCGGCTGTGAATCAGGACTTGGGCTAATTACTTCTTTGGGACTCAGTTTCCTTCTTTGCCAACTAAGAGGGCTGAGCTCGCTGACTTCTTAAATTCCTTCTAATCTGTATCATATATTTTGAGCTAAAAGAAACCCTGGTGGTTTAGTCTGATTCTTTTATTTTGAAGATGAGGAGGCAAAAGTCTGAGGACACAGAACAAAGATGCTGCTGAGCAGACTGCTGCATGGTGTTGGGGGATGAAGGGAGCTCACACCATTCTACCATCTTGCACCTTCCCATTATCACCAATTATTCTTGCTAACTTGTTACTAAAACCTGCTGTTTCTAAAATGGTGAAGGAATAAGCCCTGTTGTTTTTCTGATACTGAAGAAATACAAGTGTTCCCAATGATCCTCTAAATTTAGTAGCCTGTGGCATAACCCCAATTGCTTCTCCCCAGACCTAGGGAGAAGCTAGGGAGAGGACCTAATTTTTCCTTAGGTCTCTGAACAGGACATTCCTGATTTGAGAAAAAAAATCTAATAACTACTAGCTTTTCCTCTTGATTTTTTTTTCTATGCAGTTTAAGTCTATTCTATATCTATTTTATTATTATTATTATTTTTTGTTTGTTGTTGTTTTTTGTTTGGTAAGGCAATTGGGATTAAGTAACTTGCCCAGAATCATGTAGCTAAAAGTATTAAGTGAATGAGCTAGATTTGAACTTGGGTCCTCCTGACTCCAGAGCCATGCTCTATCTACTGCACCATCTAGCTGCTTTCTCGCCTGTCTTAGATGTATTAGTAGTTTTTAATAAAGTATTATTAATAAAGTTGGCTGTGTCTGTTTTTAGTCATATTAATGTACTGAGTTTTACTGTATCTCTTATGCTAGCTACTTCACTTCCCTCCCGCCCTCCGCTGTCTCTTACCCCTCATGCTAGGTAAAGAGAAGGGAGGGGAACCAAACTATAACACAAAAAAGCCATTAACTGAGCATTTGCCCTTGTCAGTGGTGAAGCTGAAGAAAATGCCAAGACTTTGACATGGTCTTGCTTTATAGATTTGGGAATTAAGTTCCCAAGTCTCTCATACCAAGCAATTTTGGTTTAGGTTGTGACTTACATTTCACAGTCATTGGAGAACTAGTTCTGTTTTCTCTAGAACTTCACACTTTCAAACTATCCTCTTGAAATGACATCTAAAAAGATCTATTCATTTAAAGTCAAGATTTGCAGATTTCCTTTTTTAAAAATTCACTGTCTCAGACTTTTTTTCTTGATACTGATCTCCTGTTTAACTATGAGGAAACTAAGAGGAGCTATGAAAATCTTGTATAATTAGGTTAACAGAAAAAGCACTTTTAATTCTATTGGGCTTTGTGATGCTGAGTACAATCCAAATTGCTGCTGGAGACTAGTGATTTTTCCCTCACAGTGTCATTGTTTATAAGGTACCAACACATTGGTGAACTATAACCTGGGACAAAGAATGTCAAAAAAGAGAAGTGAATCATATGATCATAAGCCATCTAGTCTAACCTCATTTTGGAGATGAGAAAACTGAGGTCCCAGGAGGTTAAATGATTTACCATCAGAAATTCAGTTAGCAAATGTCTGAGGTGGGATTTGATGCCAGGTCTTTCTGACCCCAACCTTAGTGCTTCATCTACCATCCAGCTGTCTTTAGAATTGAGAGGTCATATTTCAAATATCTTGCTTGTAAATGGAATGTTTCTTAAACTGTTTATACACTTCTTTGTTTTGAAAGGAAAATATCTAGAATCCTAAATGAGAGTAAGTAAAAAATCATTTATTCATTCTACAAATATTTATCAAGTGCTTACTATATATAAGGCCCATCAGGGAAACAAGCAAGAATAAGATTGTTTTTGCCACCAGAAAGTTTCCAGTTGGGAAAGTTGACTTTTTGTTACAATATTGGTGTTAATTTTCACAAATACTGTAATTTATATAAATACAGTTTTAAAAAAATGATCCTGAAAGGCAGAGCCAGATGGTGAAGAGTAGATGTGTCTCCATCTGAGATTCTCTGAGCTTCTCTCAAATAAACAGCAGATTAAAACTCTGAACTGGTTTTGGAGTGACAGAACCCACAAATATTTGGAGTACAACAAATCCAGAAGAAGATACTTTGGAAGAACTTAATAAAAAGGTCTGTTTCAATTGTTCAGGGGAAAAGTTGCTGAGCCCAGATCACAGTTCAAGGAACCCTGAGGCAAGGAGCTGCAGTGGAGAGCCAGGGCAGTTGTCAAGTCTGCATATCACTGGGAAATCTACTATAAGGCTCTTTGGCTACTCTGTCCTAGTAACAAGCTAGTGGTTCAGAGATTCACTGTAAGACACCAAAAGCAAGCACAAAGGGCAAATTGTGAGCCCTTGAACCTCAGCACATGGGACTTGGCCATGCTTATTCAGCACCAGAAGTCAATCAGAAACACTGGACCTAGGGCAAATTAAAGTGGCTCCCACTCCTTTGCCTTAAGAGCAAACCTCAATCCTTAAACAAAAATGAGCAAACAAGCAAAAAAGAATTCTGATCATAGGCAGCTTTTATGGAGAGAGAGAAGAATGGACCTAAAACCCTGAGATTTGTAAAGGCAAATCAGCTCCAGATGAAGATCTAAAGGATGATATGAGTTGGTTTCCAATTCATAAGGCTCTCTTGGAAGAACTCAAAAAGAATCTTAAAAGAAAAAAGAGAGTTTGAAGAAAAATGGGGAAAGGAAATGAGATCTTTGTGAGAGGGTATGGAAAAAGAAAAACAGAAATTATCTGAAGAAAACTCTTTAAAATAAATACGATGAAATGGAAAAGGCAAATAACTCCTTACAAAATAGATATGGAAAAAAAATTGTTGAAAAACAGAATTTGTGAAATAGAAAACAAATGCAATGAACAGAACAACTCATTTAAAAATTCAATTGGTCACATACAAAAGAGCCAAAAAAGGTAACTGAAGAAAATAATTCACTAAAAATTAGAATTGCAAAAATGGAAATGAATGACTTGAATTGAATGAATTGAATCATTCAATGAAACATCAAGAATCAGTCAAACAAAACAAAAAAAATGAAAAAAAATTAGAAGAAAATGTAAATATCTCACTGGAAAAACAACTGATCTGGAAAATACATACAGCAGAGACAGTCTGAGGATTATTGGACTTCCTGAAAATCATGATGAAAAAAAAAGCTTAGACATCATCTTTCAGGAAATCATCAAGTAAAACTGCCCTGATGTTCTAGAATCAGATGGTAAAATAACCATTGAAATAATTCACCAATCACCTCCTGAAAGAGATCCCAAAATGAAAACTCCAAGGAATATCATAGCTAAATTTCAGAATTATGGGATCAAGGAAATATTGCAAGTAGCCAGAAACTAACAATTCAAATATTGAGGAGCCATAATCAGGATTATGCAGGACCTAGCAGCTTTTTCTTTAAAGGATCCAAGAGCTTGGATCTAATATTCCAAAAGGGAAAGGAACTTGGATTGCAACCAAGAATCAATTATCCAGCTAAATTAAGTATTACTTTTCAGGGAAGAAGATGGACATTCAATAATACAGGTGAATTTCATTTATTGCTGATGAAAGGACTGGAGCTGAACAGAAAATATAGTCTCCAAATACATAACTCAAGAGAAACATAAAAAAGGTAAAAAGGAAAGAACTCTTGAGAACTATATCTCTGTTATGGATATACTTAGAGAGTGAGAGTATAATTTGATTTTATTATGATAATATGAAAACAAAAACTACAGATAGAAAGGGATTGTACCAGACAAAGAAGAAATTGGAGGTAAAATGAGAAAAATTACATCTCATGAAGAAACAAAGAGGACCTCTTATAAGCAAGGGAAAGAAGGGAAGGGGATGTACATTGTGTGAATCTTACTCTTATCAGATTTGGCTTAAAGAGAGAATATCGGACATATTTGGTTTCAAAGAGAAACTTCTCTCACCTTATAGAGAAGTGGGAGGGGAAAGGGGGAAGGAAAAGGGGAGACTAATAGAAGGGAAAAGTGGTATAGTGCCCAAATACATAGAAGAGAAGTTAAGAGAACTGCAAGAAGAAATAATAGTGAGGCATCTCAACCTTGCTCTCCTAGAACTAAATAAATCAACCACTATATAAATAAGAAAGAAGTTAAGAAGGTAAATAGAATTTTAGAAAAGTTAGGCATGATAGATCTTTGGAGAAAATTGAATGGAGACAGAAATGAGTATATATTTTTTTCTTGGTGGTTCATGGAACCTATATAAAAACTGACCATGTATAAAGGCATAACACCCTCAAAATCAAATGCAGAAAGGCAGAAATAGTAAATGCAATCATGATGCAATAAAAATTTCATGCAATTAAAAAGGCAGAGGAAAATAGACCAAAACCAAATTGGAAACTAAATTATCTAGTCCTAAAGAATGAATGGGTAAACAACAAATCAATAATTTCCTCCAAGAGAATGACAATAATGAGATAACATACTAAAATTTGTGGGATGCAGCCAAAGCGGTTATTAGGGGAAATTTTAAATCTCTAGATGTTTTCTTGTAAAAAATAGAGAAAGAGAAGATCAATGAAGTGGGATTATAACTAAAAAAGCTAGAAAAAGAACAAATAAGAACTCCCAATTAAATACCAAATTTGAAATTCTGAAAACAAAAGGAGAGATTAACAAAATTGAAAATAAGAAAACTATTGAATTAATAAATAAAAATGAGTTGATTTTGTGAAAAAAAAAACAAAATAGATAAACTTTTAGTTAATTTGATTAGAAAAAGGGAAGAAGAAAATTAATTTGTTAATCTCAAGAATGAAAAATGAGAACTTTCCACCAATGAAGAAGAAATTAGAACAATAATTAGGTGTTATTTTGCCCAATTTTATGTCAATTAATTTAATAATCTAAGTGAAATGGGGGAATACCTACAAAAATATAGGTTGCTTAGATTAATAGAAGAGGAAATAAATTAATTAAAAAGTCCCATTTTAGAAAAAGAAATAGAACAAGTTAATAGCTCTAGGGGCAGATGAATTTACATGT
The DNA here is from genome assembly GCF_016432865.1 of Antechinus flavipes. NCBI lineage: Eukaryota > Metazoa > Chordata > Mammalia > Dasyuromorphia > Dasyuridae > Antechinus > Antechinus flavipes. The sequence continues at coordinate 411,139,006 of NC_067399.1, forward strand.
GAATTCTATTAAACATTTAAAAAACAAGTAATTCCAATACTATGTAAACTATTTGAAAAAATAGGGAAAGGAGTTCTACCAAATTCATTTTATGATATAGATACAGTTTATAGCTAAACCAGGTAGGATGAAAACAGAAAGAAAATCATAGACCAATTTCCCTAATGAATATTGATGCAAAAATCTTAAATAAAATATTAGCAAAGAGATTACAGAAAGTCATCCCCAGCATAATACACTATGACCAAATAGGATTTATACCAACAATGCAGGGCTTGTTCAATATTAAGAAAACTATTAGCATAATTGACCATATCAATAGCCAAAGTAACAAAAACCATATGATTATCTCAATAGATGCAGAAAAAAAAACCATTAATAAACTCCAACATCCATTCCTCTTAAAAACACTAGAGAGGATAGGGATAAATGGAATAAATTTTCCTTAAATGATCAATAGCTTCTATTTAAAACCATCAGAAAGCATCAGATGTAATGGGGACAAAATAGAACCATTTCCCATTAAGATCGAGGGTGAAACAGGGTTGCTACTATCACCATTACTATTCAGCATTAGAAATGTTAGCTTTAACAATAAGAGAATAAAAAAAGATTAAAGGAATTAAAATAGCTAAGAAAGAAATTGAATTATCACTCTTTGCAGATGATGTGATGGTATATTTAGAGAATCCTAGAAAATTAGCTAAAAAAGTACTAGAAAAAATTCACAACTTTAGCAAAGTTGCAGGATACAAAATAAATCCACATAAATCATAAGCATTTTTATATATTACCAACAAAGTCCAGAAGTAAGATACAGAGAGAAACTCCATTTAAAATAACTGTCTATAATATAAAATATTTGGGAGTCTGTCTGCCAAGGTAAAGTCAGGAACTGTATGAAAAGAACTACAAAATTCTTTCCACACAAATAAAGTCAGGTCTAATCAATTGGAAAAATATCAGTGGCTCAGTAGACTGAGCAAATATAATAAAATATAATACAAATGACAATACTACCTAAATTAAATCTATTTATTTAATACCATATCCATCAAACTCCTAAGAATTTATTTTACAGATGTAGAAAAAATAATAACAAAGTTCATCTGGAAGAACAAAAGATTAAGAATTTCATGGAAATTAATGAAAAAAATGCAAATAAAAATGGCCTGTGTTAGACCTAAAACTATATCACAAAGCAGTGATCATCAAAACCATTTTGTACTGGCTGAGAAAAAGAGTAGTCAATCAATGGAATAGGTTAGATTCATAGGACAAAATAGTCAATGACTATAGTAATTAAGTGTTTGGCAAATCGAAAGACTCCAGCTTTTGGGATAAGAACTATTTGACAAAACTTCTGGGAAAATTGGAAATTAGTATGACAGAAACTAGGCATTGACTCACACTTAACACCATATACCAAAAAAAGGTCGAAAGGGGTTCATGATTTAGATATAATGATATTACAAACAAATTAGAAGAACATAAGATAATTTACCTTTCAGATCTGTGGAGGAGGAAGGAATTTGTGATCAAAGAAGAACAGGAAATTATTTTTGATCATAAAATAGATTATTTTGATTACATTAAGTTAAAAAGTTTTTGTATAAACAAAACAAATGCAGACAAGAATAGAAGGGAAGCAGTAAAGTAGGAAAACATTTTTACATTCAATGGCTCTGAGAAAGGCCTGATTTCTAAAATATATAGAGAATTTACTCAAATGTATAAGAATTCAAATCATTCTCCAATTGATAAATGGTCAAAGAATATCAACAGACAATTTTCAGATGAAGAAATGGAAACCATTTGTAATCATATGAAAAAGACGCTCTAAATCACTATTGATTAGAGAAATGCAAATTAAGACAACTCTGAGATACCACTACACGCATCTTAGATGGGCTAAGATGACAGGAAAAGATAATGAAAATTTTGGAGGGGATTGGGAAAACTGGGACAGTAATACATTGTTGGTGGAATTGTAAACAGAGCCAACCATTCTGGAGAGCAATTTAGATCTATGCCCAAATGATTATCAAACTGTGTATCCACTTTGGACCCAGCAGTGTTTCTATTGGATTTCTATCCTAAAGATATCTTAAAGGAAGGAAAGGGACCCACATGTGTAAAAATGTTTGTGGCCCCTCTTTTTGTAATGGCAAGAAACTGGAAATTGAGTGGATCCCCATGAATTAGAGAATGGCTGAATAAATTATGGTATGTTGATATTATGGAGTATTCTTGTTTTGTAAGAAATAACCAGTAGGGTGATTTCAGAAAGGTCTGCAGAGACATGAAGTGATGCTAAGTGAAATGAGCAGAACCAGTAGATCTTTGTACATGGAAACAACAAAATTATACAATGATCAATTCTGATGAACGTGACTCTCTTCAACAATGAGAAGATTCAGACCAGTTCCAATGATCTTGTGATGATGAGAGCTATCTACACCCAGAAAGAGGACTTTGGGAACTGTGTGGATCACAAAATAGCATTTTCACTCTTTTTGTTGTTTGCTTGCATTTCATTTTCTTTCTCATTTCTTTTCCTTTTTGATTTGATTTTTCTTGTTCTGCAAGATAATTGTATAAATATGTGTGTGTGTGTGTGTGTATATATATGTATATATGATTTAACATATATTTTTGCCATGTTTAACATATATTGGATTACTTCCCATCTAGGGGAAGGGTGAGGGAAGGAGGGAAATTGGTATACAAGGGTTAATGTTGAAAACTTATCCATGCATATTTTGAAAATAAAAAGCTTTAATTAAAAAAAAAGAAGAAGAAGAAAAATTGATCCCTCATGTGGGACTTGAGTCAAAATATAGGGACATATTATAATTCATTTCCTTTAACTATTTCTTCTTTATTCTTTAAAAATACACATTTTTAATAACGTGGAAAAATAACTCCTGTTAGATGCAGCATTAAAAAAGTCAATATTTTCCAAATAAACTATGGTATATCAGAACAGGTGTTCTCCCCTTAATCCTTTAATTAACACAGCTCCCTACAGTTTTTTAAATACTGGAGAAAAAATGAAGTTCACAGATTTAATTTTATGTTGCTCCCTTATTGAATCAATGAGAAAGTCTAGATGACTTCAATCAGGAAGGAAGAACTATGAAAGTTTATCAGCTGGGATTAATATTCCCTTGTTCTTATGGATGGTATGGAGGGGAAAACATTGCTTTTTCAAATCAGTATATATTTGAGAGTAAGAAGGTAACACTATTACCCACAGGGAATCTCGGAAGTCACACAGACTTCAGTCGTATTAGGAGAGTGATAGGGAAAGAGGAAAGGGTAAACACTGAAAAATAGGATTGCAGTCAATAGATGCCATAATAAAAGTGAGAGAGATGTTTAGATGATGACAGTGCTTCTCCTGACCAGGGCTGGCTGTTGAGTTTTTTCATTTCTTCTAAAATAAGCTAATCCAGCTCAGAATCTCTACTTTAATCAAATAGATTTGGCTTCCCAATTTCATGGTACCTGAAAGATTTGGAAAATGAGATAACACGTGATGCTAATTAGGCCCAGTCCAACCTTACTATTGAAAAATGGGGAAGTTAGTTACCATTTCTTTACCTTTCTTTCTCTTCACAATCTGTAACTCTCTTTCCCTGTAGCCCAGCACCTTATTCCTCTATTCAGATGTCTGGAGCTTTCCCCAGGAGTTTTCTATATATCTGTAATAGCACTGTGTTCCCAATCATTATATTCTCTCACTTCTAATCCAGTTCAAATCCTAATCCTCCTATGTACTATTCCCTTGAACCTTGAGGTAGATAACCAGCTAGCTCTAATTTTAATAACTATTTTAAACAGAGCTAGGAGGGGCTGAAAAAGGGCATGCTATGTTCCTCCCTCCACACCCCCCTCCAGAATATTTATGCTTTTGTCTGACCCTCCTAGAGGCATGGTACAACCTCATCCCAAGGGACTGAATACCTAATAGCAGAATTTCATGGCTGGTAAATGGAAAAGTTATTTCTGAGAAAGAAGACCCTTAGCATTTCACAAGTAAATATGGTGATGGGAATATTTCAACCTCACATATGAATATCTTTGATGTACATTTTAATGTCTTGCCAGATTCAAGAGCCAGTGACAATGATGTTTCCAAAGGCTAGAGATGGGGCCTGGATTAATGCTTTGAAATAATAACATTTCTTTTTCACCAAAAATTTGACCTGGGGTGGTAGAAGATTTGAAGTAGATTACATTGTTTTTATTGACTTTTTACCTTTATGATCAATTTGTATACTATCCTTTTGAAAAGACATTGCCTGAAAATAAAATATTTTGTCCAATGTTTCAGTAGTGTGGTTCACAGAATCTATTTTCATAATCTATTTTATGCATCAAAAATCAAAATATACAATTGGACTAAATAATGAGAGAATGACATTACACTTTCATAACAAAATGCTTGGGTAAATCTAAATTGTTTCCTAATCCTGAGCAAATTGAGCTCTCAATGGAGATATCTGGGTAGTAGGAGGAATGGTGGATGGATGGGAATGATGAAAACAAGGCCAAAGGTGAAACAATCCATATAGTCTTCTTAATTTTTTTTCTTCTTCAGTGGCATCCTTTTTCTTTGATTGAACCTTCCATGTATATCTCTAGTTGTTGATAGTCATTTCAGTTGTGTCTGACTCTTTGTCTCCCCATTTTGGGTTTTCTTGGGAAAGAGCAGTTTGCTATTTCCTTCTCCAATCCATTTTACAGATGAGAAAATTGGGGCAAACAGAATTAAGTGAACTTGTCCAGGATCTCACAGCTAATAAATGTTTGAGAATGGATTTGAATTCAGATTTTCCTGACTCTAGGGCCAGCACTCTATCCATTGCACCCAGCTGTATATAATTCTGTACCTGGAAGGATATCATCTAGTCTAATACTTTCATTTTACAGATGAGGAAATGGAAACCACAGGGTAAATGACTTCTAAAGATAACAGAGGTAATGAATATCAGAGGTGGTATATAAATCCAGATCCTAGGACTCAATATCCAACAGACCCAAAGCTTGAGCTTCCTTAAGATTTTCTTCTAGAGCCATCTGTGCCTTAGTCACCTAGGCTCTTCTCTGTTGGCCTGCCTTACTTCAAATCCCAGCCAGAAGCAGGTGTTTGTTTTTCCCCCTTATCTTGGCTTTTAGGTTTTTCTCTGGCTAAAATGGGTCATTCGCCTCTGTGACTCTGATTCACCACCTGGCATTTGGTTCTGCTGCATTAAATAAAGTATATAAGAAAGCAAAGCTCTGGGGACATTTGAAGGCTGGAACATCCCAGTAAAGTGAGATTATCCAGTTTGTCTTATTACTTACCCATGTGCCTTAGACAAATGCTTTGAAATACACAAAACAGAGGGCTTATATCAAACAGCTGTTCATTTATGAGGATTCTGGCACAAGACCCTTGTACCATAATATTTAGAAATCAAATGATTGATGCTCTCTTTAATCCTCAGATTCCATGTGCCTCATATAATTGCTCGCTCCTAACTAAAGAGTAGAGCAAGAAGGAATTGCAACGACTTTGGAAATACTTAAAAGCATTCCCCCCCAAAAAAAAAACAATTCTCCCTCACATAGGAGAGGGAAAGCTGAAAAGTTCAAGGTATACCTGGCAGTAAGTGAAATCCAATAAGGAGGACTCAATGTGAAAAATTCCAACTGCCTGGATTTTGATCCTACAAGAAGCCATAGATTTATAAGCAGATGAGAGATCTTTTTTAGCTCCTGGAGGAAGGAGGTGAGTCTAAACTTCCAAACTGTGCACAATAACTACTGAGTTTAGAGTGTGTTTATAGACTGGTTAAAGACAGCCTCGAATTGGGAGAAGCCACAGATGTGCAGTCACTGGCTCATGGCAAATTTTCATTATGAGCATTTACACCTCAGAAACAGCAAATGCTATAAATCAGGACTTGATTTGTTGTTTTTTGATTGTTTAGACTTAAGAGAGTGAATGCAGTTTGAAGAAAAGTGTCACGTGTGCGTTTTTTCAGAGAGTTGTTTTCAGGTTCTTAGGCATTTACTAGAATATATCTACTTGTAATCTAAGTACTTGCTTAATATACTTGAACTTATTCTTTTCATTTCTATGGTAATGACTAAAGTGCTGTGTATTGTCAAAGCATGCTTCTATGGTCCATTCCATTAATGCCATGTTCATGTAAAATTCAGTATGATCTGAGGATAGCCCAGATTCCCAATGAGTCAAAGCTGAGACAAGCATTTAAGTGGAGAAATCCATATAGACCACATCCTTAGTCTAATGAAGTCAGGACTGCCACTCACAAAAGAGGTAGAAGAAGGAGACAGGAGACTTCTGTTCTCCAAAACAAAAAAGCAAAACAAAACCCAAATCTCAAATCAAAAACATAGTTTGGAATTTTCCTTATATACCCTCTGGTGGTTGACGGAACATACACACCTCTGAGTTGAGCCTAAGACTGCCACCATCCAGGCTATCCTTTACCACTTTATAGGTAATACCCAAGATCTGCCAAAGTTCAAGCAGTAACACTCAGCCATTGTCATTAAGAAGTAACACATTCAGAACTTCCAAAAAATCAAGGTCCACTTATTTGGGAAATTGGGACTGAGGACCGGTTTCTCCTAATTTGCTTTTGGCTGCTTTGTTCTGGCTAGGTTTCTTATCCAGCCCCACCCACTTCATTGCTAGTCAATGGGAAATTAGGTCCTGCTTTTCAAGTCTATCATAGTATTAACATGGGAAAGTGGTTACAGGCAAGAAACAGGCTTGTTTCCATATTGATGGCCACTTTGGCTCCCTTCATCTTTCCTCTTTCTCTATCCTTGGGAAAATCCTTTACTGATGAATTCTATATGCTTCTGTCTCAGTTCTTTGCCTCTTTTTATGTCAGCTAAAACTCAACTGAAGCTTTATAGGTAGATGCCCTAAAGTATAGGACAATTATTCATCCCTAGAGGATAAGAAAGATTATATATATTATACATATGTGTGTGTGTGTTTGTGTATATATACATACCCACATATATAATATTGTATTAAATATTTTTGTTATAAATTATTATATTAAATATAAGGTATATTTAAAATATTTAACCCTAATCTCTATTCTGAATGCTATTTCTATATCACCATTTTTCTGCTATTTTTTTCACCTGGATGTCTTATGTAGATTTTAACTTTTTATATTAGGGCAATTGAAAGTGTTTTATATAGAGAAGCTGGTTTCTTCTCAAGTCTTATTGGTTTCCCCCAATTCTGAAATCCTAGGGGGTAGGGGGATGTCAATCAGTGAAGAAATTAGAAGTTTTTGGTTCAGATGGTTTAGAATATAGGAGATTCTAATAACGGAAAAGGCAGAATAAGAGTGAGCTATTACCAAGCAGGAGGAGGTATCCCTAGGATGTAGAATATTTGTTCTGTGAAGATAGACTAAATAAAAGGGGGGGGGAGGGAAGGAGGGAGGGGGAGAGAGAGAGAGAGAGAGAAAGAGAGAGAGAGAGAGAGAGAGAGAGAGAGAGAGAGAGAGAGAGAGAGAGAGAGAGTGAGTGTGAGTGTGTCCCCTTCACCTCCCACACCCAATTTATCTTGTTTCTCTTATCTTCTCTTTACTCCCAGAGCCACTATTCTAGTTTAATTCTGCATATCCTCCTGTGTTAACAATTGCAAAAGCTACCCTTTTGGCTTTTTCTTGTTTTCAATCTCTCTTTTCTTCAATCTATCCTCCCAAAAGTTGCAAAAAAAAAATCTCATTAAAACAGAAATCTGATACTACTTTGCTCAAGAATCTTTAATGACTTCTTACTGCCCTAATTATTAAAACACAAATCCTTAATCTCAGCATTTCAAGGCCTAGCCTCTTCTAGGCTAACAGCTTTACCTCTCACAAAGTCTCCTTTTCAGCCAAACAAGTTTGGTTGGTGTTTTCCATACTTTGCATTTCATCAGCCAACTCTATGTATTTGCCTAGTCTGTCTAACCTACTATTATATCTTTATCTCTTAGTTTCCTTAAGGCTCAAATCACTAATCACCTTTTCTGATCAATATACTTCTACTTGTTATCATTCCTCCTTGTTCAAATTATATTTATCTTCTTAAAAGTATCCCCCAATAAATATAATATCTTGAAATCCAGGATTATTATTGTTATTATTGCTTTGTCTTTGTGTTTTATGAGCATTGTATATTCCTTTCAAATAACTTATGAATAAGGAATCTGAGAGGAGAAATCATGCAAACGACTTCTATCAAAAATGAATGATAGAAAAAGAAGATGAGCTGATCATTAAGACGGCTTGTGTGTTCTGCTGGCATTTTCTCTGATGTCAAGAGAAACTGAGGAAGGCCTCTAGCACTTTGGGTAGACTACTTGAGGCAAACTTATGAATGCATCTACAGATATAAATGAGTTGTTCCATATGTTGTTGGAATGACAGGTGCTTAAAAATTACTTAATGCATTTGAGTGGGCATTAGAAGGAAAGAAGTGCATCAAAAAGTGTAATGGTCATGTAGCTATCTCCCCAAAGTCGCCTTTTCCTTTTGATGTGAGACAGATGGATCTCAGAACTAGAGGAATTGTGGAGTAGTGGAAATAGCACGTGACATATTCAGAGGACCCCTTTTCAAATTTTTGTTCTAACACTTTTTAATTGAATGACTTTGGGCAGTTTACTTCTTTGAATATACTTTCCTTATTTGTCACATGGTATTCACATGACTTACACTTTCTCTTTCAAAGTGGTATTGCAAAGAAAGCCTTTCCTAAATGGTGAAACAGGTGAGCTATACCTGTCTGTTCTAGGAAGTTTTTCTTTTTGGCTACTTAATGATTCTCAAATCTGCTGGTCAAAGTTAGCTCTGGGCCAGTTCTTAAACTCTTTTTTTCTTTACTTGATCTAAGTTGGAGACAGAGAAGTTAGATAATAAAAGATCCTCAATAAATTGAAAGCAAAAAAATTCCCCTAGTCTCAACATACTTGAATGACCTATCCCATCATGAATAGAGCCTCATATACTCCTCTCTATACCACATACCTCTCAGTAGATCCACAGAGGCTGAACCCCTTATATCTGAATAATTTACTATATACTTGTAATAGTACATTCTTCTTAATCTTTGAGGATCCATGGCTTAACAAGGGCATATCTTTCCATGTAATTCCATATACCTGCAGAGTGTCACTTAAAATTTAACAGGGAAAAAGTTAAATTAACCAATAAGCCAGGATTCACTTTTGGGCAGGTTCTTTCATTATTTCATCAAGGCAGCATGGTATGATGGATAGAATGCTATACTTGGGGTCAGGAAGAACTATGTTTATATCCTGCCTCTAACATCCATGACTGGGCAATTCTTCATTTGTAAAATGGGGCTTATTATTTGAAGTACTTATCTCAAATTAAATGAGATATTATCAATAGCCACTTTGTAAACTTTAGAGCAATATATACATATTTTTCTTGGCTTTCAATCTCTCATTTCTTCAATCTATCCTCCCAAAAGTCGCAAAAAAAAATCTCATTAAAACAGAAATCTGTTAACATTTTGTCCTGTTTTATAGATTTGATGGAGAGTCCATAGAAGGCAAGAATGTTTGGTCACAAGTGAAATTTAATAGCTACCTCTTCTGAAAGAACTTCTTTCAACTGTGAATTTGACCTTTTGGCAAGCTAATGAAACTGCCCAGAGTAGGTTGTTTTAAGTGACAAATAATTCTATCTTTGCTGTCTGAGATAAAGCATAAGATTAGATCCAGGAAAGATCTTAATAATTCTGATGTAGTATGGTATAATGGAAAGAACCTAAGACACAGAGTCAGAAGACCTGCTAATGCTGCCCCATTTTATTCTCTAGTGATATAATCTGGATAAATAATTCATTTCTCTGAGCCTCAATTTGCCACTTTATAAAATGGAGATAATAATGCTGATACCATATCTTCTGCAGAATTCTCACAAACATTTTGAAAACAATGAGCTATAGAAATATAAACTATTACTAATCAATAGATCTCTGTAAAATTCTTTCCCTAAGAAGCTTTAGACTCAAAATTGAGTTGTGTAATTTGTGATAGAGCACAAGGCCTATCAAGGTTAGTGACTCCTTTGCTTTCTTTTCTCTGTTTCCTTCATTCCCCTCTAAACCTTTTAATTTCACTTGCCATTTGCCAGGGATTTTTTTTTTTTTTTTTGGTGATTATCCACCCAAGAAACTGGCTGGTGGCTTTCTGGGCAGTAGGCCCAGGGTACACTTGAGTTTGCTTTGACAATCTATAACAATATTATAATCATCATAAAAGCAATATGACAGAATCAAAAGAGCACTAAAGTTGGAAATAGAAGATCTGGCTCCTACTCCTGGTTTTGTTACTTGCTATTGGTGTGGTCTTGGATAAGTCATTTTCACCCTTTTGGATTTTAATTTCCTCATCTATAAAATGAGGAGACTTTAAATAGATTGAAATAAATGAATATGCTATAGCCAGAGAAGAACACTTTGAGCACCAATTATTTCTTCTGTAGGAGAAAGCAATGCAATGCCAGAGAATCTCACATGTGGGGCTCAATTGTGTGAGTGGGAATTGACCCAGATGGCCCCAGGTGCTCCCTGGGGAAGGGAGGGAAGGTCTTCAGCTCTGCTGAGCATTCTTATCACTGGGTGTTTGCAGTGGGGAGTGGTTCTTTTGCCTCTTCTGGTTGAGTGCTTTGTCGTGCTTTATGAAAGATGTGACATGAAAATAAATCTCTCCGCATTGCCGTGTTAGAAGCTCTTTCCTGATAGCTGGCTTCAGACCAGTCGACTGCTTTTGTTTGGAAAGTGATTTAGCCTCGCTGCATGGAATATTAACTCTTCTCCCCCAAAGCTGCCCACGAGCCAGCATCCAAGCTGGTAAACACCCATGGATCATGCTCTGTTGCTTCTTAGGAAAGTCAGGAAAGATGAGAAGAGCTAAGAATGAGGGGTGTATGTGGGGGAACAGTAATGAGGGAGGGGGAGTGAGGACTGGAGGAGGCTGAAAGGCAGCAAAGCTTAGCAGACAACAGCTTTGAATTTGCCCTTTGCAGCATTTTCTAACAAAAAGCAGCTCGTGTTCCTAAAGATGGAAGGAACTAAATGCCTTTTCCCACCGGAGAATTCGGTGGTATTCAAAATGTTCTTCTCTGGCCATAGCATACTTATTTTAATATATTCAAACCCCTTAATTTGAGAGATGAAATTAAGACTCAAAAAAAAAAAAATGTAGAAGTGGCCAAGGCAACATAGGTAGCAAAAAATTGATATCAGTATCCCCACTTCACTCCATCACACAGAAATATATGTACAAACTCTGTTCCTCAACACAAAATAGGACCTACAAGGATAGGATTTTAGAGGAAGTCCAGTAGGGGCAGCTCATATTTTACCACAAAACTAAGAAACTAAGAGTAAAGGTACTTCCTTGGTTTTCAATGACCTGGAATTTGGATAAAATGGGCATCTGAGTTAAAGGAAACCCATTGCAGCTTGTCTTTCAGGATAACTCAACTTAAAATAAACTGTTATGACTTGTCCTAGCAGACTCTGACCACTCATTGAACTGCAGAACCCCGGAATACTGAAGTTGGTTGTCATATATTCAATTCTATTCAAGTCAATTCAACTCAAATCAACAGACATATTACGTATCTATTATAAATATTAAAAAAAATAGCTAGTGGATGTGTAGTGTTTTACAAATATTATCTCATTTTATCTTCTCCACAAGACTGGGAATCAAGCACTATTGTTATCCTCATTTTACAGATGAGAAAGCAGAGGCAGATGGAATTTTCTAAGTGTCTTATTTGCCCAGGATTGCACAGCTAATGTCTGAGGATGAATATGAACTTGTCTTCTTGACTCCAACTCCAACATTATCCCGTGAGTCATCAAAGTAGAAAAGCTTCTCAGTCTAGTCTTGCTTCTCTCTAAGTGGTATCTTCTCATTCTCAGCAAATGGTTGTTTACCCTCTGCTTAAATACTTAAAAATGCCGAGGAACTTGCTCCATACTTATATATCTCAATTCATTTTTAGAAAGTTCTGATTGTTAAGAAATTCTTCTTTATATTAAGCCAAAATATTCTCTCATATAATTTCTAATTGCTGACCTCAGGTTGGCCTTCATAGGACATGGAAAATAAGCTGGTTTCTTTCTCCAAATGGCAAACTTTCAAATTTCTGAAAAACAGCAATCATTCCTTCTAATGTCCCCTTTCAACCCATCCTCACCTAAATCATCATCCCGTCTCATGTTGAGATAAAAGTGGAATGAAGTGTGTTTACTGGGACAAAGATAAGGGATCTGGAAGGTCTCTACTTCCATAGACCTCATATGAACTTCCCTGGATTAGAAGGAGCCAGAGGCTGGAATATCTGGCTCTGCAGAGAGGACCCATCAGTTTTAGTGGGCAGTTCCTCCCTGCCATGTAGTTAATTGTAGCAGTGTTGTCTACTGAAGAGCCAGCTGTTGGCTTGGCATTCCAGATGGAAATGGAGTGGATATTAAGAGAAGATAAACAGTGAGAGAGTTCATTTAAATCCCATAATCTGGGCAACTTCAAAATTGGGGAAATGGTTTCTGGCTCCACCTCTTTTGGTAGTTTGCAGAATTCACCCAGCTTGTGTATGTTTTCTTTCCCCAACCAACACAGCCAGAGTTGGTTGGACTCCCAGACACAATGCAGTGTCCATCTGTTCAATTACTTTGTCTGATGTGGACTGGAGAGAATGAATTGGGGGCACTGGAGAGATTCCAATTTAATTTGGGTTTCCCGATGATGGTAAAAAGATGGCTCAGAATCCTGGATACCAGGCACACTCTGAAAGTCAGTCAATCCATTACATGTTTTCTTAACCTGAGCCTATACTTACTCTTACTGAAAAGCAAAAAAAAAAAAAAAAAGTGTCACAAAATTAAGAGACTACTGTATTTTATAATAAAAAATGTCTGTGTTCAAACTCTATTACTTGTGACAATGCAACCTGCATGACAGTGGCCAAATTACTTTCATTTTTCTGGATTTTAGTTTCTTAATCTATGAAATGGAAAGAAGGTTGTAAGAAACCTCTAAGGTTCTTCTAGCACAACACCCTATGTATTATTTATTGAAGATTCATTACATGTAAAACTCTGTGCTTCTAAGCTCTAAGAATTTACATTTTCCTATCTACTTTGTTGTTTGTTTCATTTGATACTTCATGACCCCAATTGGGGTTTTCTTGGCAAAAATACTGGAGTGGTCTGCTACTTCCTCCTCCAGCTCATTTTACAGATGAGGAAACTGAGACAAATAAGATTAAGTGCTAGTACACTATTAGTATCTTGGACCACATTTGAACTCAGGAATCTGAGCCTTCCTGAGTCCAGGTCTGGCACTCTATCTAGCTGCCTCTAGATATTGAAGTATGTAGAGCAGTAGATATGGAGTTAGTCAATTAGGTATTTATTAAGAACCTGCCATGTGTTATATGAATATAACAGCATATTATTGTTCTTTAGGAAATGATCATCAAGATGATTTCAGAAAGGCCTGGAGTAACTTACATGAACTAATGCTAAACGAAACGAGTAGAACGAAGAGAACATTGTACACAGCAACAACAAGATTATGTGATGATCATCTGTGATGTGGCTCTTTTCAACAATTAGATGATTCAGGCCAATTCTAATAGACTTGTGATGGAAAAAGCCATCTGCATCAAAAAAAGGACTATGGAGTCTGAATGTGGAACACAAAATAGTATTTTCACTCTTTTTGTTGTTGTTTATGTTTTTTCTTTTTCATTTTTCCCTTTTTGACCTGATTTTTTTTGTGCAGCAGGATAAATGTGGAAATATGTTTAGGAGAATTGCATATATTTAACCTATATTGAATTGCTTGCTATCTGGGAGAGGTGATGGGGGAAGGGAGGAAGAGACATTTGAAGCATAAGGTTTTGTAAGGGTGAATGTTGAAAACTAACTTTGTAAGTGTTTTGTAAAAAAAAAAAAAAAAGTTATTATTAAAACATTTTTAAAAAGCCTACTATGTGCCAAGCACTGTGCTTAAATTTGGGAGATAAAAAGAAAGCAGGACATAATTTGTGCTTTCAAGGAATTCATAATCTAATAGTTGAGTCAGGAAGACCTAAAAATCCCTGATACTTATTATCTGTGTGATTCTGGGGAAGTCACAACTTTTGTCTACTTAAGTTAGTTATCTGTAAAATGGGGATAGTAATAGCATCTGTCTCCCAGGGTTGATGTGAGGATTAAATGAAATATTTGTAAACTGCTTTCAAATCTTAAAGTGCTATATAAATTCCAGTTGTTATTGGCAAAAGGAATTTATTTTGTGTGATACACTTGAAAAGATTAACTCTCTCTGAAACTAGATTTCCTCATTAATAAGATGAAGATCCTTTAATAATTATTAATAAGAATCATTAATTAATTAATTAAAGATTAATAAGAATAAGATCAAGGAAAAGATTTTCCTTGCGATCTCTTCCAATTCAAGTTCTATGGTGTTCTGATCCTGTAACTAATAATACCTGGAAGTATCTGACACTTGCCAGATACTGGGCCATGGAAAAAATGCATAAGAGTTGAGAGAAGGGAGATGTCACTATGAGTCTAAGATGGTCATAAAATGCTTTAAGAAGGAGGCAAAATTTTACTTTTTGGTCTTGAAGAATAGATTGGTTTTGGATAAAATGAGAGAAGGTGGAGGGCATTTCTAAAGCAGGAAATGATGTGAGCAAAGCAACGAAAGTATAATACAAGGTATGTTCAGGAAACAGTAAATAAACTGAACCACTCTATTCTATAAGGAAGAGAGAAGTTTGATTACCATGTAAGATTTCTACTGGATTAAAGGGAGGAAAGTCTGGAAAGATAAGTTGAAGTTGTAGGGTTTGGATAACATACTAAGGAATATGGATTTCACTTGCTAAATTCAAAATCTCATAATCATATGACTTTCTCTCAAAGGCATTGATGAAAGTTTTTCAGCAGAGGAATGGCATGATGACTAGAGTGCCCATTCAACCATTGGTCTAGGAAGATTTCACTCACTTTACAGATCTTAGGAGCATTTCCCATGAAATAATGCTTATAAAGCAAATAGCACAAAGTGTGCTTAAATACTTACCATCTCTTCCTCTTCCTTACCTTTATGAATTTCTTTCAACTGACTGTAATAAGAAATAATCTAGACAAGACTTTTTGTCATCCTCTTCTGAATTGTCTCAGTTGATAAATTTTTTCTTCCTAAAACTAAAAATAATATTCCAGATGTTCAGAGGATAATATGACTGTCAGCTCCTTAGTCCCTCATAGCTTAAGATTTAATTTTTTTTTTTTTTTGGTCTGGCATATCATATTATTGACTCATATAGAGTTTGCAGCCCACTGAAATCCTCAGATCTTTTTTCAAATGATCCTTTATCTGACCATGAGTCTTGAATCTTTTTATTTAAATTTGATTTTTGGAATTTGATAGTAGGATTTTACAGTTATCTTTTATTTCATTTTATTATATTGGATTCAATCAATCTAGAAACATACTAAGTATACACTGTTATTTGGATACTGGGCAAAAAGAATGAAAGATGAAACAATCCCTCTTCTCAAGAAACTTATTTTATTCTGAATATTTTTTTGGACCCTGACACTCTAATTATTACTGGTTAACACATAAGTCTGTTACCCTCTAGATTTAAGCATGTTATCTGTGACTTCACTGAAGTCACTAATAAACAGCAGGGAGCCAATAGGAGATTCCCTAGAGCATACCACTAAGGAGATATGACATCATATTTCTTTGGGGATTCAACTATTCAGCTATCTTCAAATCTACTTAATTTGACTAGCATTTAGCTCATATTCCTCCTTATATCCCATAAAAAAGAACATGTGTAACTTTGTCAAATGCTGAACTAAAAACAGGTAAATTCCATGACTGAAAATGGTTGAACAACAAGATGGATGATATAATAAGGAACCCAATTCATATTATCCACAATCACAATAAGAAAGAATTCTTTATGTTTACATGGTGTTTCTTTGTTTTTGAAGGATTTCAATGATATTAATTCTTTCATTTGATTCCCACAATAATTTTTTTGATTTTGATGCAAAATATATGGTTTTGACAAAACAGCAATACCAGAATCAGGAACTCATCATGATCCCTTTGAAGTCAAAGATCAGCCAATATTCTTTTCCTTGAGGATTTTATGCCCTAAATTGTTTTTAAGACATTGCTGATCAGATTACAAAAATATATTGTCTCTGTCAGGTAAATTTTAAGGGTTTTCTAAACTCTCTTTCAATGTGGGGGAGGGCATAGATGAAAATGATGATGATTCTCACTTATATAGCTCTTTAAGGTTGATAAAGGCTTTCTTCTACCCTCTGTGAGACAGTGCAAGAATTAACACTTATATTAGGTATGAGGAAATAGTGACTATGAAGGCCAATAACTTGGTCAATATTTTTCAGAAGAAGCTAGAATGTGAACCCAGGTTTCAATCAATCAATCAATTAGCAACCATTTCTTAAGCTCCTGTTATATATCAGGTACTGTATTATATAATATATAGGAAATCAATACTAACAGATGAGAAAACTGAGGTAGATAGAAATGAAAGGACTTGCTTAGAGCCACACATACAGTAAATGTCCAAGGCTGGATTTGAACTCAGACCTTCTTGACCCCAGATCCATTGTGCCATTTAGCAGCCTTTCAGGACTGTGTTAACATAACTTCTTGAACTCTGCTGAAATCTGTATAGATTAATGTCTTGGTCTAAATTGCAGATACAAAGAATGAATGAATGGAGTTGAGTAGAATTCTTGAGTGGGCTTCTAAGAAAAAACCCAAACCAAAACAAACCCTCTTCCACCTATCACCTTTCCTATATGCTCACTAGCTTTCTCTTCTTTATCTGCTTCTTCCCGTGGAGAATCTTTCTGTAAGCATTATCCAATTGTCATGATCTGCCTGGACTTGGGCCTGCCCTAGCTTTAGCTTGTATTTTTCCACCACTCTGTCCTCTTGTTCTTTTGTGAATGTTTTATGAAAAATCTCGGCAGCTGGTGTGACGTGATGTTGCTCTTGGTTGTGTAGCTTCTGATAGTAGAATCCTTTCCTGTAGCTCTTCCACCTGACAGTGCAGTTGGCCCATGTCAGGTAGCACCAGGTAGAACAGATGGGACCGTTTCTCGCCCTGTTTCCTAGGTAAAACCAATCCTTCTCCCCCTACCTCCTTGTCATGTGTGTCTGAAAGAACTTCTGGGAGCCTGCAGTCTTTAAATATATTGTTTCCTAGTATAAGAAAGTAGATATGATTTATTTCAAAAGAATAATGATAAATCTACTGGATCTGAAGTTCTGAAAAGGAATCAGTTAATAAGCCAACTTCTCCACCTTCAGAGACAGTAGATGAACCAATGGTTAGAACAGAGGATCTGGAATATATACGTTCCAATTCAGCCTCAGGCACTTACTTGCTGTGTAACCCTTGGCAAGTCACTCACCCTCTCAAAACCTTAGTTTCTTCACTTCAAAAATAAGAATAATAATAACACTCACTTCACAAGATTGTTAAGGTCAAAGTGCTTTGTACATCTTAAAGTACTATGTAAAGGCTAGTCATTTTTCTTACTGCCCCATGTCCCTTGTTCCTACTTGGTCCCAGTACTCCTTTCTGACTGACTGCATGACTTCCTTTTTTATTGTTTCCAATAGATAGAGAATTGCAGATTGAGGGTATTATAATTAAATGATTCTGTGTCTGGTAGAACAACTGTTCTCCAAGAATAATGACTAGTGAGTTTTTTAAACCTGATAAGAGAACTTCTAGTGCTAAAGAACTTTACCCTCAAAATTAACATCTTTAGCATTTTTATTTATGACTTGGATGAACTGGCAGAAGTCCAAAGAGATAGGGAGTATACAAGATAGCAGGATTGAGATCCCCAAAGATCATAATGGCCTAGATGGAATGAGGGGTCCAAACACAAAAGACAAAATTTAGGAAGTTGAAATGTAAAGTCTTGTATTCAAGTTAACGGTAATAGCAACAACAATAGCAAAAGATCAGAATGAAGAATATTTAACTTATCATCTATATTGGTAAAAAGGTTTACAGGGTCCAGTTAACTTCAAATGCAGGAAGATAACAGAAGCAAAAGAGAAAAAATAGCCTGTGTGAACTTGGGCTGCATTAAAATAAATATGGTATCTAGATCAAAGGAAATAATATCCTGAATATATTCTTCACTCATCAGATCAGAATCTTGTATATTGAATTCATTTCTGGGAAGAATATTTTAAAAGGGATGTTGGCAAGCTAGAGACAGGTAATGAGAATGGGGAGGATGCAAGAATGTGGAAACCATATCTCATTAATAATAATCTACAGGTACTGTGGTGATGCAGTGTCTAAAACTCTGGGCCTGGGAACAGGAAGACCTGAGTTCAAATCAGTCTCAGACACTTACTAGCTAGGTGACCCTAAGGCACATCACAAAACTCTGTTTGCCTCAGTTTTTTCATCTGTAAATCGAACAGGAGAATGGCAAACCATTTCAGTATCTTTATCAAGAAAACACCAAATGGGGTCATGACGAGCTGAACATGAATGAAACTACTTAATAACAACTAATTGAATTAGGAGATATTTAACCAGGAGAAGAAAAGACTTAGAAGTTCCAGAAGTTCTCAGCTAGAGAGACAAGTTAGGAGGGATATATTGCATTTGGTCAGAGATTAGGCCCAGTTCTCCTCCAACTCTTAAAATTCTATCAGTCTATATTTTACTCTTTTATAGCTGAACACAAATTCTTTCTGGAAAACATCAGGATCATTTGTCACCCATACTCCAAACGTTCCCCTAAATATTACAATGCTTATTGTGATTCTTTGAACATCATGAGTGATCAATAAATATTTGTTAAATACCCAGTTCATTTTAGAGCTCTTAGGCTCTCTAACAACTTCCAAATTGCTTCCCTGCTAAAATCATAAAATCAAAGCTTGGCTAGTTCACCTTTCTGCCTTAAGGGAGCCCTGGATTTGGAGTCAGATGATATAACTTCCTATCCTGGCTTTGTTATTTAATGCCTTTTGATCTCAAGGAAATCCTTTCATTTTTGTAGGCTTTTAATTTGCTGCTGTTGTTTAGTTGATTAGTCATATCTAATTTTTTGTGACCTCATTTGAGGTTTTCTTTGGAAAGGATTTTGGAATGGTATGCCATTTCCTTCTGCAGATCATTTTATAGATGAGAGAACTGAGGCAAAAAGGGTTAAGTGACTTGCCCAATGTCATATCACTGTAAGTGTGAGGTCAAATTTGACTCCAGTCTTTTTAACTCCAGGACCAGCACTCTATGCACTTGTGCCATCTAATTTTTAATTTAATTATCTGTGAAGTGATGGAGATCAAGCTGGGTGGGCTCTATACTCCGATTCCAGCTCCAATTCTTATCATCCTATAAGCTTAGTTTCCTCAGTGAAGAAACGGAACAGAATAAAAGAAGGGAATGTGAACAAGAATTTTGCAGAATATCTGCAGAATGCTAATATCTGTGTAACTTGAATAAAATCATTCCTCCAAAAGCCTTAGTTTTCTCATTTGTGAAACAGGGAAGATTGGTAAATTTCTTTTTAGTTTTAAATCTTATGATCTAGTGCTCTTTCTACTACACTGTACAAGTCACTAGAGTGAGAATTAACTAATATTTTTCTTACTTTCCTGCCATCTTTTCATTGGATTTAGAAATAAAAATTTCACAGGCTTCTGAGAATGAGAGAGGATATGTTACTGCAATTCTGAAATCAAGCTTTCTCCAAAATGTTGAAACTAGGCCATTCTAATTAGCCACCTAATTGCCTACAGTGTAATGATGCTGAGATTCTGAGAAACTTTTCAGAGCTCTTCTAACCACTTGCTATTAATGTCTATTCAGTGCGACACTTAGGATCATAAGACGGAGAGTTTGAAGGGGCTTTGGGAGTACGTCATCTAATGCTCTCTCCTCATTTGATTGAAGAGAAAACAGTTGCAGAGAGAAATAACATACTCAAAATCGCACAGGTACTTGTAGAATGAAGAGGTTTTATTTTTACATTCAATAAGCTTTAATATTATATGACCATAACTTATAACAAAGAATTATTCAACTCGTTTTATGGATAAAGAAGCATAAGACCAGAGAAATGAAATAATTTGCCCAAACATAGTTTTAAATGGCTCAATGGAAAGAGCACTGGCCAAAGAAAGATCTGAGTTCAAATCCACTTTCAGATACTAAGTAATCCTGGGAAAGTCACTGAATCCTATTTGCCTTACTTTCCTTATCTATAAAATAAGCTGGAGAAGGGAAAGGCAAACCATTCCATTATTTTGCTAAGAAATGACCCCAAATGGGCTTATGAAAAGTTGGAAATGACTGAAACAACTGAAGAACAGTTATAATTACTGTCTGATATGATGTTCATCCATAGTTCAGTCAGCCTCATGAATGAGGCACTAGAGCAGGAGTCCTCAAACTTTTTAAATAGGGGGCCAGTTCACTGTCCTTTAGACTGTTGGAGGTCTACAAACATAGTAAAAACAAAAACTTTGTTTTGTGGGACTTTAAATAAAGAAACTTCATAACCCTGGGTGAGGGGGATAAATGTCCTCAGCTGTTGCATCTGGCCCGCAGGCCGTAGTTTGAGGACCCCTGTAGGATGCTGAATATGTCCTCCTCTTCTCCCTTTCTACTGATAGTTCAAAATTCAAAAGACCTAAGCAAAGTGTAAACTCCTATACTAGAAACTCTGATGTAATCTGACACTGCTGCTTAGTGTCTTCTTTACCATGACATGAATAAATGAGGAGAAGGAGGGACTTTAAGTTGGGGCCAAACATCCCCAAATGGGTCAGTTCCTCCAAATGTTCCTTTGTGGTTATGGTTCTATAAGCAATAGAGGCCCAGGTGTTGCCCTCCTTCACAACAACAAAGAATTAAATATTAGAATGGGGAAAAGAACAACCAATTGGAGGACAGCATGAGAAGATGAAAAGAACACTATCTTTGGAGCAAGAAAATCTGGATTGAAATCCAATGTTACTAGCTAGATGATTTAAATTATTCTCTCTGAACTTCTGTTTCCTAAAGCTAAAAAATGAGGAAAATAAGCCGTTTATTATATGCATTAAAAGGCTCTTGTGAGAGTCAAATGAGGCAATGTATATAAATTGTTTTATAAACCTTAAAGTACCAGACTTATTATTATGTGTAGTCTAGAGAGACTTAAGAACAAAAATGTTAGAAAACATTGGGCCCCAGAGAGATAGTCTTTGTCTATAAGACTTTATCTGGAGTGTACCTTAGAATTGGAAGGTAGGAAGGAAACAAACATTTATTAAGTGCCTACTATGTGCTGAGCATTGTGCTAAACACTTTATAATACTATTTTATTTGATCATCACAATAACCCTTTATTAACTTCTTTATATAACAACTACTTTATAGTAGTGGTCTTATCATCTTTATTTTATAGATGCAGAAACTGAGGGAGAAAGCTGTTAAGTGACTTGGTCAGGGTAAGCCAAATTTAAACTCAGGTTTTCCTGACTCCAGATTCAGGACTCTATCTTCTGTTGAGACATGTTCTAATAAGGAAAAAAAAAAGTTTTCTTAGATTATCCTTTATTTCCTAGCTATTTCATAACCTAGCTCCAATCTAACTTTCCAGGCTTATTACATATTATTCCCCTTTGCAATACTCCAAAGATCCAAAGAAACTTGGCTTGTTATTTTTCATATGTGATGTTCCATCTCTGTGTCTTTGCACACCTGTCCTCATTCATAACACTCACCCCCTCCTTATCTCTAGCTATTAGAATCCTCTCTTCCTTTAGTGTTCATTATATGGCATCTTTCCTGATTCCCCCCAGCTGTTAATATCTCCTTTCCCCACTATCTGAAAATCATCTAAAAATCTATTTTTGTTTCTGTTTTGAATATTCTCATATGTGTACATGCTATTTCCTCCAATGCTATATAAAATCTTTGAAGAAAGAAAACAATTTCATTTCTGTCTTTGTAACTCACAACACCTAAACAGAATGCCAAGCACATAGTTAACATTTAATAAGTGCTTGTTGACAGCTTCCACATGCCCAGTATCCCACAGTTTATTTAGTTAGAACTTTCTCATTTCCTCATGGAGTGACTTTTCTGGGTATTGCTCTGTCAATACAGCCTGTCTATTGTTACTTATCCAGTGTCCTGGGTGGGGAGAATGATGGGATCTTTAGATTTCAATCCTAATGACCCCCTTTCAGAGATTTAGACAGTTTGAGGGCTTGGTAATGGAATCAGTAATGGAATATTGATTCTTTTTTTCTCTTGTCCCTAATCACTAACTAAACTAGCTAACTGAAATCAGAGGATCATAGATCCAGGGCTAGAAGGGACCATGAGGCCATATAATCTGTTCCTTCATGTGACAAATTCATATAGATTGTAGAATCAGAACTGAGATTTGAACCCTGATTCTTTTTTCACTATACTATTTCCATTGAAGTTACTTATAGACAGGACTAGACTGTTACTGATTGGCTGTGTCACATTAGGCTAATCACCCCCATTTATACTTCTGAAGAGGGAATGACATTTATTGACATAATAAGAGGCAATGTGTTATTTGTTATTCAGCCATTTCAGTTGTGTCCAACTTCTTGTGACTCCGTTTAAAATTTTTCTTGGCAAAGATATGAAGTAGTTTGCCATTTCCTTCTCCAGCTCATTTTCTATGTGAGAAAGTGGAGGCAAACAGGATTTTGTGACTGGCCCAAGATCACCCAGCTAGTAAAAGGCCAAATTTGAATTCAGGAAGTAGACTCTTCCTGACTCCAGGTCCTGCACCCTATCCACTATGCCACTTAGCCATCCTAGCATGTTACAGGATGTAAAATTTGACTGACTTCTTATTTAAGATTAAGTTTATTCATGCACAAAATGAGAAGTTTGACCTAGCTTACCTCTAAGGATCTTCTAGCTCTAAATCTTGTGATTTTTCTTGGGTCTACTGGGAGATTTCATGCATAAACTCCTGCTCTGAAAGTAAACATACAAGAGCCAAAGGGAAAATATAATAAGAGAATCACAAGATGATCTCTTTGTGCAGAGGCAGGAGGTAACAAGTCTATTTAGGAGTGTCTAGAAAGACTTCATGGAGAGGTAGCATTTGAATCCAGCCTGGATGGGAATTTGAAAGAATACTTGAAAGATGGGGGTTGGAGAAGGGCATTCTAGATAGAAAGAAGGGCCTGAGCAAAGACAAAGGAACTGGAATAGCAAAACATGTTTGGGGACCCCAAGCTTTCCAGATTTGTCGGAGGCAAGGAGTTTGGAACACAAAGGTTCAAATCTTATTTGATTTTGAAAAATGATGGTGCTAGAAGGGGCTCCCAGTTGTCATCTATTTCTCCTTTCATAGACGAGCATATGGAGGTCCAGAGTGATGTTACTTGTCCAACATCATAAAAATAATAAATAATGGAGGATTTAAACTAGGGACATCAGACTCCAAAGAGAGTCTTCATTTTAGTCTCATTGTTCCCTTTTTTTTTTTTTTTCTCAAAAAATGGGCACATGTTTTAGAATAATAGAATCTTAAAATTAAAAGGGTCCTTAGAATATAATTCTTCCTTCAATAGCATTCCCTTGGAGATAGAACTGGTATCTATGTACCTGTCATTCTAATCAGCTTTCCTCAACCTAAATCTCTATCAGTTTGGATACTGGTAGGCGGGGATGACTCAGGGAAGCAGTGGAGGTAGGGAGAGGGCAGAGTAGGGGGTGGCTCTTCCCATACTAGATATTGTCAGTGGTTCACCAGATACTGTCAAATGCTGCAGCATTCTTTGTTTTAGTGTCACATTTGGCTTGGACTCATCATCTTTCTTATAATCATGAGGGAAAGTTCCAATACTCTCATAATCTTAGTGATAGAATCAACTTTGCTCTACAGACCAATTACCTCAAAGGAAATAAAACCAGAAACAAAGAAGTAGATTGCCTCTGCTTTCACAATAATCCATTTGGTCTTTACAAATCTTCAAGGAGTGCTAAGGAACAGAACCCCTGTCTTGTAGTTCTCACCTTAAGCACAACCAGATTTTGAGAAATGGTTCATGAAGGGAAAAGGAAGGGATCAATCTGATAGTAGATTAATTATATGTATATGAACTTTGGATTTTTAATTTAAATTTTTAAGTTTCAAATAGGTAGACCACCTTTTCCTTTACCTACCCAATTCCTAAACTACAATCCAACTCTCAGTTTAACGACCCTCCTCCCTTCTCTAAGAGGTAGCTAGGTGGTATAGTGGATAAAATGTTCACTCTGAAGTCAGAAGTTATGAGTTCAAATTTGTCTTCACACACTTACTAGCTGTGTGATACTAGGCAAACTTCAACTTTCTGCTTTAATTTTTGACTAGAAAATAAGGATAATAATAATAGTACCTATACCCTAGGGTTGTTGTGAAGACCAAATGAAATATTTGTAGATTAATTAGATCAGTGCCTAGCACATTAATAATATATATATATTACTTAATAAACATATTAATTAATTATTTTATATTGTATGTAACATATCATTTTATCATTAATAAATTATCAATATATATTATTAATAATATATTAATATATAATTATTACTTAATAAATATATATTTCTTTGGCAACTCCTTCCCAAACAAGCACAGTGTTTTGAAGGTGGTCACACCTTCTTCTTTAGGAATGATACTAATAGTGAACAATCACAAATATCCTAGTTTAAATGTCATCTTTTTTTCTCCTTCTCCCTCATTATTTTCCCCCATCTACTTCTTCCTAAACCTTTTCTCCATTACATTTTATCCAAATAGAATGATAAGAAAGGTTTATTTGATAATGAGATCACTGAATCAGAGTGATTGAAAGAGACCATAGATCTCTCAATGTTAATATTCAGCTGCTTTTCAGGAAGCTACCCTGGAAATGTCTGACATGTTCCTTTTCCTCCTGAATTGGTAATCAGATATATGACCTTCATTCCATTGCATTGCATTGCATCCTATTCATTTTGATTTGATTCGATTTAATTTAACGAAATCCAATAATCATTTACTAAGTGTCTACAATGTCCCAGGCATCATTTTTGGTTCTGGAATACAAAGACAGGAATGAAACAGTTCCTGATCTTGAAATGAGAGCTTACTCTTTATTCTAAGGGCAAAGGCCTGTTTATGAATAAGTAAGATAGGGCTCAGTACTGTGATTTCAGTAACAAAGGTGACTCACAAGTGAGGAAGAATCTCCCTCTGCCAATACAGAACATAATTTTCTCTACAATTTAAAATCTTAGAGGGTTATCTAGAAGACAAATTTGCCTCAGTTCACTAGTCAATATGTATAAGAAAAGGGCTTTGAACCCAGGGCTTTTTGGTTTCCAGGTTGGCTCATTATCTACCGTATTAAACCACCTTTATTCAAATAAAATCAAAAGTATGTTGATAGCACTAAGGACTCTTGTAGAAAGTGGCACCTGAGCAGAACTTGAAGAGCATTAATGACTTTTAGATATAAGAGTGAGGAGGGAAGAATCATAAGTCTGGAAAGGTGGACTGGAGCCAGGTTAATCAAAGCTTTAAGTGACAGACGGAGGAGTTTGTATTTTATCCTGGAAGCATTAAACTTTTGAGCAGTCATGACATTGGTAGAGCTGTGCCTTAGGAGAATTATTTTAGCAGCTTAGTGAGTTTGAAGTGGAAAGAGGAGAGGCTAAAGCAATTTGGAGGTGATTGCAGGAGGCTAGCCAAGAATTGATAAAGACCTAAACTAGGATAATGAAAACATGGGGATAGACTCAAGGGCACCTCAGAGAATATTTTCAGGGATCACTTAGGAGGATAGTTGTGCTTTCAATATAAGGAAGAAAGGTGGGAGGATTAGCAGCATTAGGGGATACATTTTGGAAATCTCAAGATTGAAAAATAATGTATCAGAATATTTATTATATATGTTATTGTTATTGACTTCTTCCAATTATGTCCAAATCTTCATGATCATTTGATGAGCTGGAAACTAAGACAAACAGTGTTAAGTGACCTGTCCAAAGTCATATATCTATATATTCAATAGAATGTTTATATATTTGAATATATGTGTATATATTGGTTTAAATTTTTTAAAAAATTTATCTTGATAAATATTTCCCAGTTATATGTAAAATATTTTTAACAATAATTTTTCAAGAATTTCAGTTTCAAATTCTCTCCTTGCATGTAACTATAATTTCATTTATATTTTTTAGGTTATGCCAAACATATTTTCACATAAATCATGTTGCAAAAAACCCCACAAATAAACAAAACAATAAAAATAAAATTTGAAAAGTATGCTTTAATCTGCATTTACAATTCATTAGTTTTCTCTGTGGAGGTAGACAAGATTTTTAATCATAGGCCTTTTAATTAGAATAACTAAGTTTTTCTCAGTTGATCTTCCCTACAATATTACTGTTACTGTGTACAATAGTCTCCTGATTTTGCGCACTTCACTTTCCATGAGTTCATATAAGCCTTCTCAGGTTTTTATGAAACCATAGTGCTTGTCATTTTTTATAGCACAATCGCAATTGATTTTCTCAATTTCCAATTCTTTGCTACCAGAAAAAGAGCTGCTATCTATATTTTTGTACAAATAGATCATATTCTCTTTTCTTTTCTCTCTTTCTCCTAGTGTTAGAATTATTGGGACAAAAAGTATACACAGTCTGATAGCCTTTTGAGCATATATACCAATTATTCTCCAGAATGATTGGAATAGGTCATAATTCCACCCTCAGCATTCTGATTTTTTGGTGGCATCTCCACTTCATTGAGCTATTCTTTTTCTCTTTGATTGATGATGTATATATTTAGAAGTTTAGATTTTCCCCTAAGTCCTCCTTTGGTTGCATCCTACAAATTTTGGAATGTTGTCTTCTTGTTGTCAATCTCTTGATTGAAATTATTGATTATATTTATAATTTGTTGTTTGACCCACTCATTCTTCAGGACTAGATGATTTAGTTTATAATTAACTTTTAATGTATGCTTTCATCCCTTTGTTAAATGTAATTTTTATTGCACTATGGTCTGAAAAGGGTACATTTAATATTTCAGTCTTTTTCCATTAGGGAGTAATGTTTTTGTGCCCTAACATATGGCCAATTTTTGGGAAGGTGCCATACATATCTGAGGAAAATGTGCATTCCTTTCTATTCTCATTCAGTTTTCCCCAGAAGTCTATCATATCTAACATTTTTAGGATTCTATTCATCTTCTTGACTTCTTTGTTACTTGTTTTATGAGAAGGTAAAGTTGAAGTCCTCCACTAGCATAATTTTACTTTCTATTTTCTCTTGTAATTCACTTAACTTTCCTATTAAGAATTTATATACTATAATATTTGTTACATACATGTTTAGTACTGGTATTCATTTTCTATGGTGCCTTTTAGTAAGATGTCATTTTCCTGCTTATCCCTTTTTATTAGGTCTGTTTTTTCTTTTGCTTTGTCTGAGTTTGATTGCATTTTTTAAAAACTTCTGCTGAAGAAAGAATAATAGATTCTGCTCCAATCCCTTATTTTAACATTATGTGACTCTGTGTTTCAAGTGTGTTTCTTTTAAACAACATATTGTTAGATTCTGATTTCTATTCCATTCTGTTATCCATTTCTGTTTCATAGGTGATTTCATTCCATTCACATTCACAGTAATGATTAGTGACTGTACATTTGTCTCCATTCTATTTTCTTCTATTTATCTTTCCCCCTTCCTTGATCCTTCCCAATTTCTTTTACCTTTCTCCCTCTTCCCTTCTCTTGTTATCCTGTTGCTGCTTTTAAACTATGTTTGACTCCTGATCACTGCTTTCTTTTATTTGCCCTTCCTTTTTTCAGCTCACTCTCCCCCCTTTCTCTTCCTCTCCTACCCACTTGGTATGATAGATATCTATTACTAATTAAGTAGACACACATACATATGCACACTAATAATTATTCTCCTTTGTGAGGTTCAAGCATTGTACCTTCAAGCATTCTCAGCATTTCCTCCTCCACTGTAACAGCTCTTCCTTTTACACCTCTTCTGTGTGATATCATTTCCCTACCTTGTCCTTTCCCCAAAGTCCCAGTCTGTCTTTGTCTCTGTTTCTGTCTCTGTCTCTCTCCTAATCTCTATGTGTCTCTGTCTCTGTCTCTGTCTCTGTCTCTGTCTCTCTCTCTCTTTCTCTCTCTCTCTCTCTCTCTGTCTCCTCACTTTGCTTTTAGAGCAAAGATTTGAACCCAGGACCTCTGACTCCCAAGGCCTGGGCTCTTCATACTGTCTCATGCTATATCCCATTACTCTTTGTTCTATTATTATCTTATATCTGATCTGAGGTTAAAGGAACATAGTTTCATCATAGATTCAAAGCTGTAAAGGCTCTTAGAAATCTACGGAGTCTTAATTTTATGGATAAGACCCAGAGAAACTAAATTACTTGCTCAATATTACCCAATAAACACTGCTGAGATTTGAACCCTAATTCCTAGTTCCAAATCCAGGCACTTTTCTATGTACCATGATGTTCCATTTTCCTACTGAAGTTCTCATTTTTGCATAGGATATTTTTTGCTTCTATTCTTTTGGGACAGGGAAATCTTCAGTGTTATTTATAATCACTATTTCACTGAGGGTGATAATTGTATTGATGAAAGTGTGATTCTAAAATGAGTTTTTTTTTTTTTTTTTCCCCCTTGAGTGACTCCATGGAGCATGTAAGTCTGTTTTCTCCAACTTATCACAAGGTGGCAGTATATCAAAAACAATCTTGCTGTTATGGTCCCACATTTTAAAAGGGATTGTAGGGGGGGCTACTTTAAAATCCAGTTTGCACATTTCTATTGACAGGAGTTCTAATATATGAGCTTTGTTGCACAGTATTGTGACTATTGGCTAAAACTAGCCACAGAGTCTAACTACCTCACCTTATGTTTTTCTCATCCTTGTGGCCAATTTCCTGGTTTCTTTATATCCTGGTTTGTTACTATTTTTAGATAACAATGTCAATATTTATAAACAAAGTTTATTTTTATTATTCCGAAGGATCCTTAGATGACCTTCCTATTCAACTGTCTTTTACAATCTCCTTTTTTCTTTTTCTTTGAGGGGGAAAAAACAACAAAAAAACCCTTTAACTTCAACTATAGTGCTGTGTTCCTTTCAACTTAACATGGGGTATTCCTTTGAAGCCTAGCACAACTATCCAAGAGAGAAAGAAAGGTCTTCACAGATAATTAATAGCATTCTGTGGGTGACCCAAGGCAAACTCTTTTGGCCAGTTCCATTTTGGAATACTCCTTAAAACATCCATCTTCTAGATTGCTCTCACTTCAACTGCAAAAGATTACATGGAACAGAGATTATAATGCTTTGGTTTTTTGCCATGAAATTTTTCCTCCATCTCCACAGCATTATGGAATTCTGGGCTACAGTTCTTTCAGAACTGAACTACTCTTTGATTGTGAATTAGACCACTTTAGAAGCTATATTAACTCTTTAAGAAGAATATGATCAAGGTCAGGTACTAATCAAATACTATAAGGCTCCATTTTCTATGTAGTCTGATTTGATGGTTTCATCTCTCCTTAGATACATTTTTCATTAGTCTTTTATAGTTCCAGAAACTCCCAATTTTTATCACTGCATAGTTCTTTATTTTTTAATGCTCTAGAAAGAACATTAGAGTTCATAGAGTCTAATTTCAGATAAAGAAATCAAGACCCAAAAAATACAATTAATTGTCTACAAATTAACTTTTACAAAAACAACACTATCATTTACTATGTGCCAAACACTGGGCACAATTTTTTTTTTTTTTTTTACCATCAACAAGCTTATGATCTAATTGGGGAAACAATATAAATAGGAGAATGGTGGTTAAGGAGAGATACTTTAGTTAAGAAAATTCCAGTGTTGGCAAGTGGTGGTATTCCTATCCAGGAATACTAGTGGAAGAGATTTGATCATGGTACATGTTTCTGGAATTGGACAGGGATGGAGGAAAGGGTGCCTGGGCAGAGAGAGTTGGCAATGAGGTTTTGAAGCAGGTGCTAAGATCACTTAGCTACTTACTGGAAAAAATTGGGAATATAAAAGGGGCATCTTCACTTCCAATTATAACACGTTGCATTATATAAATCTCTTCTTCTTTAAAGCACATTTTTTTTTGGGGGGGTGGAGCTGCTGAAAATTTCCTTTGAAGCTTGGTTTTTAGATCCTTCAAGTTCTGGGTGGTTCTTCTCCAATTGTGATTCAATTTGCCAGCATTTTTTTCCCTTGACTTCAAACCAAGCCTCTTTCTTTCAATCCAAAAAGTCCCCTCCACAATCCAATGGTTTTGTTTCTGATCCTGATCTTTCTTTTACTAATAGGAAAACTGAAATAAAGCACTGAAAGGCAAGGTCAAGGACAAGCTAATGAGTGCTCAATGGAGTGGAAAATATTTGTACATTTTTTTTTTATATCTTTGAAGTAAAAGTTACTTAATTGATGTTAATTGCTTAAGTGTAATTGGAATCATAATCCCTGACCCCTAACAGTGGGGAAAACCTACTAGGTTGAGGTTCAAGACAATGACAATATTGAAGAAACACAATTCTGACCCTCTAAGTAACCTAGAACCTTGTGAGAGGAGGGAGATGAAGGAGATGTGCTATGGGAGAGGGAGCTGGGACATTTTAGTAATTGGTTCATGAATAGTTCCCTCGGGATACTTGTTGATAGTTTCTGCTGCATTTCCCCTATGCTACTCCTATCTACTGATTGCTAATTCTAATGTTTGTAGTCTAGGTCCCACTGATTAATGCTGACTAAATATTTCAATTGACGTTAGCTTTGCATAGTGAACTTTAATCTGGGAGTCAGGACATCTGTGTTCTAGTCCTAATTATGATAATTCAATGTGTGATCTTGGACAAGTCACTTCTTTGTTCTGGGCCTCAGTCCCTCAATTTGTAAAATGGAGGGGGCACTGGGATTGAATTGGAGATTTATGACTGTTACAATCCATCCTTACTTTAAAGGTATATATTTTTATATAAATAAAATCTGGAATAAAACTTTTGTGAGATTTTTCTTGAGTTTTTCTTTGCCTCTCCTCTCTCACTCTCCACATTAGGAAGGGATTTCCAGTTAGAAACAGGGAGAGCATTTTAGGCACGACAGGCAACTAATAAAACTCCACAAGAAATAGTAATAAAATAAAAAATATAACAAATATCCAATTAAAATGACAATTAAAGTAACAAAAATAAATATATTTTAAGAAACACAACAAAATCTTTCCATTGATAACGGAAACTAAGATTGTGAGGAAATTTAAATAATTCTATTTTTCTAAACTAACAATCCATAAATATCCTGGGTATAATTAACAGCCCTAAAACCCCAGTTCAGAGGTGACTAGCTTCTCACAAACCATTCTTTCTTTAGCTTGTGTCTCCATTCAGCATATCCCTTGGGAATGTCAAAATGGAGCTTGTATTTACTTAGTCCCTAACTAGCTAAAATAGAAGAAAATAGAAGTGTCCTTAGTTTATGCAAATACTAAATGATAGAAACTTTGTATACTGGGCACCTATATGTTGCAAAGAAGACTTGGATTAGAATTCTGATTCTGTAAGGTTACTATTATGACCATGGACAAATCACATGACATTTTGGACCTGAATTTCTTTGTCTATAAAATGAATGCCTTGAACAATATGTTTCTAAGGTCCTTTCCAATTTTAAATTTTATGATTCGATAATTTTCCCCCTTCCAAATCTATGATAACTTTCTTATATTTTGGTGATATCCATTCTCTCCAGAGATTCTGACAGACTTTTTAAACATTCACTGTTTTTAGAAACTAATCTTTCAGTGCTGCAGACACCAAACCATAAACATTTCCTGTGAAACCTCTGCCTAAAGATGTTTTAGGAGAGCTTTCATTTTTTTTTTTTCAGTCACTTCTCTCTAGGCTACTTTTCATTTCCTTAAAAAAATTTAATTGAAGCATTTTTACTTAGTTACTAAGGCTCAGCTCCTTTTGCATGCTGAGAGGTAAGCATGCTCCATCTATTACTTTCTTTTCAGACCTCCTAAGGAGATAATTAGGCATTGCAATTGATTGCAATTTATTAATCAGAGCAGACTGTTGGTGGATTTAAAAAAAACAACAACATGTAGAACTGTAGTATAAATGCAAAGAGAGCAAAGTGGGGAGGAGGAGCTGACATGAAGAAAATCACCAAATCAATGGAATGATTGAACATATTAATTTATTGATCTTACTTTGACATACAATATCTCATATCCCACCTCTGTGCTTTTGCCTTGCCAAAATTCTCATGCCTGGAATGTACTTCCTCTTCTCTTTTCTCTCTTGTAAACCTTTAGTTCCCTCCAAGACTTTGTTCAAATGCTACCTTTTCAGGAAGCCTTTCTTGATTAGCTCAAATATTAGTATTTCCCCCTACTCCCTTCAATGTGTTTTCATTTTGTATATATCTTGTAGTCAGTTGTGAACATACATCCTTCTAGTAGAATGTAAGCTCCTTGAGAACAGGGTTAACTATTTAGTTCATGTTTTTGTATCTACAATGGTTATCTTTCAGTGCTTGATATCTGGGAAATGCTCATTAACTGATTGTTGATTATTTTATACTTGTTTCTCACTTAATCTCTCTAGACTTTACTTTTGCTGTCTGTAAAGGGGGGGTAACTATTCTTTTTTAATTTAATTTACGGAGTTGACAGAGGAGCAAATACCATAATATGTGGAGAAGAGCAGATCGAAGATTGATAGAATAATATTCAGATTCTTGAATAGATCTTACTGATTTGTTCCTTCCTAAAGTGGCATATATTGTATCCCATCTCTTCTCTCCTGATGCAATCCTTAATAACTTCTTTCTGAAAATCTCCCATAAAAATTTTTACTTAGCACACTGGAGACCTTATTCTCATTCTTTTGATTTCTGAAGGATTTCATTGCAACATTTGCACTGTCTCTCTGGGGTCTTATTCTTTACTTGTCATCAGTTCATTTCCCTTCCTAGTATTATGTATGTCTTTTATGTCCTTTATTCCACTTGTTGTACAATCACCAATTTTTCCTGAACTCCTGGATCATATTGCTGATGAAGTTTTCATATATAGTAGAGTAGTTTACCTTTTTTTGTCTAATAGATTAAAATGCCAATGTATTTTGAGGTTAAGTGACTTGGCCAGGGTCACAAAGCTAATTTTTGTCTGAGGTTGAACTTGAACTTAGGTATAATTGATTCTAGGTCCAGTGCTCTATCCACTGCCATGCTACTTTTTTTTTTTTATTATAACTTTTTATTGACAGAACCCATGCCTGAGTAATTTTTTTTTTTTTTACAACATTATCCCTTGTACTCACTTCTGTTCTGACTTTTCCCCTCCCTCCCTCCACCCCTTCCCCAGATGGCAAGCAGTCCTATATATGTTGAATATGTCATGGTATACCCTAGATACAATATATGTGTACAGAACCGAACAGTTCTCTTGTTGCACAGGAAGAATTGGATTCAGAAGGTAAAAAATAACCTGGGAAGAAAAACAAAAATGCAAACAGTTTATGTGCATTTCCCAGTGTTCTTTCTCTGGGTGTAGCTGTTTCTGTCCCTCCTTGATCAATTGAAACTGAATTAGCTCTCTTTGTCGAAGAGATTTCCATCAGAATACATCCTCAAACAGTATCATTGTTGAGGTATATAATGATCTCCTGGTTCTGCTCATTTCACTCAGCATCAGTTCATGTAAGTCTCGCCAGTCCTCTGTGTATTCATCCTGTTGGTCATTCCTTACAGAACAATAATATTCCATAACATTCATATACCACAATTTACTCAACCATTCTCCAATTGATGGGCATCAATTCATTTTCCAGCTTCTAGCCACTACAAACAGGGCTGCCACAAACATTTTGGCACATACAGGTCCCTTTCCCTTCTTTAATATCTCTTTGGGGTATAAGCCTAGTAGAAACACTGCTGGATCAAAGCGTATGCACAGTTTGATAACTTTTTGAGCATAGTTCCAAATTGCTCTCCAGAATGGATGGATGTGTTCACAATTCCACCAACAATGTATCAGTGTCCTGTTTTCCCACATCCCCTCCAATATTCCTCATTATCTTTTCCTGTCATTCTAGCCAATCTAGCAGGTGTGTAGTGGTATCTCAGAGTCGTCTTAATTTGCATTTCTCTGATTTATAATGACTTGGAGCATATTCATGCTACTTCTTATATCACTGGTAAAATGTTACAACTTGATGACATTTGCTATGAGTCCTTCTATTACTTTTTTTGTAATTTACAATTTTAATTCTTCTGACATTGTGATAGATAGACTTATAGTATCCATTGAAAGAATAATTCTGTATGGCAATACATCATTGGATCTGTCATTTCATCAATGTCCTTATTACATCCAACAGTGAAAATTCCTATCCCTTCCATGCCTTTTACATTGGAGGAGTCTTCCATTTTCTCTTATAAAAGCTCTATAGAAAGTCTTTCCAGTGTGTTGTCTTAACATTAGCCTTTTTGCCTATATGTAAGTAACAAGGCTGCCCTCAGACCATCCATTTGTCATCCTTCCCACTTGTTACCTAACTGACCTGCATTCTTTCCTGATCATCCATTTCTTTCCATGATATATTCAGTTGTGTTCTCTCATTGCTTTTAGGGTCCCTTTTTGTTTGATTTCTTTGTACTGTAGTGTTTTGTGATTCACAGGCATATCACATTAGCAGAAGAATATTGACATCAAAAAGACAAGGTTTTGTTTTAAAGAGTCATTCAAGATCATTGAAAATACTGTAAAATATACTAAATGTGATGCAGGTGGATTTCCTATTCATATTCAATTCTGGTTACAGCTCATGCATTGCTCATTTCTAGCATCTGTCCAATGTATAAATAGTGTGTTGTATATGTATTTCACACAATACATATTTGATGTTTGCTACAGATAAATTTATATATTATATACACAAAGCATACACACAGACATATATATGCATAAAGATTTATGATCTACTTATTTGGCAAATTAGTCCACTGATATACATCATGACCAGTCAATAACTAATTAGCTATGTGAGACTCTTATCTTTATTTTGCTTTAAGTTCATAATAGAGGGCCCACTGAATGTGTTGGGGACCTTCTTCCTCTTCCCTAAAAATTGTGAGGATACCAGTGGAAGATTAGCTCTGTTTACCCATGTTTTTGCATGTATATAATACACACGTGTATATCATATAGATAAAGATATACATATGTATATATACATACACACAGAGGTAAGCAAGAGAGCAAGTTCATCACTGGTATCCTCTCTTTCCCTCTTTCTGCATATATATACACATTTATGTGCGTTATATAAGATGATATAGGTAAATATTAAAGGGATCATGGTATATAGCCTGAATAGAGAGCTGGGACTTAGATCCAGAACATGGATTCAAATCTTGCTTCTGACATATTGGATATGTGATTTTGGACAAGGCATTTAACCTATCAAAGGCCTAATCAACTCTCTAGCCTCTTAAGTTGTAAAGAAGGTACTCACCTGAAGTGTTAGATAGCATTTTTTCATTTGGGAATTTCCTATAACCGTGAAACCACTTGTTGAGGTCTTCCCTTCTCTATCACTCATCCATTTGTAGCATGCCCCTCAGTAATAAGTGTATTGGAAAAATGGACAAATTGGTTGTCTAACTGCATGTCATTAAATGGACATTATTCACCTTCTTGCTTTTTCCTTTATAGATGGATGATCAAACTTTTAAACTGACATCTTTGTCAAGAGGATCTTCAGTGTTCAGTTTCTTATGAATTTAATAGAGAAGATTTTGTACTGTGCTGTGGTTTACTACATTATTATTTTGGCCTACTGATTTACAAACATGATCTCATTTGATCCTAACAACAACTCTTCCAGGCAGGTTTTGTTGTTAGACTCATTCTATGGAAAATGAGGCAAACAGGTTTAGTGGCTTGCCCAAAGTTATACAGCTAGTGCTTGAGTTCTTCCAAATATAAATAAAGCCCAGTGTTCTACCTACCATACTACTTATCTACCAACCTGCCTCACACAATGTTAGAAACTTTGTTAGTCTAACTTATACAATTTACAGATGAGGAAACAGATATCCTGTGAACTAAAGTTACTTACCTAAGGTCATACAAATAGTTAATGGCTGAGGAAGAACTTGAGTCCAGGTTTATTAAGTCCAAGACTATATCCACAATTAATCCATTAAGAAGCATTTATTAAATTTCTTCTAAGTACTAGTAGGCGTTGGGGATATAAACCTAAAGAATGAAATAATCCTTACATTCAAATAGCTTGTACTCTAACTAGAGTGATTACAAGTACATGCACATATATAAAGATAACTACAGAGAAATTTGGGAGGGAGTCTCTAAAAGTTGAGGATCAGGAAAAGGTTCAGGTAGAAGGTGATATCTGAGCTGGGTTTTGAAGGAAGAGAAGGATTCTATGCTACTTGTTGCCTTTAACTCTTTTGCTAACCTCTCAAAACCTATATTCACCACAGCTTATTAAAATTCCTTAATGGCCTAATTCATTTTTAATGGGGGCAAACAATTCACATTCATTATAGAAATGCTATATTTTCATTTGGTGCTGCAAGTTGATAAATAAACCTCTAATATTGTAAGCACCTTATCAACATAAGATCTAGCATTTATAAAGTAGTGTAAAGTTTGCAAAACACTTTATAAATTCTATTTCTTTTGTTTCCTCCCAAGAGGATGGTGTTATCATTATCTGTATTTAACAGATGAGGAAATATTGGGAGACAGAAGTAAAGTGAATTATCCATCATCATGCAGTTAAGAAGTTTCTGGAGTAGGATTTGATTCTAGCACTCTATCCATAATTCCATTCTGTTCCTTCAAATAGATCCTAATATAACACAGCCGGGTTTAATGTGAAAATCATCATCAGGAACTTGAGAGAAGAGCTTCCCTAAGAGAACCTGACAAAAAGAACCTGGCTATATGACCTTGAGAAAAATCTTTCTCAAACAAGAGTTAATTGCTATCTAATTAAAAAAATATTGTATGTTGTCTAGCTACTTGATGCATATCACAATCCTATCAAAAGTACTTGTTTTGGATATTTGGAAATGCAGCAAGTATACTGATGTCTTAACTGAAGATTGGGGACTAATTAGCATCTTCCAGATAAGTGAAAATTTCCCTGCTTCCCATTCCTCTTCATGTAATTTAAATCAGAGTTTGGGTAGAGCGATGGGTACAGTGATTGGGTTGGGGGAGAGGGCCTTCCATCATTCATACTGGTAATGCTGAGGATCAAGTTGACTCAGATGTTCTCATTTTGAATATCAACAGAGAAAGCAGCAGAGGTTGTCTTTGGAGACGTGTGTATTGAATAGTGATTAGAAGATAGAAATTCTGGGTCTGAGTCTCAGTTCTTTATTAGTGAAAATGACTTGTGCAATCAAATCTCTTCCAGGGCCTTTTCCTTACCTAAAAAGGGTGAAAATAGTTTCCACATTCATTTCACATTTTTGTTATAAGAACCCAATGAAATACCATATATAAAGCATGTTGTAACTGCAAAAAAAAAAAAAAAAAAAAAAACCCAAAAAACCAAAACCCTATAACTTTTAATAAAAGGGGCCTTGATATATAGTTCTCCCTATTTTGTATAAGATATACATCTTATACCTTGACATCTAAAAAATATAGGCAGCCTTTTTTTTTTTTTTTTTTGCAAAATGCATATAGTTTTTTTTTTCCTGATAACAAGCAATCAAGAAAACAAGCCTCTTTCTCCTCCCTCTCCCAAATTGTTTGCTTTCTATCTCTTTGACCCAATAGTTAATGTCAAGGTTGTTCAGAGTTTTTCAAATCCTCTAACTCTATCTGCTACTGCTTTGACTATAATGTTGCAAATGACAATATGAACTATGTCAAGACATCTAGATGAGTTTTCCAGAAGAAAATCACTAATTATCATGGCGTTAGAGACACTGAGGTAACTCCCTCAATTAATTTAATACATTTCCTGGCATGAAAACACAACAAGGATTGCTGACTTATATACTACATTAAGCTTTTCCTATTAGAAACATATTCCCTGCATTAATTTTCCTCTCACCCCCCCCAAACTGACTTCCTCCTCAGGAGTTAGTTTATATCTAGAAAATTCTTTCTTCCCACCTAGTTCTCTCTTCTCTCAAAAATTCCTGAGATAATTGCATTAAAAATAGTTGTTTAGGGTTGTTGTTATGTCTTGTCCTATTAAGTTCAAGACCTGTCTTCTATTTTATTTTTTATTACTGATCAAAAGGAAAAGAACATTTTAGTCTTATTCTATTCTTTTTATTCTTTAAATAAAAGTTAGGTACACCTGCATAGTTACAGAGAAAGAAAGTAGTAACTAAAATCAGACAAAAGATTCCTGGGGGGATGTTTGGAGCGGTTGTTGTCATCACCTCATTCATCTTCATTTCTATCTTCATCATCATCTTTATTAGCTTCCTTTTGGTCTTCTTCATAGTGATTAGCATTTTTCATCTTTCTCAATAATCAAAAGCTAGGAAAGTCAATTGGTATGAATGCTCCTACCACCAGTGTAGATTATAATCCTTCTACCACTTAAGTTTTCAAGAGTTTTATTTTGGACTCAAGATCTACCAAACTGAGGTTAAGCTGTCAATGATACCTTTTCAAAATTAGCCAGGCTGGTCTGCAGATGAATTCTTTACTGAATTTTACTGATTTTTTAATTTTTATATTTACTAATAAATTTTTTTTACTGGGAAGTTATTAAAAAAGGCACTGGGGATACATACAAAGATGCATAGTTCCTCAAACTAAGTCTTCTTGTCCCTAATATAAATATTATAGAACTTTGAAGTCAAAAGAGCTCTTTTTTGACCTTATGGTGTTCTGGTGAAGGAAAAAGACTTAGCAAAGTTAAATGATTTGTTTAAGGTCACTATCATTAGTGGCAAAGCTGGGACAAGAACTTGAGTTTCCTGAATTGCAGTCTGGTTTCTTTACATTGTTTGGGGAATCCTTGGTTTTGAGGTTTTATATTCTTTGGAATATGATGGTGAATGTAGCAACAGTTTTCATTTATTTATTTATTTTGTGGAACAAATGCTTTGGGCCAGCAATAAGCACAGGAATGTCAATCAACTCAACTGAATTCAATTTCAGCATACATTTCTCTAGTACCTTCTAGGTACAAGGTAGTATGCTGGGCAATTTAGCTGGATCTGAGATGTCTTCTCTCTGGTTTTTCATTTACATCTGTGGACTCAGGTGAGGGGAAATATAAGACAGGATCGATAACATAGCAACATTTATAACCAACAGACAGAGGCCACAGAACTGCACAATTTTCATTGCTCTTCTGGGTCCTTTATTTCCAAACCATTTCCACCTGAGACAAAAGAGCAAAATTAAATGTGAAAGCAACATATAGGGTCACAAGATTTAGAGCTGGAAAGGACCTTAGCAATATGGCTGAGTGACTGTGCATGAGGAGTTCTGATACCTGCCTAAGAAGTTCTCATCTTTCCTTTTAAGTGACAGTAAATGCAGGATGCCTGAAACATTGGGATATAGTAGAAAGAGTGTTAGCTGTATGACCTTGAGAAAATCATTCAGTCCTCAGCTTCTCAGTTTCCTCATCTATAAAATGAAAGCATTGGATCAGGGTCATATTTTTATATCTGTGAGGGACAAGAAACCATCAGATCTAGCTTTTCATATTTTGCAGATAAGGAAATTGAGACTGAGAGAGATTAAGTGGCATAGCTTAAAATGTCTCAGGCATCATATAAACCCAGGTCTTCCTGACTCTTTAAGTCCAGCATGCTACTCACTGCACCAAGCTGCTACCATTATTTTAAGGTCTCTATGAATCTCTGATTATATGACTCTTGAACAAAAGCAAAGAACTGAGAGATTTAAGGAATAGCTGGGTGAATTACAAGTTATTATCTTTATTTGTAGATAGAATTATAGATTGTTACAGCTGTAAGAGATCTCATTTCAGTTAGCAGTTTGCCCAAGGTCACACAGTGAATTGGTTATAGAGTTGGGCTATTTGCTGCTTCTTGAAACCCAGTGTCTCGTGTTTGCAAAATGGTCTTGATACTCTGATCAGCAGGCTTAATTCCCAAGAGAACAGAGTAAAGAAGCTAGAATGAAGATACATAATGCTTCAAAGGAGCAGCATTGGTTTATGAAAAAAAGAACTTATGACATGAAAGATTATGATCAGTGTATGAGCAGACCTTAGCTGTAGATGCTCTTCTCCTCTGATCATGAAACTGTGAATATGAATCAGTGTCAAATTGGTCCCTAGAGCAAGGTCGCTGAATGGGCTTTTCTCCCTCTTGAACTGGGGAGGGAAGAGCAGGGCCAATCTTGGGCAGAATTGCAAATAAGGGGAAATTTCAGAAAGACCTTTTCTCCCTAACCTACTTCCTTTCTGGCCAGTTTGAACACCCAAAGTCCTTTTGTTATTGCCTATGTGCTGAGGCACCTCCACATGTCTTTATAGTCAGGTGCTTCCTATGATCCCTTTGCTCTAGACATTTCTCACTTTCCACTCCCATCAAGACTGACCTTTCCTCTATTCCATTTGTTCATAGCCCTACTAGGTGAAAATGACCTAATTTTGTAAACTAATGTTTTTGAGAGCTTCCTGTCTGGAGCTTTCAGACAGGTCCTCAAGTTGATGAACTAGACTATCAGACATTGTTTATATGGTAGATGTAGCTACAGTGTGCCAGAAAGGCCTTGCTAATAAAACACTTGTCCACACCATGTCAAGACTGGACAGAGATAGTTTCATCTAACATTGGGATGGGGTAGATATTTGTCTGACATAGATATTTGGAGTGCTTCTACATGAATCATCAGGTCATACTCTAAACTTGGATTGCTAACTCCATTAACCATGAATATATGCCCTTGTCCATGTTGTATAACTCCTCATAATCTTGTGTTTCAGTTCAAAATTTAAGGATGACAATATTCCAATCTTGGCTCATTGTATACTCACTGAGAGAGAAGGAGAGAGAAAGGAAAAAGGGAGGAGGAAAAAGGAAAGGAGAAGGTGAGAAAAAATACTGGACTATGTTGGACTGGGAGTGAGGAAACCTAAGTTCAATTCTCAGTACTACCATTAATTGGCCACATGATTCTGGACAAGGAGTTTAACCTTTCTGATCTGACTTCTTCACTTATAAGATGTAGATAATAATGTCTTATCTATATCAGAGGGTTTCTATAGAGATAAGTAAGATAATTATATGAACTTTGGAGTTAAAGGAACTGGATTCAAATGCTACTCTGTTGTGTACTTCCTGCATGAACTTGGGTAAATCATTTAAATTCCCTGGGCCTCAGTTTCCTCATATGTAAAATAAGGATGTTGCATTAGATAACCTTTCAAGTCTTGTTCTAGACCTATAATCCTATATACATTTTGTAAATTGGCATGAACTCATAATTCTAATTTAGTTAAAATTTGATAAATGGGAAAGAAAAACCTTTTGCAACAATTTTCTTTCATAATAGTCTCTATTCAAGATATGAGGCACTGAATCAAATTTATAAAAATTAGAACCATCTCAATGGATCAAGGGTCAAAGAATAGAAAAAGCATTTTTGATCGGAAGAAATCCAAGCTATTAACAACAGGAAGAACAAATGTTCCAAATCACTAATAATTTGTTGTTATTGTTGTTCAGTCATGTCTGACTCTTTCTGAACCTATGAAGCATAGAATGCTAATGCCATCCATGAGGTATTCTTGGCAAAAATACTCAAGTGATCTGCTGTTTCCTTCTCTAATAGATTAAGGCAAATAGGAGTTAAGTGACTTGCCCAGGGTCACATAACTAGTGTCTCAGGCCATATTTGAACTTCATTCTTCTTGACTCCAGGCCCAAAGCATTATCCACTGAGTCACCTAGTTGCCACTAATACTCAAAGAAATCTGAATTAAAGCTATATTGAAGACTTCTCACTACTTGTGGATTGGTAGAGACAACACTAAAAGAAAAAGGATAAATGTTTCAGAGATTACAGGAAAACTGACACATTTCCCCACAGTTGGTAGATGTAAATTGGTTCTGCCATTATGGAAAGGAATTTTGGAACCAGACCTCAAAAACTAGTTTGACCTAGCTACTTTACTTCTAAGCCTATAGATCCAATGAGATCAAAGAAAGATAACAATTGTCTATTTGCACAAAATATTCAAAGAGTTCTTCTCATAGCAGCCCCAAATTAGAATCTAAGGGGATACACTCTTACTAAGGAATGACTAACCAAATTATGGTATATAAATGTAATAGAATATTATTATGTCAGGAGATATAGCAAGATGGACAGTTTCAGAGGAAAATTAAGTTGACCTTTTTGAACTGATGCAGAGTGAAGTGAACAGAATTAGGACAATTTATATGATGACAACATAGAGAAAAACAACTTAGAAAAGCTTTAAAATTCTGATCAGTGCAATAATAATGCAGGAGTCTAGAAAACTGAACATGAAACATGATACCTCTTGCCAGAGAGGTGATGAATTTAAAATGCAGAGAAAGATGTGCATTTTGGAGCATGTTTTGCTAGACTTTGCATTTTATGATGAGGGTTTTCTTTTTCTTTTACTCAATTGTGGAGCAGTGGAGGGTACAGATTATACATTAATGAAAAAAAAAAAACAAAATATTTTAAAATTTGTTATTTGCTCTCCAAACATAAGATATTGGAATGCTTAAACTCAGATTAAACCTAGCAAGGAAAGCTAAAGACAGAAAATAGATTTTTATTTTTGTTTTTTGTTTTTAAAGCTATATGGAAGAAAAAGAGAAGATTCAAAGAAGGAATAAGATCACACCAGAGAAAGATGGATGACACAATGATAACTGACAACAGAAAGACAGAAAAGTTGCTCAATTATTTTGTTTCTACTTTCTCTGCAAAAGAGAATGATACTTACGTTAAAAATGACAGCACAAAAACAGGGAGTTCATAGATACATGATCCCTAATTTGGAGGTGGAAGGGAATTTGGAGGTTCTCTAGTTAATCACTCTTATTTTATAGGAAATTGAACCTCAGAGGAATAAAATGACTAGCCTAAGTGACACTGATTTCAAGGAGCCAGGATATGAACCTGAATTGATAACTGACAGAAGTAAAGAGATAGAAGAGAACACTTTTTTTTTTAAATTTAGAGAACAATTTGGTTGGTTTATTTAAATAAATTTTTCATAAGGATTAAGACTAGTGGCACATGTGTTTCTATAATTATTCCACAAATGAATCTTAGTCATGTATATACATTGGCACTATGGCCACAGAGAAGATGAATTATCTACATACAGGCAGGCTTGATTTCTTCCTCTCCAGGATTGGCTGTAAATAGGAGACACCAAAAAGCCCTAGTCATGGCTCTGGAAAAGAACTTGTTCATGGAAATAGATCTAGGCATAGGGAGGAAAGATCTGTGTCTGTGTCTGTCTTTCATCTATTGACTGTGATCGTCAAGTCTTCAGAACCCAACTGTGGTTAAAAGCAGTTTTCAGACCCCAGCTGTAGTCAGCAGCCAGGCTGATCACAGCCTGGACCAGAAGTAGCAGCATCAGTAATACAAACACTCTTGCTATTAAAGTTCCTGCTGCCCAGGTGGTAGTCAACAGCAGCCTTGAGGATCAAGCAGCCAGTCTCCTTCTATCCTGGCCTGATCATGAGTAGTTTAGACAGTACCCA
The DNA here is from genome assembly GCF_016432865.1 of Antechinus flavipes. NCBI lineage: Eukaryota > Metazoa > Chordata > Mammalia > Dasyuromorphia > Dasyuridae > Antechinus > Antechinus flavipes. The sequence goes on from NC_067399.1 coordinate 411,182,991, forward strand.
TTTGAAGCACACATCATAGAAATGGTAGGGATCTGGGGAGGTCAATATAGAGAAGGAGGGCCCAAGTCATAATTTCTGCCTTAGATAACACAGTGGAAAGGGTCCAAACAATCATTCTCTGTATCCAAAACTCTGCGACCTTTAATTCCTCTTGCTAAAGCTAAAGGACAATATCCTCTTCATTTGTCCTACAACCCAGGACAAGGCAAGGGGTGAGGGAATGAAACATGATGTCTTTTGAAGCAGATATCTTCATTATTAAGGAGTAGATGGGTAATGGGGAGCTAATGAATGTAGTTAAAGGAGGGAAAGAAAGGGAGTCCCTTGGGTTCATAATTTTGACTTTCAGTCAGTCTGTGGTCCTGGGATGTTTCATAGGAATTTGGAAGGAAGGCTGATTGAGGTAACTTGGGGTTTGCTTCTCCATTTTCTGCTTGGCAGCTGCAGTCACTTTCCCCTCTCCAAAGGCCTATGTAAAGTCCATGAATGATGAGGTAGTAGTAAAGATGCTGAACAGATGATTGTACCCCTTTCCTTTCACCTGGCCTAGGCTGCTTCAGGGGTTCAGAAAGCCCTGTACCTGCTCTAATCCCTGCTCTCCTCCTACTTTCACGGATACTATAAGAAAACATATATTTAACCTTAAATAATTCAAATTTCCTAAATAAGAGTTTATTATTTCAGCATTATGGATGAAGAAACTGAAGCAGAGATTGATTTGCCCAGTGTCCCAAAGCTAGTAAGTGTCTGAGAGACCAGATTTGAATTTGTGTCTTTCATGACTCTGGACCAAGTATTCTCCCATCAAACTAACTGACTGACCAGGCAAAGCTACCTCTACAAAGATGAACTACAACTCTGAGTTTTGAAAGAACAGTGAAATGTGATTGTTGAAGCTCTGTCAATGATCTCTGAAAGATCTGAAAGATGCAGACATCTCAGGAAATTATAGAATGATTCATTAAAAAGATGGTCAGTGAACATCTAGAAAAGGAAGCAACAATCACAAATTAACTTCCTGGAATCATCCAAAGCCTACTAAGTAAGTAAATAGGTAACAAAGAATGTTGTAGCTATAATGTATCTAATATTTACAGTGTATCTCATATATCTATTGTGAAAAATTAGTAAGATGCATACTGGACATAAATCTAAATCTAAATCTAAAATTCAGTATAACTAAATGCCACCTCTGACACAAAAGTCCAAAGAATCAATTCCACAAGTACAGGATGGCAGAGGCATAGTTATCAGTTTTGTTTAAAAGTTTCTGGGGATTTAAATATGGTACAGATTCAGTATGTTTTGTGGCAGCCAAAAATGCTAGTGAAATTTTGGAGAGCAATAATAATAACAGCTAACATTTATATAACACTTACTATGTTCCAGTCTACACTCTACAAAATTATCTCATTTCATCTTCACAACAACCTTGGGAGATAGGTGTTATTATTTCAACTTTTCATATGGGGACACTGAGGCAGAGGTTGAATAACTTGTTCACAATCACACTGAGGCTGGGTTTGAATTCATGTCTTCTTAATTCAAGGTTCAGTTCTCTATCTACTGAATCATTTAGCTGAACTGGCAAAGTTTCTAGAAGTAAAAGTGAGACACTCTTTGTATTCTGTCTCTAGGACTGTGTACTCTGTACTGCAGATGAGATACATTTAGAGTATAATATTCACTTCTGGCTGCCACTCGCTGATTTTTTCTTTTTTGTTTTAAATTAATTAATTAATTATTGATACACATTGCCTTATGAATCATTTTGGGAGAAAAAATCTGAACAAAAGCTTCATTGAGATAGACATTGTTAAAAAGCATCCAGAGAATGGTAACCATAACAGTGAAGGACCATGCCTTTATGCCAGAGAGGATGAGTTAAAGAAACTAAGGACAATTGATTTGTGAGAAGGCTCAAAGAAGGGAGGTGGGGCTTCATAGTTGAATTTGAAGGACTGTTATAGAGAAGAGGATGAAATATTTTTTGAAGGGTAGCAACCAGGTTCAACAGAGAAAGTGCTCAATTTACACTGAAATTATCTGGGTTCAAATTCTAGGATTAGCTAACTGCATGACTTCAGACTCAATTTGCTCCTGTGTAAAATGGGGTGTTGAAATAAGTGACCTCTAATGTCCTTATAATTCTATGACTCACTGGATGGAAGAACCAGGAGCAATGGCTGGAAACTTTGAAGAGACAATTTAAAGTTGATGTCAAGAACAACTTGCTAATTAGAGTTGTCTAAATGTGTATTGACTGCTTGGAAGGTGCTGAGTTCTCCCTCATTGAAGGTCTTCAAGTGGAGACTGGATTTTTTGTCTATTTATTTTAAGTTTGAGCTAGACTAAGTGACTGTTGATGTCCCTCCAGACTTTCAAATTCTATTAATATGATTGTCTATGATTATTATTGCAATTAGTATTCTTATTAATTTATTTAATTTTTACTTATTTATTTTTACTTGGCAATTGGGGTTAAGTAATTTACTCAGGGTCACACAACTAGGAAGTATTAAGTGTCTGAGGCTGATTTGAACTCAGGTTCTCCTGACTTCAGAGTCAGTACTTAATCCACTGGGCCATCTAGTTGCTCTTGCAATTATTATTCTAAAGAGAAGAGAGATGCTTTCTGTCCCCAATTTAGTAAGATATATCTTTTCCTTAGTTTGATGTGGCACCAACATTTTCACAGGATTTTCACTGTATTGGCATTACAGCGTTTCTGGAGTGGAGTTTGTCAAATCTAAATTAATTCAACAAGAAGCATCTATTAAACATCTAAATATCCTGCTATATACTGAGACCTCTCATGTTCTGTGGTTCCTGTCCTCATGGAATTTGTGATCATGTTTGACACAAGAAAGATGCACTTGAAAGGGATGTATAACCATGGCAGTTAATATATGAATCAAGAAAATAGCTGCTATAGGTATTGTTAAAGAAAAGGGAGCAAAATGGAGTCTGGGGTGATCAGGGACAGTATTTCAAACAAACAATTTGAACTGAGCCCTGAAGGAAAGTTAGGATTTGAAGAGGCTAATATAGCCTACACTAGAGTGGCTTACACAGAGCTGTTTCATAAATCTTTGTAGAGCTATGTCCTAACCATACAATTTAATGCCATTTATCTTTTTTTAGGATGAAAGAACCAGAACCTGATTCTTGGTCAGTCATCATGGAGAGATTAGAAACAGTTGCTCATCATGGGGATTTTTGTTCTTTCCTAGACTGTGAAACTTTGATCCCGAAGCTCCTTCACTGATGCAAGACCAAAGTCATCCAATCATTTTAATACAGTTATCTATTCAGTTGAAGGAGTCCTCAAGATGAATTGCTTAAGTGAAATACTGGGCAACATTACTGGACTTAAAATGACTGAGAGTGGTCAGTGAATTAATCCTAATCTCACAAGTGACCCAGAGGTAGCATGATGGAATAGGGGAAGATCAATGGCTTTTTCATTAGAAAACATGGGTTCAAGCCTTACTCTTGTCACTTATTAGATCTGTGACCTTAAGAAAATCCTTTTTCTTGCCTTTTGAGCTTCAAGCCTCAGTTTCTTCATCCATAAAAGCACAGTTATCCTAGGTAATAAGTAACTTTTAGTCACCAAAATGAAAACTCACAACTCTGAGAATTGCTGTGAATGTTAAAATACACATTTTAAAGAAAAGAAATTTTTTTTAATTTAATTTTTATTTAATAATTACTTTATATTGACACTCGTTTCTGTTCCGATTTTTTTTCCCTCCCTCCCTCCACCCCCTCCCCTAGATGGCAAGCAGTCCTTTATATGTTGGATATGTTGCAGTATATCCTAGATACAATATATGTTTGCAGAACCGAACAGTTCTCCTGTTGCATAGGGAGAATTGGATTCAGAAGGTATAAATAACCCGGGAAGAAAAACAAAAATGCAGATAGTTCACATTCGTTTCCCAGTGTTCTTTCTTTGGGTGTAGCTGCTTCTGTCCGTCATTTATCAATTGAAACTTAGTTAGGTCTCTTTGTCAAAGAAATCCACTTCCATCAAAATATGTCCTCATACAATATCGTTGTCGAAGTGTATAATGATCTCCTGGTTCTGCTCATTTCACTTAGCATCAGTTCATGTAAGTCTCGCCAGTCCTCTCTGTATTCATCCTGCTGGTCATTTCTTACAGAACAATAATATTCCATAACATTCATATACCACAATTTACCCAGCCATTCTCCAATTGATGGGCATCCATTCATTTTCCAGTTTCTAGCCACTACAAACAGGGCTGCTACAAACATTTTGGCACATACAGGTCCCTTTCCCTTCTTTATTATTTCTTTGGGAATATAAGTCCAATAGAAACACTGCTGGATCAAAGGGTATGCACAATTTGATAATTTTTTGGGCATAATTCCAGATTGCTCTCCAGAATGGTTGGATTCGTTCACAACTCCACCAACAATGCATTAGTGTCCCAGTTTTCCCGCATCCCCTCCAACATTCATCATTATTTTTTCCTGTCATCTTAGCCAATCTGACAGGTGTGTAGTGGTATCTCAGAGTTGTCTTAATTTGCATTTCTCTGATCAATAATGATTTGGAACACTCTTTCATATGAGTGGTAATAGTTTCAATTTCATCCTCTGAAAATTGTCTGTTCATATCCTTTGACCATTTATCAATTGGAGAATGGCTTGATTTCTTATAAATTTGAGTCAGTTCTCTATATATTTTGGAAATGAGGCCTTTATCAGAACCTTTAACTGTGAAAATGTTTTCCCAGTTTGTTGCTTCCCTTCTAATCTTGTTTGCATTAGTTTTATTTGTACAAAGGCTTTTTAATTTGATGTAATCAAAATTTTCTATTTTGTGATCAGTAATGGTCTCTAGTTCATCTTTGGTCACAAATTTCTTTCTCCTCCACAGGTCTGAGAGATAAACTATTCTATGTTCCTCTAATTTATTTATAATCTCGTTCTTTATGCCTAGGTCATAGACCCATTTTGGTATCTTGGTATATGGTGTTAAGTGTGAGTCCATGCCTAATTTCTGCCATACTAATTTCCAATTATCCCAGCAGTTTTTATCAAATAATGAATTCTTTTCCCAGAAGTTAGGGGCTTTGGGTTTGTCAAACACTAGATTGCTATAGTTGACTATTCTGTCTTGTGAACCTAGCCTAAGAAAAGAAATTTAAAGAAAAGAAAACACATTTAAAGAAAACAAGACTTAGGCTAATTGTTACTAACCCAAAGTTATATAGCTAGAAATATGTTAGAGCTAAGCCACAAACTCATGTCTCACTGCATTCTGATTTCTCTTCACTATATGCTGATGCCTCATATAACTGATATTTCTAAGGTCTCTTTTATCTCTAAAATATATTAATTTTAAGAAGTCCTCCTCCAAATTTCCCCCTTACTGTCTTTATGCCCTCTTATTAGAATAAAAATATGGTAGCAGTTTAATCCCTACCCAATGAAGAATGTCCAAGCAGAGTGTTTTCCATGGAAGCACTGTGAAGATGTCAGTTCACTGGACAAGTGATTTATTGGATGCACACAGATGTGCTCAAGGTAGCTCCCCTGGGCCACCATAAATCACTAGGTGTTGTATGAGCTTTTTACCCAATGAGATTTTCACTGAAGAGCTATCCATTTCTATTTTCTTTGGTAGTTGTATTTTCCCTCTTTTCCATAATAATAGTAATAAAAAAGGAAGATTGAATACAGATAGGAGTTGCTTTAAGCCTTTGGTAGTTGCTTGGGGAAGCAGGGTTGTAGAATGGAAAAGAACATTGGCTTTAAAGTCATGTAACCTATTTTAGATATTTCTGTTCCTTCTCAATTGCTGGATGACAATGGGAAAGTCACTGAATCTCTCTAGCTTTAACTAATTTCTTTATTTGGACTCCTGCCTAAACTCTAAAGTACCTTTCAGTTTTAAAATCTCAAGATCCTATTACTTCATCAATTCAAATTAAATATGCTATGGTCTTTTAAAATTATTTAGTTTGTATTTGATTTTTCCCCCAATTACATGTAAAAACATTTTCAGTATTTGCTTTTAAAATGGTAAGTTCCAAATTCTCTCCTTCTTCACTCCTTTCTTTGGGAATTTGATAAAGATTATATATGTATAATCATAAACATTCTATAGATACTAACTGGACAGGGAAATATGTCAGGTGAAATGATCACTAGTCTTATTTATAGTTATTTATTTATGCAGTATAATGCGAAGGGTCACTGAAAAGTTCTCTCTGCTCTCAACTTCTTCCCCAAAGAACCATCTGGAAACAATGCCTGAAAGCAATCAATTAGAACCAATTTTTGGGAGTTCAAGTATCACAAAAACTCCACTATAAATATAAAAACATTGCAGGGGAGAAGAACTATATGTAATAAGTCTGGAATTTGGATATCACTGACTGCTATATACAGACAGCTGAAGGAGCAATAACTTATAAGACAAATAATCTCTGAATGATATATAGGTTGGAAAATGTTCTATTCCATCTTTTTGGGTGTTTTGGTGCTATAAAATTTGTTTAAAATCATAATTTAAAGAAAGTGATTTGGGGGAGAGATTGGCAAGTTCTTGCCTTTACTCCACCATCTTGGTTCTCTCTCTCTGAGATATAGAACTCATAGAGCCCTGGATCTTTGAGATCCAGAGTATCTGGATTCTAGTCCTAACTTTGCCATTAATTGCATTATCTGGGTAAATCAGGTAATTTTACGTTCCTTCACCTTCTGCAATTTTCAGAGTAAGGGATGATTCTATAATATAATGAAAAGAGGAGCCTTTGTATCAAAAGATCAAAAAGGTTTCCTTGACACTCCTAATAGGAGCTTTACCTGATCACTTCACATGGATGGACCTCATGTTGCTCATCTATGAAATGGGAATTATACATTTGCTATCATTTATCTTATAGAGTTGTCCTAAAAGCTTTATGTAGAAACAAAACAAGACACCAATAAAAACCCCCTATATAAATCAGAGTTAATAGTTTTACAGAATGAAGGACTAGAAATCAGATTTAGAGTTAGAAGATATCTAACCTAGCATCTGTATTTTATAGATGAGGAGAGTGAATCTCAGAGAAGTTAATTGATTTGCTCATGGTCACTCCAGCTAGTAAATGTTAGAGACAGGATTAGAATCTAAGCTTTTCTTACTGAAAGCCTGATCTCTAGCCTCCATGTTTATATTACTTCTCAGTAAAGCAACTTGCCCCAAATCAGAGCAATCTGACAATTTTGGTACCTGGATTAAATTTTGCAAAATTTATCTGGGACAAAGCAGTATAAAATGAAACTTTCACTTTTTAAAAGACAAAATTGCACTAACTAGGACAAGGAAATCTTAGATTTACAAAGGACTCCAGAGGGTAATGAGTCCATTTCTCTGATTTTACAGGTGAGAAAACTGAGACCAAATGAAATTAAATGATTTACCCATGATTACCCAGGTAATAAGAATCAAAAGTGACATTTAAACCTAATTTTGGAGCCTGAGCTTTTTCTTCTGTATAGTCCGGTTGTTTAAGGTGTCTTGGTGATGAGGTCTCTTGGGAGAAGATAGATCCATAAATCCAGGAATTCTAGTTCCCATAAATAAATGATAAAATGCTGATAAACTACTACTGGAACCACTGTCTTTGGTCCTGGGAAAGAACTCACCTTAAAAGTCAAAGTTTGGATGAAGGAAACATGCCAAAAACATGCCATTTGGTAGCTTCCTATTTTTCACTCAAAACTTGCTAAGTTTTAATATGTTCAGATGTTTTTATGCTATTGATGCAGTGCAAGTACAGACAGAAAACTTTTAAATTTCAATCCCTGGGGAAATACTCTATTTGCTTACCGAAGCTCATACAACTAGTTTAATGACAAACCCTACTTCTCTCTGTAAGTTGCACCATCTGCTTGCCACACAAGATATATGCAAAAACTATTTAGAAGAATATTACAAAGGTAAGATAATAACATTATCATCTCTTAATATGCATACCTAGGAACTCAACCAATGTCTTCTAGAAATGAATAGGATTGATGATAAAATGCCAAGGTGAGGTGTACTTTGGCATAGAAAGATTCCCAGGATCTAAAGGACAAAATTTAGGTGCTGTTTCAACAAATGGAAATGTTAAAATCTGGTATAGTGAAAAAGAAAGCGTAATTTAAGTCAGGAGGGCTGAGTTCAAATTTGAGGGATCATTGTGGTTCTCAGAAGGTGTGGAAAACTTTGAGGAGGATTGTGTGATATTAACTGGGGCCCTGAAAGATGGGTAGAAATCAGGCCCACAAAAAAAGGAGAATTTGGTATTCCAGATAGGGGCCATGGAATGAATGAATCAAGCAAATAAGCAAGAAAGCTTTTATAAAGGACCTCATATGTGTGAGCTCTGGAGATTTTGCAAATGATCTCTAAGGCCCTTTCCTACTTGAATAATTTCATTATCCTACGAATTGCCTGCTGTTAACTTGATCTCTACAAATTATCACTTTGCCTCTAGCATCACACCCAATGGGTCATTCACATATAAATATAAATGAATTCAGATTGTTTTTTTCTCAACAAATGTCCAAACTCAGCTAGCTATTTTCACCCAATGTATACAATTGTTGTTATCCAGGAGTCTGTGTTATACAAATAAAAGGTGATGGTGACTTTTTTTCCCTTTCTTTCCACTTATTGTGTGTGTACCTGACTGGGATCTAGCTTTAATAATTCATATAGGGGAAGCAGAAGTGTCAGTATTAGAAATTAAGGCCATCTTTGCTCTTGGCAGAAAAAGCTGAAATCCCACATCATCTGAGTCTCTTCAAACTTCTGTCTGTCTCATGTATCTATTTCACCTCAGGTGTTTTTTTCTCCTCTCTGATTCAAAACCTCATCTAAACAGATTGTCAACTGGCCAGCCACAGTGGTTGGGGAATGAACTTGAAAACTAGGAGAGATTGGTTTTGTGCTTCCCTCTTACTCCCACTTGTTCCCCCACTACCCCACCCCTTTCCCATACACTTATCTACAATTCTCATTCCACTCTTCACAATAGCTTGGCTTCTATCATTTCCTTCCATCTAATCAATGAATCAGTCATTTGTCTGCTGAATTACAGTAAGCTTTTACTCCATGTTATCCAGATTACATTTTGGTAAAGGAAGAAGGGAGGGAGGAGAAAAGATCTGAAGGAAAGATGAATCCTGTTTGGGGAACCGGAAAGCATATGAGCCAATAATCTACTTCCTCAAAGGACTTGTCCTTTGAATCTGAAAAGCAACTTCAACTCCATAGCCTGTAGCATGGGATCTTTGGGGCCAAAGTTTAACCATATGAGCCAGTCTGATGTCAAACCTTTTTATTTCCTCAAGATTTCTTCCCTCTGGGGTTCTTTTCTCTGTTTGGTTCTGATCTAGCACTCATTTATTTATTCATTCATTCATCTCAGCATTGAGCACAGTCACCAAGGTCCCAGTTTCTAAATTGGTTCATGCTAATGTTTCCCAAGAGAATGACATTTTAAAATGGTTATTTCACTGTTTTCCTTCTTTTAGTTCCTATTTGAAAGCTTTAAATTGAAAAAAAAAAAAAAACCTCTTATTTGGCTTTTAATAAATACCTTTACATGATAATTTATAGCTTACAAAGTACCTTCCTCACAACCATTTTATAAGGTATGCAGCATTAAGTATTATTAGTATCATTTATTATCATCATAAAACATTTAGTATTATTAATATTAAAAATTAATAGCATAATAACATTATCATCTTGTTAGTATCTCCCAAGGTAAGCATTATTAGTATCATTTAAAGTCCTCAACAATTTGATTCTGGCCTACTTTCCAGACACATTACATCCCTTCACAAACTCCACAGTCCAGCCAACCTGGTCAACTTGCTGTCCTTCATATTCTGCCTTCCATGTCTACTCTTCATGCTATTGCATAGGTTGCCAGCAAGCCTGGAATGCACTGCCTCCTTATTTCCACTTTTTAAAATCTCAGGTTTCTTTCAAAGCTGAGTTCAGATCTCCTAAATTGGGTACTTCCTAATACTTCAACCTCTAGATCCTCCATCTGCAACTCTTTTCCCCACAAAAAAAATGTCATTTTGTATTTTCTTTGTATGACAGATTACATGGTACAATGCAGAGAAATTTGACCTTGAAGTCAAGAAGCTCTAGTTCCACCGCTAACCTAGACTAAAATGTGACCTTGCAAAATTTAAGTCTTCTAGTGCGCTAAGCAACCTTTTCAAACTATAAGTTGCAGAAGAGATGCCAGCATACATTGTAGAGGGAATTTCTACATTGGGAAGTTCTTGTACCATTTAAATTGCTAGTTCAGTCCCTATCCTTGATTTTAAAAATTGTGTATATATTTTGTTTCTCCTAATAATATTCAAATTTCTTGAGGACAAAGACTTTTTGTTTCTATCAGTGTAACCCAGATATCTCATGCTGTGCCTGGCACATTGTAGGTGGTTAGTATATTTTTGTTGAATGATTGACCTTCATTTCTCAGATGAGAAAACTGAAGCACTGAAATGAAATGACACACTGACAGTCACATAGTTAATAATCAAAATTTGAATGTAGATCTTTTGAGTTTAAGTCCAAGAATCAATCAATCAAAAATATATACTGTTTACTATGTTCTTTTACTATAACTTCATTGTTGTTTTGTAATTTTCCTTAGCTTTCCCAAATGTTTGATTTGCTCTTCCCCATATTTTCTTCTTCCCCTGCACCCCAAATAACTCTTCTAAGAAAGAAAAAAAAAGTCCCCGGATCCCTTTTATTTAGACTTACTATTAATAAATTAAAATTCCCCAGATATTTATTGAGTGTCTACATTGTATAAAGCACCTATGCTAGTAATTAACAGTAGATTAAAAATGAAATGATTCTTGTCTTTAAGAATCATGTAATGACTATATAAAGCCTAACAAATGAGTTTATGACTGAGGAATAAAATTGGGAAAAACCAAAGTTTTACATAAGAAATGATACCTGAGTTGAATTTTAAAGAAAGTGTAGGATTCTGTGAAGCAGAAATGAGAAGGGAGAATATTCTAAGGGAAACCTTATGCAAAAGAATAGGGATGGGAAATAACATTTGTACTTTGGAGAATAACTTGTTTGGCTAAAACAAAGAATACATAAAGGAGAATAATATAAAATGTCTTGAAAAATAGGTGCAAACCATATTGTGGAGCTTTCTGACAATCAAAGTAAGGAGTCCAAATTTATCATATAGGAAACTACTGACAATTTTTGAGCAGGGGAGTAATATGGTTATAGCCATGTTTTAAGGATGTTAATTTGGCAACTATGTAGAGACTGGAAACAGATATTGAAATTCAATTGAGAAGCTGTTAAAATAATCCAAGTCAGAAGTGATAAGATCCTAGTTTAGGATAGTGTATCATAATCAAAGAGAAAGAAATGATCCTGGAGATGGTATGAAGTTAGAAATAATAAAATTGAGGTACCAAAAAGAGATTGGGGGAGGGAGAGGGAAAAATCAAGAGTGGCTTAAGGTTATGAAATTCAGTAATTAGAAAGATGGTGGTATTCTAAATAGATTTAGATATTTGGAAGGAGGACCATAATAACTTCTATTTTGACATGGATGTAGCAAACTCATGATTGGAAATTGTATGTGTGTAGAGCATATAAGTATAAATAGTGGCCACTCCATGGAACCTACAGAGTCCTAGGACTATGCCTTGGCCATTTCTGATAATGCATTTGGGCTGTGGTAGTTTCAATGAAATTCTAAGTCACATGTGTTGGCCAGAAGTGACTAATGTAAAACTCTTTCCACATAAATGTGTTATTGTGAAGCTGGCAAGCTCCTCTCCTCAGGAGTGAGTGAAATATAATGCATAGAAGTGATTGGAGTCTTATGGATATGGTAGCATTGGCTCTTGGCCTAGAACTGAATGCATGAGAGCTAAGAGAAAATTTCATGAGAAGGTGTCTGAAATGGATAAATGATAGCTCTGGATGGAGACTGGACCAGGTATTGTTCAATACCCATTGACTTGGATGAATATTGGATTTGTTACTTGTTGCCTATGACACCTTGGGAAAAAAAAATCACTTTGTCTCTATGGGCTTTAGTATTCTTATCTGTGAACTGAAGAGTTTGATCTAAAAAAAATCTCTGCTATTTTTTTCAACTCTATACCTAGTATCTCATAATAATAATAATATTTAACATTTATGTAGCACTTTAAGCTTATAGAATGCTACTTCATTTGATTCATATAAAAATCCTGTGAAAAGATGCTATTCTTTTCTTCTTTTTTACTGATGAAAAAACTGAGACTCACACAGGTTAAGTCGTGTAATGTGGTAATGCAGCTGGTATCTGAGACAGAATTTCCCGATCCTAAGTCCAGAGATTTTCCTATAGTACATATTCCTTTTCCAATAATATCTTCATTGTTCAGGGTCCAGAATAGGAAAATTTAGCATAAGATTTCATGACTTTGTAACTGGATAACATACTCCACAAATTGGTTTCAAGTTTACTTATTCCTATTGATTTCTAGTTGAAGTCTTTAAGAGCCCTATGCCTAGCTCGAGTATTCTTTGGGGGAGCTAGGGATATCTTCATGAAATTTGTACGTCCAGAAGGGAGAGATATAGCAAATAAACTAGACTCCGGCTTTACATTGGTTAGCTTAGATTGGCAAACGTCCACAGAACCCTGGAGTTCTTACCTGCTTGCTTCCTATTTGAAGCCATGTTTCTTCACACATCCTTTTACCAGCCAGCAGGGAATAAGCAACTGCAGGGGGCTTTTCAATAAATTAGAGTGACTTGCATGATTCCCTGTTGTTGCACAAGGAGCTATTTTTTGCGGTTGCAAATTGGCTAAAGAATGTGATTTTCCTACATCACTTCACACTGAATTATTTCACAACAAGGTAATATTAGTTTGCATGGGGTTTGGTTGGTCTACAGTGAAATGGGGACTGGGGGCATGGTGCTGCTTTCCAGTGTGAAAGAAAGTGCTGGGAAAGGAGCTGGGATACATAGTTCTGTTAGTAGCCAGCTGTGTGACTGGAAATGAATTAGCCAAGGGATCCCTCCCAAGTCTAAGCCTGTGATTATGATCCTATAATTTTAATAATTTACTTCATCCTTTTCTCTCTTTGTAATAGGAGTGCTGATTCTAGGTCCTGCCTTCAACAAATATTATATAAGTTTTGTGACCATTGGCAAGTTCTTTAAGCTTAGATACCTAGTTACTGTTCAGTCATTGTTTAGTTACAATTTGGGGTTTTCTTTGCAAAGGTACTAGAATGCTTTGCCATTTCTTTTTCCAGCTCATTTTACAGGAAACTGTAAAGTGGCTTACTCAGGATCACACAGTTGGTAAATATCTAAGGTTAGATTTGAACTCTGGAAGACAATTCTTTATAACTCTAGGCCCTCCTAGAGTTATACAATATACATATATTATATTTATATATATATGAAACATATGTATATATATATTTATATATATGATGCCACCTAGTTGTCCCAAAGAGACCTAGACAGCACTTTAAAAGTCCATGTTCTAGACAAGTGGTTAATTGGAAGTAGTTAAGGAATTGAAATTACAAGTTCCCTATACTGATGCTTTCAGTGTTATCAGATTAGATGGAGAAATAAGGATAACTTTTTATTTTATCAGACGTGGTTTTGTGTGGTTAAATGGATACTAGAATAGGACTGGGTTATGAACCTAGTTCCAAGTATAGTACATTTTCTGGGATCATACTCTTTTACTTGGACTTGGACTGGCAGATTGTGTGCTCAGAGTTCAAATGGCTACTCCTGCTCATGGGAATATTTTCTAATACTACTGTTCCTGAGCTGTTCACCCCTTCCTCAATGTTTTTCTCCAGTGATTTCTTCAGTTAATATTAATTAGCTACCAGACTTAATTAGCTGTTAGAAAAAGAGTATTTAGCAAGGACTTTTAGTATAAAACATCTTCCCCCTTCCCAAGCTAGGGACATATTCTCTCACAATTACATAGAATACAGAGCAAGGTGAGATCAAACTAGGAGCAGATGAAATTGGAAAGGGGTTAACAGCTCCTGGAAGTCATTTTTGCTGGATTTTTTTTTTTTTTCTCTTTTTGGGCTGTGGAAAAGTTATGATGTAATTTTCTGCTGGGCTTCTCACAGTGTACTGAAGTTACTTTTGTTCTCCTGGTCTAATTTATTTTCAGCTTTCTATACAGATATTGTCACAAACTCTTTCTGGAACATTACCAGAACACCCATGGGAAGTCTAAGATTTTTAGACCTTTAGAAATTCAAAAGATTTTCTTTTGGTTAAAGGAAAGGGGGATGGGGATGGTACAATTTTCAGATTGGAATGGTTTCTATTACTGAGCTGGATAGTAGATTTTCCTTTGGTTTGTTCTTCTATCCAGACCTACAGAATATATCTGGACTCTAGTCAATCCCACTTTACTTCTTGTGTAGAATTGTTTTTCATTCCATTCAATAGCTACAACATTTTCTTCATTCCCCACCTTAATAAATGAGTTGTTCTCACTTAGTTCAATGTCCTTGATTGATTGATTGGGGTGTTCTCACCTGAGAAAGTAAAAGGCTTAGAGAATTTTTTTTAGCTACTCTAAGTGGGATGGGGCCATTAATCCATTGCTTCAATTGGCTCCTACCTTCGTTGAAAGGTCAACTTTAAAAATAAACAGCTTTGTGGTCTTTACAACTTACTTTACCTCTTTAGATCTCTATTTTCCTTTTCCATAGCACAGGAATTATAAATAATAACTGTTTTATCAGTAACAACAAGGTTGTTTCATGAAAATAAATGTGGCAGATAAATAAATGTGAAGGTATCTTAGAAATAAAAGCCCTACTTAAATGAGAGTCTCATGATTATCTTTCTGTGACAGGATTTAAGACAATCACGCAGGCTGAACTTCATTACTCTGAGTTGGACCCTATAGTGCAAAATCAAACCCATAGAAGTCTTTGCGGTTTCCCTTCGATATAAACATGGTCAAGCTTCATGCAGAGTAATTGGGATTAGTTATTCAGTAACCTACAGTCAAATTCTATTTCCTTATCAAGAGAAAACACTTCTGTACAACTGGCTGCAATACCCCTTCTTCTCCTTCTGTTCCCTGTCATTTAAGATTCCTATAACATAGCATAGCAAAAGAGTACTGTACAAGTTTTCTTTGCTATGCAAAGGTCAGTGTAGTGGAAGGAGCATGAGACCAAGACTTAGAAAATCTGTATTCTTACTGTGGCTCTGCTGTGAGCTTCCTGTGTCATTTAACAAGTGACTTTCCTTTTCTGGGCCACAGAAATGGATGTAGTAGACAATTTCATAAGTCATAGCTTTGGAACTTTCATAGGATTATAATTTTTCTGGCATGGATCATTGAGGCCATTTAGACTAACACCCTCATTGTACAGGCAAGGAAAACAGGTCCTTAGAGGTCAAATGATTGCCCAATAACACAGGTAACAAATTCCAGAGTCAAGATTTCAATTTAGGTCTTATGATTAACAGTTCAGTGTAATTTCCCCCAAATTCCCTTTTCTTCTATTCTTTCATGAGGCTCTGTTACTTATTACTTGTATAGCTTTGGCTTGTCATTTCATTCAGCCTTAATTTCCTCATTTTAAACAACAAAACAGGATTATATGATTTCTGAGGTCCCTGCCAGTTTGAAGTCTAGTAACCTGTTGGCCTGAGTGTCTGTCAGTGCTTTTGTGCATAGGAAAGAAATGAAACTGGTTCTCTCTTTGTTTCTATTTGCTTTTTACCCTCTTTCATTTGTTTTCTGCTTTAATAATTATTATAATTGTTATTTTTGCTATTCCCTTATCTCCTCTCTTCCTTAACTGATTCTGAGTCAAATCTCAACTATATTTTTAATTCTGCTGTGAAAAAAAATCATAGCAGTACTCTTGTCCTAGTTCTGCAACAAACTAGATAGATGACCTTCTCAGCTCTGGGACTTAATTTCTTTCTTTCTTTCTTTCTTTTTTTTTTTTTTTTTTTTTTTTTTTTTGCAAAATGAGGTAGTTGGATTGTACTCTAACATGCTCTTTTCTTCTTCTTATTTTTGCATCATCAACTTTTCAACTCCAGCAAAAGACCCTTTTAAAAAATAATGTTTTTCAAATACATAAAATAAAATAGACAGGATTGAAAAGAAAATCAATTGTATGGAAATACAAATTATCTATCTATCTATCTATTAAATTCAGTTAAATGCTTCTGGATGATATAATCTCCTTGCATCACTTTCAGAGGGAATATTTTGTGGTTCAAAGACAGACATTTCATTTCTCTTGAAGTTTCATTTCCAGAGCTTCCTGTTAGCCATGCACTAGAGATTGGAAGATGATGGTCAAATCATATAGATTTGCCTATGGTTAGCAACCTGATGGATTTTTTTTTTCTCCTCAGAAAGCTATATTTTCATAGTAACTACACCACTGGCAGCCAATGTTTGAGTTCAGTTTTTTTTTTTTTTAGCCCTCAGAGATCAAGCAAGAGAACACATCTACACATCCACATGAGTCTTGTTTTCCTCTCACTGCAGTCATATTTCACCAAATGGATGTTTCCTTGGCTATGCAGGGGCTTTGTATGATGTATGACACCCAGACTAGGGAGTCCATTTTGTCCCTGGAGTACCAAAGGCATGTGCCTAGAAAGCTCATTCATTTTTCTACATTTTTTTTCTTAAAAATTGTCTCCTATTGAAGAAAGATTTTTTTTTTTTTTTTTGGCAAAGTCAGTTTATCAAGAACAGATGAGAGGAACACTGAGAACTCATTCTACTTGTTTTATGGCTCTGATTTAGATTTTTAGATTTAGATCTGGGAAGGACTTTAAAGGTCATCTAGTCATTTTACAGGTAAAGAAACTAAGGTCTATAAAAGCTTAATGATTTGAATAAGGATCTAGACCTCTGATTCTGAATCCAAAGACTCTAAATTGTTTTTTACCACTTTTCCATGCTCTCTTCTCAGAAACCATATGTATGTATTAATACTAAATTCTGTCTTCCATACCTGTAGTGCTCTTTCTTCTCATCTCTACCTCCTGACTTCCATGAAATCTCAACTAATGTCTTATCTTCTCTAAAATGCCTTTCCCAGTCTTCTTTAATCCCTTAATTTCCTTCTAAGATTATCCCTATTCTCTCTCTTTCTCTCTCTCTCTCACTTGTATGTAGTTAATTGTATCATGTTTCCTCTATTAGACTATAAATTCTTTGAAGTTAGGACTCTTTTTTTCCTTTCCTTTTATCTTCAATGTTTAGCACAGTATCTGGCACACAGTAGATTTTAGTCAATTTGACAGATCCTGCTTAAAGGAAAAGGGCAGCCCAGATCATCCTATTTTTGGGTTTAACAAAATGAAAGGAGCAAACTACTAGGAAGGAGAGGAAAAAAACATGACAATTGTTTTGGACTCTCCACAGGGCAGATGTAAGTCCTGATTAAAAAATATGTTTATATTAATTTTGTTTTGTTTTATTTTGCCCCCTCCTTGAAGTTTTCAAATGAAAACTGATTAGACAGGAAAAGAAAAAGCAAAATCCTATTTACATGTGAATATATTACTGCCCCTCCCATTGTTTGTGACAATAAGCTTTTATTCTATTAATTTTCTAAAATCAAGACAATTCCTTTATTGCTATCCACTCAAAACCTCTCCTCAGAGCACTGGGTAAATACTACCTGGGATACTTTCTTGATTTTATTGTTATGTTAATGGATTGGACCGTGTGGAAAAAAATCCTGTGGCATGAGAAAGATCTTTTTTTCTGAGTCTCAATTTCCTCATCAGTAAAATGAGGCAAGGTGATCTCTAAAGGGTTTATCAGTTCTACCATTATTTTCTGTGTCCTAAGATTTCTTACTGCTTTGACTGAAATCAACATAGTGAGAAAATAACTGAGTGTTGTCCAGTATCTTTTAGCCTCCAAGTGAATTCAGACAAGAAAGAGATCCACGTGGGCTGGAGACTTAAAGCTGCATTTAGCTGCCAGATCAATGCTTAGGAGAAATACCATCCACAGAATGCTAAATTGGAGTTTGCAATGTGGAAAGCAAGGAAGAACAATTAAGTCTGAAATTCCATTTCCCTTCCATCCAACAAATCCCAGGCCTTTTGCCCACCTCCTTGATGGAACAGAACTATACTCCAACATTTGAAGACCAAGAAAAATGGCAGTGGTTTCTGGAGAATGACCTAGCTTTTCTAAATGGGTTATCAGCTTATTGCATTAAAGAATGTCTTAGGACTTGCCATTTTCTCCACAAAACTATTTGCCAGAAAGCTTCATGCATTTATTTGTTTTGTACATTTATTCTATATTTATATAAATATACACATACATTTATATTATTTTATATATTTTTTATTCTAAAAGAGAAAATAAGAGGATAAAAGGAGGAGATAGGGAAAAATCAATACTTCAAGGATCCATGACTTCATTGGTATGAATATTACTTCAATATTAAAGCTATAATATCTTTGTACCCTACTAGGTAGTCTTAGCAATTTGTTAACTGGAAAACAATGATAACAACAACAATGGAATAAAAGAAAACAAACAAAACCTCAAACCCAAACAAAAACAAAAAATTATCTCCGTGAAACTTCTGGTGATAAGCCGGTAGTTGGAAATAGACAAAAAGAAGAAGAAGACAAAGGAGGAAGAGGAGGAGGAGGAGGGGGCGGGGGAAGAGGAGGAGGAGAAGAGAAAAAGAGAGAGAGAGAGAGAGAGAGAGAGAGAGAGAGAGAGAGAGAGAGAGAGAGAGAGAGAGAGAAGGCTTATTGTGAAATCCTGAGCTGGCTTTAATGGGAAGTGAGGTGTAATTACAGGGGAACTCCTCTATCCTGTAATAACTATGTCATGCACTATTTCTGCCATTCCTTTAAGAAAACATAAATCCATCATGCTTTCTTATCTTTTTGATTTATCATAGCAATCTTTGTTATTTCAAGGATTTAAAGAAGGAAAGGACCTTAGAAAAAAATCTAATCTAATTCCCCAATTTAATAGATAAAGATATTAAGACTCAGAGAGCTGAAAGGATTTGCCCAAGATTATACATTTAGTAAAGGACAGTCCCAAAATTTGAACTCAAGAACTTTGATTCCAAATCTGGGGGTAACATTTTAATTTTTATTTATTTATTATTTTTACAGGTGGTCAACTTGTTTCCACTTATTTTATTCAAACCCTCCAAGCACTAATTCCATGTAGGCTTTTCACATTTCCCTTTTGTTCTAAGGAGGTAATAGGAAGTTTTCACATTCTAGTTTAATTAATTGGTATAGGACCTAATGAATGTTTGCTCATCATTGCTCCCCAAAACTGGTATCATTGTATGGGTGAGTGCTCTTGTCTAGAGTCCTACATATAGTTTCTCAAGACTGGATGTACAATAAGGCATACCAGTCTCCAAAATCTGCTCTAGCCCTCACTCAAGTGTCAAAATCCTTCCAATCATGCCTCTGTTCTACACAGACTCATTGCTTCTACTCTACATTCTGCCTATTACTTCCTCCTGTTTCATTCTAGACTTTCTGGAGTCCTTCCTCACTTACCAACTGCTTCATATATTGGGGTTTTACAGGCAAGTGTTCTTTTTGATCACCATACCTTCTTAAACACCAATGTCGAGGACTGACTTTGATATTTCTAACAGTTTACTAACTGGCCTCACCAAAGCTCCTAAATTCTAATACCAGTCACCTTTCCTCCATACCATTCTGCCTTCATTTGTTTGAAGTTCATTTGAATGTTCAAAATTATGTTCCATTCAAAGATATTTCCTTCTCCTTTTATCTTGAGAAGCAATGCTCTATAATGGAAAGAGCCCAGAAACTATAATGAAAAGAACTGGATTTAAATCCTGTTTTTGTAATTTCCTAGCCTGTATGACTACTGATCGGTTGCATAATATCATAATAATTATAATATGTGTATATGTGTGTACATATGTGTATATATACACATATAAACATACTCACATACTATCTATATATAGATGGTACAGTATACATCTGATACCATTCTCTCTATAAATAAATATATATTATTTATTAAATATATATGTATTATTTATTAAGTATATTTATATCGATTGATCTCTTTATCTCTTTGTATAACTAGCTATCATCTATCAATCTAATATCATTCTGATTACATATCTTAAGAGGAGAATTGTGGAATTTACTCTACAACATAAGAGTCTTAGAAAGTTGCTTGGGTTATTAAAGAGTTAAGTATCTTGTCCAGGATCATACAGAAATAGGGATAGCTTTAGCTCAAGTCTTTTTGATTCTCTCGCATTGTATGTGATGCATGCTTAATCAATGGATGGATGGAGGGAATAGATGGTGATTTATATCATATCCAGGCATCTGTTAGATGCTACCAGAACCCTTTGTTCTTGGGGAGACACTATCTGTATCCAGAGAAGAACTAAAAAAGAGATGTATAGAACGTGTGTATGTGTGTGTGTGTGTGTGTGTGTGTGTGTGCGTGCGTGCGTGCGTGTGTGTGTGTGTGTGTGTGTGTATGTGTGCTTACTTAATAGTAGTTATATCTGGTGGGAGAGGAGAAAGGGAAGAAAAAAGTAAAAGAAAAAGTTACAAGACAACTTTATTATGTTTAAAAGGAATAGCAAGTTGTATATAACAGATTTGCAGTTTCATGTATCTTCCCTCTATCCACTATGAAAATGTTTGTTTTATTTCTTAAGTGCAGAATAAATTAAATTAAAATTTAAAAATCCATTCTTTTCTTCAAAAAATCAGCTCATATATTACCTTCCACATGACATCTTTTCTGATTCCTCCAGATGTTGGTCCTCCCACCCTTTCCAAATTATGTTATATTTATCTTATATATAGCTATCTAAGTACATGCTGTATCTTTCCAGTAGAATGTAAACTTCTTGAGGTCTAGGACTATTTCAATTTTTGCTTTGTGTCCTCAGAATCTTACACAGTACCTGGAATATGGTATTTGCTTACTAATTTTTTTTTTTTTTTGGTTAATCAAGGAACCTTGTAAAATTTTCTATGACTTCAAAGGAAGGAAAAAATAGCAACAGAAAAGTCATATCCTCAGCCAAAAGATAGCCTAGTTTGGTCTTATTTTTTTAGTTTCATTTTGTTTTATCCTCTCTTTTCCTTCCCTCTTTATGTTTTCCTCAGAAACTTGGGTGTTTTTCAGGTCACTAAAGTTAATGACTGTGCATCAGAAAGGCAGTAAGTATTACAAAGGGTCAGAAAAAAAAAAGAGATGTGGTTTCTCATTCAAAGTTTAATGCACTGTGGGTTAGAAAAAGCATAGAACCAGAAATTAGAAGTCCTCACTTCTAGTGCTGATTTGACCTTTGGCTAGCTGGATGACCTTGAGGACATCAGTTCTCTCTAGTCCTCAGTTCCTTCTGTAGAATGAAGCTGCACTACATTATCTCTATGATCTTTTACAATTTTAAAATCAATTTTTGTTCATATATAACACTTTTAGACTTCACTCATATAGCAAAAGCCTTACTCAGAATTAAGGGGAACTAATGTGATAAAATGAGAAACAATTAAAAGTCAATAGACCAAAACCCTAAGTTTTTCTTTTTAAATCTCTACATGAACAATACATCTACTTGATATGATATTTGGTAATGAGAAAATCAGTATAAACTCAGGCCTTTTTCCTAACATAAGCAAGGAATTATGGTCTTGCCCAGAGCTTGGGCAGGGTATGACAGCATTTATTATGGAAAGCATTCCTGTTGGTCCCTGCTTTGGAGAAGAAGGGGAAAAAATTGAAAGGGAATGCTCCTTTAGCTGTGCTGGTATACCAATAGATATCTTTTGCAAGAAAGTTTAATTAAATGACATCACTCAGAGGAAGTTCAATTTTGACCATGAGGATGGAGTTCAGATAGAAACCACAGAACAAACATGCCATTATCCTGCTGTTTATTATTAATATTATTTTAATATTCTGTTAGACTATTGCTCAGGTAGATAAAATGATGACTTTTTGTTATTGAACACAAATATCGGGAGGTGAAATCATCTTCCCAAAAGTCCAAGGATCTTTGGGATATGTATTTCATCCTAATTTGATATGGTTTTAATTTCTCTTGGGCTTCTATATTTTGAAATCTTTTCATTTTATTTTGTTTGGAGATTATAAGATATTAATGTGCTGACATCTTTTTAATAGTCAAAGTTTTATGAATCAGTTATCGGTAATAATTATATCATTATATTATACAACATATTTTATATTAAACATATTTATATGTTATATAGAATGTATTGTGTAATATATTATATAATATATTATAGTATTGCAATTTTCATCATTATTACACAATTATATGTTATTATATAATTGGCAAAACATTTTCCTCTCAACATTGTGAGGTAAATGCTTTAACACTTCAAAGATTTGTGATTTCTTTTGTATAGGCACTCCCTTTACCAACATAACACTTTGATGCCTTAGTATATGATTTCATGAAAGGCTATCACCAAAATAAAACATTTAAAACAGTATTCTTATAGTTGACCCTCTTTACAGTTATCTAGTCTGGATTTTGAAAGAGATACAGAAAGTTGTTAGATGGATATACAAAGTCATTTCTACTGGTATGGTCTTACCAGAGCTTAGAATGATGCTTTGGCTTTTGAGAACTCATGGTTGTTTCCATGTTATAATGGGGTACCACAAAGGTAGGGCAATTCTTCCTATTCCTATTTAATAGAAGAGGAAACTGAAACTTATAGAGGTTATTTAACTTGTCCAAGATCACACAGAAAAAAAATGGCAGAGCTGGGACTCAAACCTAGATCAACTGTCTTGTGTTCTGGTATTTTTTTTTTTTAAATGATCCATCATTCTGTCTGAAAAATTAGACACATTATAAATTGTGAAGAATTATTTCTGAGAAGCAGATTGTCAATGTACTAAATAGAAGTTGATTAAATTTTAAGACTTGCTAGCAAAAAGTTTTGAGTACTCACGTATTTCATGCTAGAACCAATGTTAGATGTTATCAAATCCAACCCTCATTGTACAAATAAACACACTTAGGCTTGGGGAAGTGAGAGACAGCAATTTATACCAGGCTTGCTGACTTTAAATCTATTCCTTCTCTGCTGTCCTATTCTGCCTCTGCTACCATAGTCATCTGAAAGGTGTAAAATGAAGAGGGGCAATCCACTTAGCAGCTGATTTTTTAATTAGACAGAGATCAGACCATTATGGTAGCTAAGGTGTATGATATGGATAAAATAATTGTTCTACTTAAAAAGTCCTTGAGGAATGACCCAGAAAATGATCCCCATCATCTACTGGAAGGCAGTTATTTTTCCTTCATTTGTTTCTAGATGAAAAAGAAATGGAGATAGATACTTGACTTTGTGGCTTTCAAAATGTCATGTAAGAAAAGGCTAAATAGTAATGGACTATCTGAATTGAGAATGGGTTGGGAACACTGTCTTGCTCCATTTTTGTCATGACCTTGGGTTTGTCATTACCTTTGTTGTATGCAAGAAGACAGTTTGGAATCTCTCTAGGCTCTTTCAGAGGAAGTTCTGCTGCTAGAATTTTTCAGAAAGTAACACAGATTCACAGCGTGTGTGTGTGTGTGTGTGTGTGTGTGTGTGTGTGTTTTGTGTTTATATATATGGGTGTGTAGATTTGACATGCTGTCAGCATGACAACAATCAAACAAAAGCTGAAATCTTCTAATGAAAGTAACATATTTTTAAAAATTCAGCTAGGATACATGAAGAAATATCTAACACCTAATATAGTTTTTTGACTATATTAGCTATTTAATAAACTTTTTTTGACATGAATTAAATTTCCTTTACTCTTCTTGCTATTTCCATAAAATAAGGTTTCATTTTATTTTGTTTTTTCAAGCTACTAAGATCCCAATTAATCATAAACCTCTGCATAAAAATATGATCTTCTAAGATGACTCATAATTAGTACAGTATAAATCATTATAGATAGCTAAATTGATAATAGGTAGAAAAAGCAGTTATTATATTTCTGGTACTATATTTGCTAAGTACTAGGCATCAAACAACTCTTTCTCCTCAAGAGGCTTACATATTAATGGGGAAAGACTACACATAAAAGGAAAAGATGTTGTCAAGGAGGTGGAGAGGTCCTAGGAGTAAGTAGAGATAAGGGTGAAATAGTGTGACTAAGCTCCTTCCTGAAATGGTGGTCCAAACTAGGGACTCACCAATACTAAGAGTGGTCTTCAGAATGGCAACAACTCCAAGACAGGGCAGATGCTGATGAGAAGGTAGAGAAATCTAAAGCAAGTTGAATGAGAAAGAAACATTAAAAAACTGTTGATTTTCCAAAAGAGGGAGACCAAGATAGTGAAAAGATTGAAGATCAGATTATGTCAAATGATGATAAATTAAGGAATTGGGGGAAAAATCTGTATTATATGGGATGACTCTGTTGGGGGGGAAGAGATATAGGAGGAAATCAAGATGATATAAAATAAAATATATCAGCAAAATTTATCTAAAAACAAATAAATTAACTTGGAGTATTTAATAAAAAGGAAAGATTTATGTAAATATCAGAGATTAATTAAAGTATTTTATGGTTTTTCATTTGGAAGGAAGATTAGACTTATAGGATCACAGATCTGGAAGTGAAGGGGTCAAGTTCAATCCTTTCATCTTACAGAAACTGAAATCCAGAGAGTTAAGTAATTTGCCCAAAGTCACACAGATATTAGATGGCAAAGCTGAGATATGAATTCAGGTCCTGTATCTATACAAGTTCAGCACTCTTCCCACCATACCATGGTTTCTTCCTAGACTCAGGAAAGAGATCTAGGAGTTTGGAACTACTGAGAAGCATATTTTAGGTCCAGGTAAAGAAAGAAAAAAAGAAAAAGCAACAAACTTCATAACAATAAATATTTCCAAAAGTAGAATGGATTTCCTTGGCAAATAGTGGATTATCACTCTGATCCTCTCCTTCCATGTAGAGTAAGGGTAGGATATGGTAAAAAGGATTACTGTTCGAGTACTAATAAGATTATATGACTTTTGAGGTTCCTTTCTGATCTGGGATTGTCTGAGTCTGAGATCAATAGATTAGAAGTTGAGATCTGGGTTCTAAACTTGTCTTTTTTCAAATTTGTGAGGATTCTGTATTCTGACCTTCCTTCCCACTTTTGGCTGTTATTCTAACATAGGAGACAGATGCCCCCTCAAGTTGGTGCCTTATTTAAAAAATCCCCAAATATATTTTGTGTGAAAAGTGGCTTGTCAAATTCTGGATTAATGGAGAAATGAGGAGTGTGAACCATACCATTTAGGTGATAGCTTCTTCCATTTCCTGTCTGGCCCAGGGCTATTTAAATGCTCACTGCCTCGTGCTATGTTTTGGTGACTGATACTAGGCTAGTTATCTGCTCTTTGGCAAAATTAAGAGAACAAACCACATTTACCAGAGTGTGGAAGGTCAGCTCTGCCTAATAAAGGATTTGTGACTATGTGAAATTGGAAAAGAAATGATATATGCTAAAGCTATTTTCATCCCATTAACTCAAGTCAGAAAGAATAAAGGCAAATGTAGTTTCAAAGATTAGCTTCAGAATCTGATGTGCACTGAAGGAATGCGACTGGCCTTCTCGACAACTCCCTCTTCCCCCCTCACCTATCCCTCTCATAGAACTCCATCAATCTTTTCCAAGTTGGCACTTTAATGTGGAACATTTACAAATGTCTAGAATCTAAAAGAACTTTTCAGACTCCAGGCTTCTCATTAATAAAGGGTGGTGTTTATTGATCTGAGGGTCTCTCATCTCTCTTTCCCTCAAGTATGAGATTTTCAGTAGTAAATAGAATAGACAGTGTGTATAGTGGAGAGGCCATTGGATTTAAAGTTAGTACTTGGGCTGGACTCCTAGTCAATTAAGAAATTTGTGACCTTAGACACTTTCCCACTCATACTCTACATCTCTCTCTCATTTATCTCATGTAGCCAATATATTGTCGTCTTCTCATTTCTACCCTACAGCATCTGTGTAACATATCCCCTTTTCTGTATTCATACAACTACCAACCTGGTGTTGGCCTTCTATCACCTTAAACATGAACTATTTCAATAGCATAATAATTTGTGTTTTTGCCTCAAACCTCTCTCCCACTCCAACACATTTTTCATTCATTTACCAAAATGATTTTTTAAAGTGCAGATTGGATCACATCGCCTCCTTAATAAATGCTGGTTAACTTTCTATGGATTCTAAGATCAAATATAAAATTCTGTTTGGCATTTAAACCCCTTCATAACCTGGCCCCTTTCCAACTTTCTAAACTGCTTACATATCATTCCCTTCTATATATCTTGAAAATCAGTTATACTAGCCTATTATTTTTCCTTTCACAAGGCACTCCATCTGCTGATTACCTGTTTTCTTTGGATGCCCCCCATTCTTGGATGCTCTTTTTCTGTATCTCTGCCTTCTGGATGCTGGGCCTCTTTCAAGGCTAAGCTCAAATACCACCTGCAGGAGGCCCTTATGGTCCTTTTTTGCTGCTAATGTTTTCCCTTTCAGACTACCTTCTATTTATCCTGCAAGTATGTAGCTAGATATTTAGGGTATTACATTAGAGCAGTTTGGTAGTGTGGCAGACAGACCTCTGGACCTGGAATCAGAAAGGTTCATTTTTATGAGTTCAAATGTGACCTGAGATACTTACTAGCTATGTGGCTCTGGGCACTTAGCCCTATTTGCCTCATCTATAAATGAGTCAGAGAAGGAAATGGCAAACCACACCAGTATCTTTGCCAAGAAAACACCAAATAGGATCATGAAAAGACACAACTGAAAAAAAAAACTGAATATCTAATTATTTTTTTCTTTTTCCTTATTGGACTATTACCTTCTTAAGACAAGCTTTTTGTCTTTAGTTTTGCTTTATAACTTTTTTTGTATCCTTACCACTTTGCACAATGCCTGGCATGTAATAAGCTCTAAAACATGCTTGCTGACTGATTTACTGATGGTTGTGTGGTTTTTCTGTAGCAGAGAGAATATAAAGAGGTATAATCCATGAGAAATCTAAAATGTTAGAATAGGGTTTAGTTATGAAAGGACCCAGTGCTAAATAGAAGAGTTTGAATTTTACTTCATAGGTGAAAGAAAGATAATGGAGTAGAAAAACAATGAACCTGATGTATGTGTAAGAGAGACTAATATGGCAGTGGTATGAAGGAATACCTTCAGGATATGAAGAATATAATTAGATATGAAGAAGATAGGAGAGATTAGAGGTGAGAAGATCAGAAAGGAGGGTATTTTGAATGTTGTGAGTTCAGCTGGAGATGAATTAATTTGTTTGGAACAGTTGCAGTAGAGAAGGAAAAAAAAGGATGAATTTCAGAGCAGTTTTGATAACTGGATCCTGGTAATAGGACTTGTTACCTGAAGGTATGGGAAAGATATGGGAAAAAGAAAGGTATGAGAATGAATGGTAGTACCTCAGAAGGAATTTCATTAAAAAGAAAGGTTTTATGGAGAGTCATTATCTTACTGACTCCATTTAAGACAGTTGAGCTACAAAGAGGAAATCTTGTTGGCATTTAGTCAAATAAATAAGAAATCTTTACATGCTTATCTTGTGCCAGATTTTGTACTATGCACCAAGGATACAAAACAAGGCAAAAGCATTTCTTACCCTCAAAGAGCTCACAATATAATGAGGTCATAGTAGTCATATAAGGAAGCATGAAAGAGGATTTTCTGTCTAAGGCATTGTCAAGCTGGTAGAGAGGCTAGCTATTTCTTAATATGGTTTAGACTATGCTTCTATGGTCAAGCTTCTGCAGAAGAAATCAGGTGAAGGAGGAAGGAGAGAAAGGTATCTTGTGACAGACACCCCTGGATGATGATTCAGGGGGTTGTCACCAATGTCCAATGCTACTTCAAGAGTCAAGGAGGAGAAAGACTAAACATTTGTATTTGACCACTAAGTATTCATCTTCAAAAATAGACCTTTGAAAGAGCAGTTTCAATTGAGTATGAAAATTGGAAGTCAGATAGTAGTTTAAAGAGAGAGTAGCTGATAAGGAAAGAGAAACATCAAGAGGTGAGATGAATAGATATAGCAGGTATAGTGGTAATTAAATGGCATAAACTCCAAATCATTATCAAGCCTAACAATTCCTCTGTTTTAATTATAGTCTTTTGTTGGTTATTCAATTATTTTTTTTTAACTTTTTATTAATAGAACTCATGCCAGGGTAATTTTTTACATTATCCCTTGCATTCATTTCTGTTCCGATTTTTCCCCTCCCTCCCTCCACCCCCTCCCCCAGATGGCAAGCAATCCTTTACATGTTGAATAGGTTACAGTATATCCTGGAAGGGAAAATAGGCATTGAAAGAATTCATCGAACACCTTCTGAAAAAGACCTTAAAATAAAGACTCTGAGGAATATTGTGGCCAAACTTCAGAATTTTCAGATTAAAGAAAAAATTTTACAAGCAGCCAGGAAAAAACAGTTTAGATACCGAGATGCCACAATAATGGTTATTCAATTATTAACTTTACTTTACTTATGAGGAAATCCATTGGATTTATGAGGAAAGTGCGTGATAGAGTCAGCATTTAGCTTGTATTCTTTTTTTTTTTTTGCTGAGGCAATTGGGATTAAGTGACTTGCCCAGAGTCACACAGCTTGGAAGTATTCTGTCTTGAGAACAGATTTGAACTCAGGTCCTCCTGATTTAAGGATTAGTACTCTATCCACTGCACCACCTAGCTGCCTCTAGCTTGTATTCTTTAGATAAACTGGCATATAAGTCTTTGTTGAGGGAAGGGAAGCAAACTGTCAAGTTTTGGCTTTGGATAGACTGGCAGACCCAATGTCATGGCAAGCACACAGAGGCTTCATCAATGTCTTAGAACTCTCAGATATTAAAAATTAAATGGGTCTGAAAGAAAAGGATGATATTATGTAGAGGGGCAGTAATAATATCTGGCTTGATGAGAGATAAGTGCATCAAATGGACCACTGTGTTTCATCATCCTTCCTTCTCTTAGACACACACACAGCTAGAGAGAGAGAGAGAGAGAGAGAGAGAGAGAGAGAGAGAGAGAGAGAGAGACAAAGAGAGACAGAGAGAGAAAGAAAAAGAGAGACAGAGACAGGGATAGACAGACACAGACAGAGAGAGAGATGGAGAAACAGAGACAGACAGACAGAAAGAAAGAAACAGAGAAGACAGAGAAAGACAGACATACACACAGAATAAGAGAGACAGAAAAAGAGAAAAAGACAGACTGAGAGACAGAAACACACACACACAGAGGGAGTAAAAGAGAGAAATAGCCCAAGAGACAGAGAAACACACAGAGAGACATACACATAGAGAGTAAGAAAGACAGACAGACAGAGTAAGAGATAGACAGTCAAAGATGGAAAAACAGAGCGAGGCAGAAATAAACAGAGAGAATATCTCAAAAATCATATTAGTTATTAAATAACCCCAACCTGAAAAGAGAACTATATGGTGGCTGAAAAAATTGAAAGATATTATGTTTATCAGTATCATTGGCACTTACTACAGGGAATTAGTATGCTTGGGTTCTGTGCTTTGAGAACTTAACTTACTCCCATATAACCTGGCTGCAACCCACAGAGGTTAGCTTATCTTCCTCTCCTGTATACTATCCTCTATTTTTGATTTCTGATTCATTTTCTGTCTCCTTATTCTCCCTGCTTTCTTCCTCATACAAGCTTCTTCTATCATTCTATCATATCAATCTATCATTCTCTACTTCCTCTCTCACTTCAGCAAACTATAAATACCTCTATCGCATTCACTAAAAAGACAGGCAAAACATAGCAGTAAGAGTGCTGGATTTGGAGAAATGTTTTATCCTTTGAGATCAAAGAGAAAGAGGAGAGGATGGTGAGTATATAGAAAGGAGAAGGTTTGATGACCTCAATCTTAAATCATAGAAAAGGAGAAAAGAGGGAATACATATAGGTACAAAGGAGGTTCACAATGGATATTATGTCTAATGTGCTATCAAGTCAATTGTTCAGTTATTTTATTTGTGTCTGACTCTTTAGATGACCTCATTTGTGATTTTCTTGGCAAAGATCTTGGAGGTTGTTGTGAATATCAAATAATAATATTTATAAAACACAGTATAATACCTAGTACATAATTGGTGCAATATAAATACAAGGAATCATTATTTTTATTAGTATTTATTTTTATTAGAATATAAGTAATTTATTCTTTTTAGTCTCTTACAATTATTTCTTCATGATTACTTTATTAAGTTTTTCTTGATTTCTGTGTTGATACTTTGAAGTGTGTCTAGTATTTTCATTAAGGATTCTTGGAAGTCATTTATTCCAATTTATTTTGTTTACTTCATTAAATTATTTACAAATGACATGCACAATTTTTAATATTCATTTTTTAAAATTTGAATTCCAAATCCTCTCACTCCTTGCCTTTTTCCCTCCTTGAGAAAGTATTTGATTTTGATTATACATGTGAGGTCATGCCAAACAGTTCCATATTAGCCCTTTTGTAAGAAAAAATACAAACAAAACAAAATAATAAAAATAAAGTTAAAAAAAATCTACACTTCAGTCTGCATTAAGAAATCATCAGTTCTTTCTGGGAGTGGATAGCAATTTTTTTTTTGTCATGGGTCCTTAGGAATTGTCTTGGATTCTTGATCAGAGCAGCTATATTTTAAAGTCAACCATCCTTATAATATTGCTGATATTGTATACAATATTCTTCTAGTTTTATATGGGTTCATATAAGTCTTCCCAGGTTTTTCTAAAACCATCATGATCATCATTTTTTATAAAACAATAGTATTCCATAAGTGATTGTTATGGTAAACAATAATTTACCACTATTTTTTCAATAATTCCCTAATCGATGGGCATGCCATCAAATTCCAATTCATTAGAAAAAGAGCTGCTCTAAATATTTTTGTACAAATAGTTGCTTTTTCCTTTTCTTTGATTTCTTTGGGATATATATATAATAGTGGTATTGTTGGGTAAGAGGGTATGCACAGTTTGATAACTCTTGGGACAGTTTAAAATGAGTGGACCAGTTCACAACTCTAGCAACAATGTATCAGTGTCTCAATTCTTTCTGGCATTTGTTATTTTTCTCTTCTCTCATGTTAGTCAATTTGATAGTTATGAAAAAGTATCTCAAAGCAGTTTTAATTTTCAATGCTCTAATCAATAGTGATTTAGAACATTTTTTCATGTTACTATTGATCTCTTCTGAAGACTGCCTGTTCATGTCCTTTGATCATTTATCAATTGGGAAGTGGCTTTTATTTTTCTAACGTTGGCACAGTTCCCTATTTGAGAAATTAAATCTTTATCAAGAAACTTGCTTTGAAAAATTTTCTCCAGTTTTCTGTTTTCCCTCTATTTTTGGTTACATTAGTTTTATTTGTGTAAAAGCTTTTTAATTTCATGTAATTCAAATTATCTCATTTTACTTCCTATAATCATGTTTCTTATTTGGTCATAAACTCTTCCCTTATCCATGTTCAGACAGACACATTTTTACATATTCACTTAATTTATTTACAATATTACTTGTTTCTGCTTACATCTTTTATCCATTTTGACTATATATTTTCCCAACAATTTTTTGTTAAATGGTGAGCTCTCCTCCCCAATGCTACCATTCTATTGTTAGTGAGTATCAAATTGTTTTGATGATAATTACTTTGTAATATAGTTTGAAATTTGGTATTGGTAGGCTGTCTTGATTAATTTTTTTTCATACTTTTAACCTTTTTGTTCTTTTTTTTTTTATTATTATAGCTTTTTACTTACAAGTTATATGCATGGGTAATTTACAACATTGACAATTGCCAAACCTTTTGTTCCAATTTTTCTCTTCTTTCCCCCCACCCCCTCCACCAGATGGCAAATTGACCAATACATGTTAAATATGGTAAAGTATAAATTGAATACAATATTAGTATACATGTCCAAACAGCTATTTTGCTGTACAAAAAGAATTAGACTTTGAAATAGTATATAATTAGCCTGTTAAGAAAAAAAATAGAAAGATTGGGAATTCTATGTAGTGGTTCATAGTCATCTCCCAGAGTTCTTTCTCTGAGTGTAGCTGGTTCAATTCATTACTGCTCTATTGGAAATTATTTGGTTCATCTCATTGTTGAAGAGGGCCACATCCATTAGAAGTGATCATCATATAGTATTGTTGTTGAAGTATATAATGATCTCCGGGTCCTGCTCATTTCACTCAGCATCAGGTCATATAAGTCTCTCCAGGCCTTTCTGAAATCATTCTGTTGGTCATTTCTTTTTTCTTTTTTCTTTTTTCTTTTTCTTTTCTTTTCTTTTATTTTATAATAACTTTATATTGACAGAATCCATGCCAGGGTAAATTTTTTTTTTTTTTTACAACATTATCCCTTGCACTTGCTTCTGTTCCGATTTTTCCCCTCCCTCCCGCCATCCTCTCCCCTAGATGGCAAGCAGTCCTATATATGTTAGATATGTTGCAGCATATCCTAGATACAATATATGTTTGCAGAACTGAACAGTTCTCTTGTTGCACAGGGAGAATTGGATTCAGAAGGTAAAAATAACCTGGGAAGAAAAACAAAAATGCAAATAGTTCACATTCATTTCCCAGTATTCTTTCTTTGGGTGTAGCTGCTTCTGTCCATCATTTATCAATTGAAACTCAGTTAGGTCTTTGTCAAAGAAATCCACTTCCATCAGAATACATCTTCATACAATATCGTTGTCGAAGTGTATAATGATCTCCTGGTTCTGCTCATTTCACTTAGCATCAGTTCATGTAAATCTCTCCAAGCCTCTCTGTATTCATCCTGCTGGTCATTTCTTACAGAACAATAATATTCCATAACATTCATATACTATAATTTACCTAGCCATTCTCAATTGCTGGGCATCCATTCATTTTCCAGTTTCTAGCCACTACAAACAGGGCTGCCACAAACATTTTGGCACATACAGGTCCCTTTCCCTTCTTTAGTATCTCTTTGGGGTATAAGCCCAGTAGTAGCACTGCTGGATCAAAGGGTATGCACAGTTTGATAACTTTTTGGGCATAATTCCAGATTGCTCTCCAGAATGGTTGGATTCATTCACAACTCCACCAACAATGCATCAGTGTCCCAGTTTTCCCGCATCCCCTCCAACATTCATCATTATTTTTTCCTATCACCTTAGACAATCTGACAGGTGTGTAGTGGTATCTCAGAGTTGTCTTAATTTGCATTTCTCTGATCAATAGTGATTTGGAACATTCTTTCATATGAGTGGTAATAGTTTCAATTTCATCATCTGAAAATTGTCTGTTCATATCCTTTGACCATTTATCAATTGGAGAATGGCTTGATTTCTTATCAAAATATTTTGATATTTTGGAAATGAGGCCTTTATCAGAACCTTTAACTGTGAAGATATTTTCCCAATTTGTTGCTTCTCTTCTAATTTTGTTTGCATTAGTTTTGTTTGTATAAAGGCTTTTTAATTTGATATAATCAAAATTTTCTATTTTGTGATCAGTAATGGTCTCTAGTTCATCTTTGGTCACAAATTTCTTTCTCCTCTACAAGTCTGAGAGATAAACTATTCTATGTTCCTCTACTTTATTTATAATCTCGTTCTTTATGCCTAGGTCATGGACCCATTTTGATCTTATATTGGTATATGGTGTTAAGTGTGGGTCCATGCCTAA
The DNA here is from genome assembly GCF_016432865.1 of Antechinus flavipes. Classification (NCBI taxonomy): domain Eukaryota; kingdom Metazoa; phylum Chordata; class Mammalia; order Dasyuromorphia; family Dasyuridae; genus Antechinus; species Antechinus flavipes. Next base: position 411,216,837 of record NC_067399.1, read on the forward strand.
TTTCTGCCATACTAATTTCCAGTTATCCCAGCAGTTTTTATCAAATAATTAATCCTTATCCTGTAATTTTCATATACCACAATTTATTTAGCCATTCTTTAATTGATGGGCATCCACTCAGTTTCCAGTTTACGGCCACTACTAAGAGGGCTGCCACAGACATTCTTGCACATACAGGTTTCTTTCCCTTCTTTAAAATCTCTTTGGGATATAAGCCCAGTAGTAACATTGCTGGGTCAAAGGATATGCACAGTTTGATAACTTTTTGAGCATAGTTCCAAACTGCTCTCCAGAATGGCTGGATTTATTCACAATTCCACCAACAATGTATCAGTGTCCCTGTTTTCCCACATCCCCTCCAACATTGCACATTATCTTTCCCTGTCATTCTAGCCAATTTGACAGGTGTATAGTGGTATCTCAGAGTTGTCTTAATTTGCATTTCTCTGATTAATAATGACTTGGAGCATCTTTTCATATGGCTAGAAATAGTTTCAATTTCTTCATCTGAGAATTGTCTGTTCATATCCTTTGACCATTTATCAATTGGAGAATGGCTTAATTTCTTATAAATTAGAGTCAATTCTCTATATATTTTGGAAATGAGACCTTTATCAGAACCTTTGACTGTAAAAATGTTTTTCCAGTTTATTGCTTCCCTTCTAATCTTGTCTGCATTAGTTTTGTTTGTACAAAAGCTTTTCAATTTGATATAATCAAAATTTTCTATTTTTCTATTTTGTGATCAAAAATTATTTCTAGTTATTTTTTGGTCACAAGTTCCTTCCTCCTCCACAGGTCTGAGAGGTAAACTATCCTCTGTTCTTCTAATTTATTTATAATCTCATTCTTTATGCCTAGATCATGAACCCATTTTGACCTTATCTTGGTGTACAGTGTTAAGTGTGGCCTAGTTTCTGCCATACTAATTTCCAATTTTCCCAGCAGTTTTTGTCAAACAGTGAATTCTTATTCCAAAAGCTAGGGTTTTGAGGTTTGTCAAACACTGGATTAATAAAGTTATTTGTGGTGATTTTCTTCTTTTAAAATAATATAAAAGTTCTCTCTGGGAAAAGGTTGGTTTCTCGGGAACGTTTTCTGGAGGCAGCCTTAGTTTCAATTGAAAGTAATAATCACCCAAAATGCAGCCAGGTGTTAAAAGTTCAGATCTTTTATTGCCTCCAATATAGTCTGGTTAGCTTAGAGGCCTATCTCTCTGCTTGGTTCTAAAAGCTCTTGCAGCTTTATCCTTTGCTTCTGCCTCTGCTTTCTTCAGCCTCCAGAGCCAGCACCAAGTTGAATCTGTCTTGCCTCTGAGGGAGGGCTTCTGGCTCTCAATCTCCCAGAGTGCTCTGCATCTGTCCCAGCATGCTCCTCTCCAATCTAATTCAGCTGAACTCTTGGCTGAGTCTGCTTCTTATATATCATCTCCCAAAGGTTGACTCCTCCTTCTGGAGGCACACCTAAGGGAGGTGTGAATTCACAAAGTTACAAAGTTTGCTTTGTGAATCTTCCATATTTGTGAACTCCAATGAGTAAAGGTGTGAACACAAGAATTGAATCAATTAGTTCTACTTAGTACCTTGTTTCAGGTTCTGGCCCAAACCATCTCCTTGTAAGATCAGATCAGTGATACTGAACCATGCTAAATTAGATAATTATTTTCTCTATCAACTCTAATGACTTAACAATTTGTAAAGATTCCAACAGTTATTGACTATTTTGTCCTGTGAACCTAACCTATTCCATTGATTAACTAGTCTATTTCTTAGCCAATACCAAAGGGTTTTGGTTACCACTACTTTAGAATATAGTTTTAGGTCTGGTACAGTGAGGTCACCTTCATTTGATTTTTTTTTTTTTTTCATTAGTTCCCTTGAAATTCTTGACCTTTTTTTCTTGCATATGAATTTTGTTGTTATTTTTTTCTATTTCATTAAAATAATTTCTTGGGAGTCTGATTGGTATAGCACTAAATAAATATATTAGTTTAGCTGGTATTGTTATCCTTATTATATTTGTTCGACCTACCCAAGAGCACTTAATATTTTTCCAATTGTTTAGATCTGACTTTATTTGTGTGGAAAGTGTTTTGTAGTTTTGCTCATATAGTTCCTGACTTTCCTTTGGCAGATAGATTCCCAAATATTTTATACTATCAACAGTTATTTTAAATGGAATTTCTTTTTATATCTCTTGCTGTTGGGTTTTGTTGATGATGTATAAAAATGCTGAGGATTTATGTGGATTTATTTTGTATCCTGAAACTTTGCTAAAGGTGTGGATTATTTCTAATAGCTTTTTAGTAGAATCTCTTGGGTTCTCTAAGTATACCATCCTATCATCTGCAGAGTGATAATTTGGTTTCCTCATTACCTACTGTAATTCCTTTAATCTTTTTCTCAATTCTTATTGCTAAGTTAGCATTTCTAATACAATATTGAATAGTAATGGTGATAGTGGGCAACCTTGTTTCACTCCTGATCTTATTGGTATTGGTTCCAGTTTATCCCCATTACATATGATGCTTACTGATGGTTTAAAGTAGATGCTACTGATTATTTTAAGGAAAAGTCCATTTATTCCTATACTCTCAAGTGTTTTTTAATAGGAATGGGTGTTGGATTTTATCAAATGCTTTTTTTGCATCTATTGAAATGATCATATTGTTTTAGTTAATTTGGTTATTGATATAGCCACTTATGCTAATAATTTTCCTAATTTTGAACCAACTTTTAAGTGTATTTCCTATAAACAACATATTGTAGGGTTCTGGCTTTTGATCCAGTTTGCTATCTACCTCCACTTTATAGGAGACTTCATCCCATTCACATTTATGGTTAAAATTACTAATTCTGTATTTTCTGCCATCTTATTATCCCCAGATTATGCTGATTCTGATACTATTCCCTTTTTACTTCTACTTCCCTTTTTTATGTTATATCAGTAAAACCAAATTATATATGCATTCTTTATGTATGTCCATAAACAGAAATACAGTTCTCAAGAGTTCTTTAATCTTTTTCTGCTTCTCTTGAGGCCTATAGTTAGAGGTCAACTTTTTTGTTTAACTCTGATTTTTTCATTAGAAATAAATAGAATTCACCTGTTTCATTATATGTCCATCTTCTTCCCTGGAAGAAAACACTCAGCTTAGCTGGGTAGTTTATTCTTCCCTGCATTCCAAGTTCTTTTGCCTTTTGGAATATCAGACTCCAGTCCCTTTCATCCTTTAATGTGGAAGCAGCTAGATCTTGAGTGATCCTTATTGTGGCTCCTTGGTATTTGAAATTTTTTTTTTCTGTCTGCTTGTAATATTTTTTCCTTAGTTTGATAATTCTGTAATTTAGCCACAATATTACTTGGAATTTTTATTTTAAAGTCTCTTTCAGAAGGTGTTCGATGAATTCTTTCAATAATTATTTTACCTTCTGATTCTCTTTGATGATTTCCTGTAAAATGGTGTCTAGGCTCTTTTTTTCATCATAATTTTCAGTAAGTCCAAAAATTCTCAGATTATCTCTCCTAGATCTATTTTCCAGGTCTGTTGTTTTTCCAAGTAGACATTTTTTTTTCTCTTTTTTCATTTTTTTTTTTTTTTTTGGTTTTGCCTGACTGATTCTTGATGTCTCAATGAATCATTCATTTCTATTTGTTCAGTTCTGATTTTTAATGAGTTATTTTCTTCATTAGCTTGTTTTACTTCTTTTTGTATATTGTATATATCTATATTTGTATATATATATTACTTCTTTTACTTATTTATATTTTCTTATACTTTTTATTATTACTTATATATTGCTTCTTTTATGTAATTGAGTTTTTAAATGAGTTGTTTTGCTCTATGAAATTTTTTTACATTTCAATAATTTTTTTTACTGAGTTATTTTCTTTTTCCAATTCACAAATCCTACTTTCCTTGGAATTCTTTACTTTTTCCAATTCACATTTCAGAAAGTTGTTTTCTCTTTTCACTTTATCAAATTTTTTTTTAGTGAATTATATGCCTTTTCCATACTCTCTTGCAGAGCTTCTCTTTCCTTTCCCCATTTTTCTTCTAGCTCTCTTTTAAGATCTTTTATAATTTCTTCTAGGAGAGCCTTGTATGATGGGGATCAGATTACATCCCCCTTTGGGGGTTTTGTCTGCAGACTGTAAGCTATTAGTCTCCTCGGGTTTGAAAACCTGCTCTCTTTCTGTATAGAAGTTATCAATGATTAGAGTATGCTTGGCTTTTTTTTTTTTTTTTTACTCAATTTTTTAAAGCCCTTAGGGTCTGCCTTTAGTGCAAAGAGCTTATCAGCTTCCCCTGTAGAACAGGGATAAACATATGGACAGTAGCTATCTTGCAAACGGGCTGCAAAGAGTGGCTGTGCTGCAGAAGTGCCCTGGGGTGGAAGTGTCTCTGTCCTGGGAAGCACAGCCATACTGAGGAGGTTCTACTACCCTTTTTCTTCACCTCTTCTCCCCTTCCTTTCCTCTCCTCCCCCTTGCAGATTTGTGGCTACCCTGACAGAGCCTCCCTGGTGTGCAGAAGTGTGACTGCCCCAGGCAAAAGCCCCACACTGCACAATGCGACTACACAGCTGTGCTGTGGTCACTTTCAGTGCTGGGTGGATGCAGCCAGATTCGGTTAAATTCTGGCGTTTTTTGGAGTACACTCTACCTTTTGTATTTGTGTAACTTTTCTGCTGATCAACTGCTTTGCAAGTAAGGCAGAATAGCCAACATGTGGTAGAGTCCTCCCTGCAAATTTTCCACCCACTCCATCCTGGTCCGCTCAGTGTGTTAGCCTCTCCTCTGAGTTCTGCCTCACTGCCTATACTGGTCTGCTAATCAGGACAAACCTTTTCTGGTGATCTTCCAGATTATGTTCGGCTGGTAATTTGTTGTACTTACAATATTCATGAACTTTTACCAAACACTATTTCTGAAGCTGAATTTGGTAATTAGTAGTGAGGGTAGAAGAGAAGCTTAGAAAGACACATGTGTCTTCTCCGCCATCTTCCAAGTCATGGATTCAATCCTTCTTATTCTCAGTTTCTTGTTCTTACATCTTCCTGCCATGCTGTCTAGACTCTTATTGCTATATTGTCCCAATTGGATTTTTAAGGACAGCCTTGGTCTATATGATTTCATTACATCCTGATGGCTCTAGTCATTTACTATGTTTATCCTCCTACAATGTTCCATGAGAGTATTCTTCTTTTTCTCTCTTCTCGGTCCCCATTTCCCATTCCATCTTTTGCTGTAGGAACAATAATCAAGAATGCCATTGCCTCTGAGAAGGCACACATGAATGCCTTCATTTATCATCCTGGTGACTTTATTCTTTCATGATCACTATTTCTTATGTATGTTGCCTCTTCTTTTTAGAGAGTAAACTTCTTGAGGGCAGGGGCTATCTTGGTTTTCTATTTGTATTATCACTGCTGAGCATTGTATCTGACACATAGTAAATATTTAATGGTTTTTCACTTATTTTCTTTAATTCAGTCATTCTTTTGTTCAGGGATAATAATATTTTCATCACAACTCACAGGGTGATGAGATAATGTCTGTAAAGTGTTGCCAACCTTAAAAGTGTTATAGAGATGTCACTTATAGTTAAAAGAAAAATTATAGTGACCCAAAAGTATTACAAAGATGATGGGTGGAGATATGTATGGGCTCAAGTGTTACAAACCATGGCTCATTAAAAAGCAGCAGTAGAAAAGGCTTCATTGAAAAGATAGGTGACGTTGTGCATAATTCAGTGGCAGGGTCTTTGCAAGAACTCTAGACACATACTATAAATGCCTATATGTCCCTTGAAGCTCCAGGGCTTTGTATAATGACAATTATCTTTATTTGTATGATATTGTGAGGGGTATAAAGTAAATGGGAAAAAGAGGAAATGGAAGAAAACATTATGTATATATACCCTGAGATTTAGTCATTATATTATTTGAAGCTAAAGGACCTTAGAGATGACCTAATTTAATCCCCTCATTTTACAGATAAAGTAATGGTGTTCTTGGAGAGGGAATGTGAGTTGCCAAATATCACAAGCATCAGTAACATAATTCAAAATCTGAATCTCCAGGTGGACTTAAGCTCAGGCTCATTAACTATGGGTATCCTAGGAGAATATCTTGGTGCATTTCACTAGACAGAGAAAAGTCATTTCCTAGGTAACAGAGTTGTTCAATGAGATCATGGAGTAAAAGAACCAAAGGACATTCATTGTATCCTTCTTTTGTTTTAAGTTCCAAGGAGAGATAGAGTATGACTTCCAAATAAATATAGTGCCTTATCTTCAAAGAAAAAAGTCTACTTGTCTCTGAACTACAGGGTGAAAGGGATATGATGCATGGATAGCAGCCTTTGCTGTTTCCATTGATGAATATTACAGCCTTAATCATTCATATTGCATATCCTTCATGTACAGAAAATAGAGAAAGAGAGAGGCAGGACTAAGTATTGGGTTAAGGTAACAGGAAGACCAGGGTTCAAACTCTATCTCAAACATGTGTTAGCTGTTTGACCCTTAGTAAGACAGTTAATCTACTAGCCTCAGGTATTTAATGGGGGGGCGGGAAGGAGAGAGGGAGAGATAGATGGAGATACACAAAGACACAGAGAGAAACACATACCTACACAGAGACAGACAAGCAGAGACAGAGAATGGAGGGACAAAAAGACAGAGACAGAAAGAGAAAGACAGAGAGACAAAAGAGACAGAGACACAGAAACAGAGAGAAAGAGATAGGGAAACAGAGAGGGAGAAGATAGAGGCACAGAGAGAGCTGATAACAAGAGACATTGATGGATAACAGAGTTAGAGAAACTAGAGGAGACAGAACATAGAAAAAGTTAAAAGCACAAAGAGAGAAAGAAAGGGAAAAATTCAGGAAATTAATTAACAGAAAAACAAAGAGGCAAAGAAAGAATTAGATATATAGATCTGGAGAAATGACAACATAGAGAATGGAGAAAGACAAAACAGAGAGACAAAAACAGAGACAGCACAGAGAGACACAGAGAGATAAAACAGAACCAGAGAGCTGTGCTCAGTGAGGCTTACTGAAGAAAGTGACATCCTTTTCCATTTTCAGGATCTTCCTACCAGCCAGGACAATGAGTAGATATCTCCATAGGATTTTCTAGCTAAGCTGATCCACTGGGTCTCATTACACCAAAACCTATTCCTTCCTCAACTGCTTCAGCTTTTTATCATGAGTTCATTATAAATTATCTTTTCTCTCTTGAGACCCAATCTTTGAAAAATAATAAATGCTTGTCATATATAATGCTTCATGAACTGCTAAATTCATGTATAGTATATCATCATCACACTTAGTTTAGAAAGAAAATTTTGCAGCTTCAACTTCTAATACCTCTTCCCAAACCATGTTTTCCAATTGAAGAAAAATAACCAATATATTCAGTCAAGTAGTATTTATTAGGCACCTCCTAGGTGCCAGGCAATATAATACAAGAACAGTAGTATTCTTGTACATAGTAGATAATTAATAAATACTTATTGATTACTTAATTCCTATATCTTATATTTGAACTAACTATGATTAGAACATGAGTTCCCATAAGTAAAAGTATCTCCTGAACATACCTAAATTTTTTGTGTCTTTTTACCTTACTTTTTTTTTTTTTTTGCCTTTCCCCCAAATTTATTTTATTTGAAAAAAACAGAATAAATAAAAAGAAAAACAGAAAAGCAATACAAAACAAAAGAGAACACTATGGTGTGTCTAGAAGAACATCAGGGAAGATTTAAAATATATAACTATAAATACTAATTGAAGAACACACATATATATGTATATGTATATATATTAATAGAAGAAATTATATTCATGAGTGTCCATACTTTCTTTACTTCCTTGTAAATTGTTCTTTTGTTCTCTGCTGAACATGTTATTTACTTTATTGTTTTTCCTCCCTTTTCATTCCTCACCATCTCCAAGCAGGCTATGGTTAATGATATATTTATATATACATATATAGATATATACATACACATACATATACATATATAGACATATCTCCCTTTTATCCCCCCACAATCACCCAAGCAAGCTACAGTTAAGAAAATATGTATTTATGTAGATATGTACCTACATATATATTCACACACACATACATACATACCCCATATACATACATGTCTTTTCCTATCCATGCTGACTCTTTCACTAAATTCCACTCCATAACTTGGCTTGTTATTACTTAATCTCCTCTCACCTAGGGATCCTTTTCTTGTCTTCTTCCCTCACCTTTGCTTGCCCATCCAGTTATCCTTCCCCTTTATTTCTTTATAGATTTTGAAGGGTGCTATACCCTTCATCATGTATATGTAGTGTTGCCTATTGAATCCATTACTCATATGAGTAGGTCTCAGAACTATAAGCCATCCTCTCCCCTCTAATACCTGTATGTCTATTCTTCCTCTGTACCTCATTTGTATAACATGATGACTATTTTTACCTTTATTCTGCTACACTTTCTTTTGATCTTACCCTATTGTTGATGTAAATCTTAAACATAAAATGTACATTTCCCAAGTTAAAAAAAAAAAACATAAACAGTTTATCAATATTGGGATCCTTAAAACTGCTCTTTGATATTGGCTCTTGTACTTAAATTTTCTGTTAAATTCAAGTTTGGTTGATAGAAAATTCTGAAAATCTGCAAGTTCATTGTCCATTTTTTTCATTCAAAATTATAAATAATTGTACTGGATATGATATTTTGGGCTACAGATCTAGTTCTTTTGTTTATCTGTAGATATGATTCCAAGACCTGCAGTCTTTTGTTGTAGCTGCTGGTGTCTTGTACAATTCTAATTGTAGCACCAACATATTTGAATTTTTTTTTCTTGGTTCTTGCAAAATTTTCTCTTTGATCTGGGTGTTTTTAAATTTGGCAATAATATTCCTATGCATTTTCTGCACAGGATCTTCTTAAGGTTGTGATTGATGGATTTTTTCTATTTCTACTTTCCCCTTATGTTCTATTACTCCAACACAGTTTTTGGTCACAACTTTCTGGCAGTCTAGTTATTTTTGTATTTTCTCTTCTTGATCAGTTCTCCAGATCTGTTGTTTCTAAGGTTTTTCTAATTCTGTTTTATTTTCTCATTCTTTATAATTTGTTTTGTTATTTCTTGGTCTCTCATAGCTTCACTGCCTTACCCTTGTTTGATTCTAATTTTCAAAGAGTTATTTTCTTCTTTGAGACTCTGAACCTCCTTTTCTAATTGGTTAACTTTTTTTTTTCATAATCTTGTTTTTCTTGAATGGTTTTAATTTTTTTCTTGGATGGCTTTCCTCAATGTCTCTTATTTGTTATTTGAATTCTGTTTTGAATTCTTCTCTAAATCCTCTCTGGGCAGGGATCCATTTCATGTTACTTTCTGGGGTAGCTTTTTAAAAAAAACAAAATTTCTTCCTTTGAATATGAATTCTGGTGTTCCCTATTCCCATAATATCTTTCAATGATGGGGTTCTTTCTTCTTTGCTGGTTCATATATATTTTTTTTCAAAATAAGAGATATTAGTATAAGCATTTCTAATGGTGGGGTAGGGGATGATATCTCAAGTATTCTTCAGCCCTCCACTTTGACTAGGAACCCCAAACCAAGAGTTCCATCCTCCTGCAATTACCCACAGCCAGCAGTTCCCCTGCCCCACTGCTTCAGTACTCATCACGTGCTGGTTCCTTTTTGCCCAGGAACTCAGCAGCACAGCTGGGCCTGGTCCTATCAATTGAGGTTCATTCTGTCTTCCTGGACTCAGCCCCCTACTTTACAGACAGTCCTGGGAAGTTAAAGCCTCTGTGCTTTCTGCTGAGTCCTCAGCCCTAACGATATATCTCCAAGAGATCCCCACTTACTGTTTCTGTGCTACCCTGGAGGAGTTTGCACTTCAGACAAAGTAATCCTGGCCTGGGGTTTTTCTTCTTAGTTTTCCACCAGTCTTATGTTTGCCCTGAGGCCCAATTTTTTTTTTTGTATTTGTGGGAGAAATCAGGAGAGCTTGAAATTTATCAATCTAGCCACCATCTTCCCAGAATCCTCCCCACCCCATACTTAAAGTTCTTGAACTATATACAAGTTTTTAAAAAAGAGGCAGAAAAAGTTCATGCTTTAGGATCATGCTCACCTTTGTGTCTTCGTTAAAGCTCTCAGTACAGTTTGACAAGAATGGAAAGTAGGCAAATGACAGTAATATTAAAAAAAAAGCTAGAAAATTTTATGGTAGTCAATGACTAGCATATGTGAATTACTTATGTGAAAGGATTGGAGTGACTAAAAATGGTAGGTTAAACATTTTGCATTTTATTTTAGGGACTACATGAAAATGAAATCATTGAAGAAGTTTTAGTAGGGACAGGGAATGCTAACATGGCTAGATATAAAATTGGCAATTGTCTAGATATGGATTTTGGAGGAAAAATACTAAGTAGATAAGATAGATGATAGATTAGATAAATAGATAGGACTATACATTGCAGGCACAGGAGACTACTTGTCCAAAGGTACAGAGATAGCCTATGAGATATCATGCTCCTTAGACCGTTAGCTTGTTTCTGATTTTTGATTCTCATCGTGTCCCCCAGTCTGATTATCAAGGATACTGACATGTGTCCCAGATATCTCTCCTTTTTGACTTCCACATATCTTTTGCCTACCAGATATATCCTACTCTTGTAAGGAGGCAGCCATTTGCTGGTCACCATAATAGTCACTACCTTGCAAGCATGAATATTTTTACTCTTTAGTGAGGCGCCAGTATCTAAGTTTATGCTATAATTTGAGCGTTCCCATAAACTCATCTCACCAAAATAATTTCCTGGTCCCTTTTATTTTGCACTTCATATTTCCATTAGTAATTTCACTAAGACCTTTAAAGTTTTTTATTTATTTAATTTGTAAGCTATGGAATAAAATGAACATTTCCATAATATAGTATAATTTTTAAAATGATTGAACATGTAGTTTCCAATGTATTGTGTGCAACTTGCTATTTCTTTAAAAATGTAATAAAATGATCATGTAAATTTTTTCCCTTTATTTTTTCTTGTCTTCTCTCCCCCAAAATGGCTACTTTTACACACAAGAAAAACAATGTGATGTGATAGAAAGCCCATTGGATGAAGAGTCAAGAGAAGTGGATTCTACTCCTGACTTTGCCATTAACTTAATAGATGATGTTATCTCAACTTTCTTATATTTCTTCCAATATTGCTTCCAATTCTAATATTCTATGAATCTATGTTAGGTGTGATTCATAATTCAATTAAGGAGAAATAGCACATGAGTTCACCTGTTTTGCCTAATTAGCACAAATGTTAATATTGCAGAATTCAGAACAAATGGGATTTAGGCTTTATGGAGGGTAGAACCAGGGAATATTGGGAAACAGGCATAGCTTCCCCTGGAGGAAAGGCCTGAAAGTGAGTTTCTAGGGAGAAATCAAATCTCACAAATACCCAGTGGTTCATTTGAGAAGAATTGTGACAACGGTACTTTATACATAATAGATGCTTAAGATATGTTTATAAATATTTTAAGTGCAAGGGCAGATTTTGGTGTTAGTTTAAGGATCTGGTGGGCAGAGTATGGAAGGAGAGTGAAAAGTTCTTTTAATTTTATATAAAGTTTCTCTAAAGATGTTAGAAGGAAAAATTATGTTCAGGTGCAATAAACAATAAATCAAATCCTATTTGTGGTGTTTGCTAAATTCTAAGGTATAAATGGCTTACTCTGAAAACTTTCAATTGGCTCTTAAACTGTTCAGTTGACTTCAGCACACTGCATTCTCCTGTGCCTTTGGCACTGAAATGTAGACGATTGTGTGCAAGGTGAGAGACCTAACAGAGAAATTGGAGGAAGAGAAGAATGCAGAGCATTACCAATTTATGTAAGTTCAGATAGGAGAGAAGGATTTTCTATACAAGAGTCTAGTTTATCAAAGAAGAACAAAAGCTCCAATCAGCTTTCATTCAAATAACAATTGCTTGATCAACAGGGGCTAATCAGCTGTGCTTCCAGTCCCCAGCTATTTCTATCTATGTGTATCAATCATTAAGCACTATCGAGTCAGCCAGCTCAGTCCTAGGAGCTCTGGTTTCCTTTCTTTAAATTGCTCCTTTCTTACTTTAAATTCAGCCAAAGTTGACTTGGAAATAATGCTGGGGTTCAGAACATATGAAGAGAATGCTTTGAACTCAGTCCTTCTTGCCTCTTATCCCTGGGCTCCCTCTCTGGGAAGATGGACCTCTTCTTGATCCTTGGCCATTTAAGGACATCATTCAGGGAATTCTCCCTACCTCGTTCTGCCTGATTTCTTTCCTGGACTTTACAATGTCCTGTAACTCATCATTCTGCCAGTTGAAATCATCCTTGAAATTCTCACCTCCTTGTATTATTTCTCACCTAAGATGGAGTATTTCTGGGTAACCTTCCTCTCTCCACTTAGCTCATTCTTCCCCCCTCTCCATACATCTTTATACCAGGAGACTAAGGGTTTGTTTTCTATATAAAAATTCAAGGGTAGATATGATCATATCCCCATCAGATCATATTCCTATGACATAAGGTTCTCATAGAAGAAATTAAAAAGACTCTTAAAAGAGAGGTAGAAGAAAAATGGGGAAAGGAAAAGGAATCTTTGCAAGAGGGTCTGGATAAGGCATGTAACTCATTAAAAGATAGAGTGAAAAAAGAGAACAATTTCCCAAAAAAAACAGAATTAGTGAATTGAAAAAGAAAATAATTCCTTTAAAAAATTGGTGATAGGGAAAAAATTCCATAGAACAAAATAAATCATTTAAAAACTCAATTGGACAATTACAAAGAGAAATAAAAAAGTAAATGAAGAAAAAATTCATTAAAAATTGGAATTGAACAAATGGAAATGACTCGAGGAGACACCAACAATCAGTCACGCAAAACCAAAAAAATAGAAAAACATGTTAAATACTTAATTGAGAAAACAACAGACCTGGAAAATAGATCTAGGAGAGATAATCTAAGGATTATTGGATTCCCTGAAAATTATGATGAAAAAAGAGCCTAGACAATATTTTTCAGGAAATCATCAAAGAGAACTGCCCAAATGTAATAGGTATTGAAAGAATTCATCAAACACCTACTGAAAGAGATCCCAAAAGTAAAACTCCAAGAAATATTATGGCTAAATTCCAGAAGTATCAGACCAAGGAAAAATGCTACAAGCAGCAAAAACAAACAAACCAACAAACAAACCAAACCAAACCAAACCAAACCAAACCAAACCAAACCAAACCAAACCAAAACAAAACAAAAACAATCCAAATACCAAGGAGCTATAGTAAGGATTACTCAGGATCTAGCAGCATCTACATTAAGGGATGCAAGGGATTGGGATCTGATATTCCAAAAGGCAAAGGAACTTGGTATGCAGCCAAAAATAACTTACTCAGCCAAACTGAGCATTTTCTTCCATGGAAGAAGATGGACATTCATTGAAGTAGGTGAATTCCATTTATTTCTGAAGAAAAAAAACCAGAGCTAAACAAAACAAAAAAAAAATTGACCTCCAAATATAGGACTGAAGAGAAGCATAAAAAAGTAAAAAGAACTCTTGAGAACTGTATTTCTGTTATGGGTATACATAAAGAGTACATATATAATTTGGTTTTATTGTTATAATATAAAAAATGATCTAGAGATAGAAAGGAAATTGTACCAGAAAAAGGGAAAAAGTGGAGGTACTACATCTCACAAAGAGGCAAAGGAAACCTACTATATCTGAGGGAAAGAAGGGAATGAAATGAACATAATGTGAATCTTACTCTCATCAAAATTGTTTCAAAGAGAAAATGTTAGACATATTAGATTTACAGAGAAACTTCTCCCACCTCATTGAAAAGTGGAAGGGGGAAAAGTGAAAAGGGAAGGAGTAGGCTAAATAGAAGGGAATACAGAAATTGTAAGGGAAAGGTTAAGAAAAGGGGAGATATTCAAAAGAGGAGAGAGGGATCCTAAAGAAGGAGGGCTATATGAGAGAACTGGTGCTCATAAGTTTAATACTGGGGAAGGGAGTAAGGGGGAAAGGAAAGAGAAAAGCATAATCTGGGATTAACAAGATGGCAGGAAATGCAGAATTTGTAATTTTAATGTTAAATATGAATAGGGTAAACTCCCCCATAAAGTGGAGGCAGATAGCAGACTGGATTAAAAGCCAGAATCCTACAATATGTTGTTTACAAGAAACACACTTGAAGCAGGGTGTTACATACAGAGTAAAGGTAAAAGGCTAAAGCAGAATCTACTATGCTTCAGGTGAAGTAAAAAAAAAAAAAAAAAACAAGAGTAGCCATACTGATCTCAGATCAAGCAAAAGCAAAAATTGATCTAATTAAAGGAGATAAGGAAGGGCACTTGCTAAAGGGTAGTATAGATAATGAAGCAATATCAATAATATATATATATATATATATATATATATATATATGTATGTATATATATATATATATATATATATATATATATATATATATATACACCAAGTGGTATAGCATCTAAATTCCTAAAGGAGAAGTTAAAAGAGCTACAAGAAGAAATAGACAGCAAAACTATAATAGTGGGAGATCTCAACGTTGCACTCTCAGAACTAGACAAATTAAACCACAAAATAAGTAAGAAAGAAGTTAAAGAGGTAAATAGAATACTAGAAAAATTAAGTATGATAGATCTTTGGAGAAAACTAAATGAAGATAGAAAGGAGTACACTTTCTTCTTGGCAGTTCATGGAACCTATACAAAAATAGTAAAGACCTCAAATTCAAATGCAGAAAGGCAGACATAGTAAATGCATCCTTTTCAGATCACAATGTGAATAAAATTACATTCAATAAAAAGCCAGGGAAAAACAGATCAAAAAGTAATTGGAAATGATTGGATATAATTTATATACATACATACATATATATATATATATATATATATATATATATATATATATATATATAATTTATAATTAAATATATTGGATATAATTGGATATTGATCAGAGAAATGCAAATTAATACAACTCTGAGATACTACTACACACCTGTCAGATTGGCTAAGATGAGAGGAAAAGATAATGATGAATGTTGAAGGGGATGTGGGAAAACTGGGACACTCTTGCATCAACTTTTCCCTTCCTTCCCTCTACCCCCTCCCCTAGATGGCAGGCAGTCTCATAAATGTTAAACATGTTATAGTATATCTTAAATACAATATATGTGTACAGTTCTATTGTTGTTCAAGAGAAATTGGATTGAGAATGGGAAAAATGGAAAGAAATACAAAAATGCAAGCAGTCCATATTCATTTCCCAGTGTTTTTTCTCTGGGTGTAGCTGGTTCTGTTCATCACTGATCAATTGCAAGTGAATTGCATTATCTCATTGCCAAAGCTATCCACTTGCATCAAAATTGATCGTCCTATAGGATTGTTGTTGAAGTATATAATAATCTGGTTCTGTTCATTTCACGTAACATTAGTTCATGTAACTTTCTCCAAGCTTTTCTGTATTCATCCTGCTGGTCGTTTCATACAAAACAATAATATTCCATAATATTCATATACTACAATTTACCCAGCCATTCTCCAATTGATGGGTATCCATTCAATTTCCAGTTTCTAGCCACTATGAAAAGGGTTGGTACAAACATTTTTGCACATACTGGTCTCTTTCCCTTCTTTAATATCTCTTTGGGATAAAAGACCAGTAGTAACACTGCTGAATCAAAGGGTATGCACAGCTTGATAATTTTTTTAGTATAATTCCAAATTGCTCTCCAGAATGGTTGGATCCACCATTCACTCCACCAATAATGCATTAGTGACCTAGTTTTCCCGCATCCCATCCAACATTCATCATTATCTTTTCCTCTCATCTTAGCCAATCTGACAGGTGTGTAGTGGTATCTCAGAGTTGTTTTAATTTGAAATCCTCTGATGAATTATGATTTGGAACACCTTTTCATATGACTAGCAATAGTTTCAATTTCATCATCTGAAATTTATCTGTTCATTTATCAATTGGAGAAGGGCTTGATTTCTTATAAATTAGAGTCAATACTCTATATATTTTGGAAATGAGGCCTTTATCAGAACCTTTGACTGAATTTTTTCCCCTATTTTATTGCTTCCCTACTAATCTTGTCTGCCTTAGTTTTATTTGTACAAAAGCCTTTCAATTTGATATAATCAAAATTTTGTGATCTCTAGTTCTTCTTTGGTCACAAATTCCTTCCTCCTCCACAAGTCTGAGAGGTAAACTATCCTCTGTTCTTCTAATTTATTTATAATCTCATTATTTATGCCTAAATCATGAACCCATTTTGATCTTATCTTGGTGTACGGTGTAAAGTGTGGGTCAATGCCTAGTTTTTGCCATAGTAATTTCTAGTTTTCCCAGCAGTTTTTGTCAAATAGTGAATTCTTATTCCAAATGTTGGGATCTTGGGTTTATCCAACACTAGATTGCTACAGTTATTGACTATTTTGTCCTGTGAACCTAACCTATTCCACTGATCAATTAGTCTATTTCTTAGCCAATGCTAAATGGTTTTGGTGACCACTGATTTATGCTATAGTTTTAGATCACATATAGCTAGGCCACCTTCATTTGATTTTTTTCATTAGTTCCCTTGAAATTCTTGACCTTTTGTTCTTCCATATGAGTTTTGTTGTTATTTTTTCTAGGTCATTAAAATAATTTCTTGGGAGTCTTATTGGTATAGCATTAAATAAATAGATTAGTTTAGGTGGTATTGTTATCTTTATTATATTTGCTTGACCTATCCAAGAGCACTTAATATTTTTCCAATTGTTTAGATCTGACTTTATTTGTGTGGAAAGTGTTTTGTAGTTTTGCTCATATAGTTACTGACTTTCCTTTGGCAGACAGATTCCCAAATATTTTATACTATCAACAATTATTTTAAATGGAATTTCTCTTTGTATCTCTTGCTGTTGGGTTTTGTTGGTGATATATAAAAATGCTGAAAATTTATGTGGATTTATTTTGTATCCTGCAACTTTGCTAAAGGTGTGGATTATTTCTAATAGCTTTTTAGTAGAATCTCTTGGGTTTTCTAAGTATACCATCCTATCATCTGCAAAGAGTGATAATTTGGTTTCCTCATTACCTATTCTAATTCCTTTAATCTTTTTCAATTCTTATTGCTGAAGCTAGTATTTCTAATACAATATTGAATAGTAATGGGTATAGTGGGCAACCTTATTTCACTCCTGATCTTATTTGGAATAATTCCAGTTTATCCCCATTACATATGATCCCATGCATAAGTTTTGTCAATAAAAATCTATAATTAAAAAAAAAAAGAAAATATAAGGATGTTGCAAAACTAGAATTGGACTGGATCTAAATGTAAATACTTTTTAGCATGTCTGCAAAAGTCAATGCTGTCCTAACTCTATTATGTACTCTAACACCCACTTTTAGGTTCTACCTCTAATGCCATTCTTCTCTATCTCTCTATCTTTGTCTCTCCCATCCTTTTTCCCCATTGACCCAACTTTCAGGGAATCATAGAATGGTATGCAATTTCTTGTGACTCTATGATGATTTTCTGAGGAGTCTTAAAATTTCTTAATGCCATTTTGATGGTAAGAGATGAAGGCAAAACCTTATTCTCTTTCTTGGCTTCATATAGGCTCCATTCTCTCATTGATGGTCCCCTTCCTGTCCTAGTCATGGCACAAATATCTCCTTATTACCAGGTTCACCTAAAAATGAGGAGATAAGGTTGGAGCCATTTATATATTCTCTCTGAACACAGAACTTCTTGAAAGAAAGGGGGAAGCAAATTTCTTCAACTTATACAATTCAATTCAACAAGCATCAGTTACATATAATATGCAAGTTACTGCTCTAGGTGCTGTGGAAAGGAAATTCTGAAAATATTTCTTGCCTTCAAAGAACTTACATTCTATGGAAGGGTATAGTATTATTTCAATATGTATTGTATTATTTCTATATTATATATATATATGTTTCTAGTCATACTATTTATTAATTACATGTGATGATATAGTTCTCTTACAGTATCAGAGTATATCAAGAGTATCAGATCCCTCTTTGGATTTTAGTCTTATCTTGCTATATGTCTTTTTAAAAGTTACTTATTTTTTATTTCTCATTTAAAAAAATTTTCTGGTGAGTGAGAGGGTAATAATCATGACTTCAGAATAGCTGAAGAAATGATTGAAGACTTTAGATATGGAGTTTGATTTTTAACTGGCACATGTTCTTTGGCTCTCAACCTGTGCTTCCTATCATACATAATGCATCACTCTCAGAGTTGGTTGTGATTGAGACTCTACTCAATTTTCTGAAAGGTATGACAGAAAGAAGCTGTGGATTATGAGCCAGAAAAAAAAGTTTCTGCTTTTTTTTGAGATGAGCTGATATAGAAAGAGAAAGGCATACATTTATGCCAATTTCCCCCCTCCCCTACATAATGTCTTACATGGATTCAACTAAAAGATAGGAAAAAAAACCTATCTGAAATCTGGTTTTACTTTTTTTGACAGTTGGCTAATACTGAATCTTTTATTCTTTGTGAAAACATCTCTCCAGAAGTCGAGTCTGGAAAACCTGATTTGTACTACTTATTCTTTTCTCTAAACTACTCTTTTAGCTATGTCCTGTTCATAATAGGGAAATCTGGAGATGAGAGTCACTTTTACAGTTTTCCCATCTCACTCCTTATATCTCTTTTTTGAAAAAAAAAAAGTCAGTCAAAGATTACTTTTGATTATATCTGGGCAGGCATAGTGAAGTGAAGGTTGATGGAAATGAAGAGTTAATAACCAGAGACTGGAGAACTGTACAATGAAGTACTTAGGTGAATGGATGCTACTTCTTATAGGGATGGATGGAAATGTGTGTGTGTGTGTGTGTGTATACATGTGCATATTTGTGTGTGTGTGAGAGAGAGACAGAGAGAGAGGGAAAGGGAGAGGGAGAGGAAGAGAGGGAAAGAGATCATTGACTTCAGAATCATAAGAGACCTGGATTTAAATAGCAATTCTAACCTTCAGGGCTATATGAACTTATATTAGTCAGTCACTTAAAATCTCTGAGTTTCAGTAGTAAAATCAGGATAACAACTGCATGTACATGTTAGAAGGTTGTTAGAAGAATCCAGTGGGATAATTTAGGTAAAATGCTTTGCAAATCTAAAAGTCAGGAATGTTTAAGCAAAATCACTTAGTAAAGGTGTAGAATTTTAGACCTAGATCTTAAATATTATTTTGTCCTCATTTATTATGAAATGTAGGGCAAAGTTAGGCAAAGTGATTTCCTGGAAGTCATATTCAGCAATAGTGGAATGAACATTTGAATGTAAATCTCATCACTATGAGTTTAATTTTTCTTGTGATACATCACCCTATGTTTCCTGCTCTATATTGAACCAATACAAATCAGGCCATGAACCTTACTCTTTCCTATAGTTTCTTTCTGCCAATTTCCTAGCATTCTTTGTTACTGATATTTGCCATGAGTCTTCTTGAATTATGTATTTACCACCATAGGAAGGTAATATAGGTATAGGGCATTGTCAGCATAACCACCCCCCAGGTGAAGAATATTAGAGAAATGCTATATGTATTCCTGAGAAGAGAAATACATAGATTTTGACCTATTTTAAAAATCTGAGGATGACATTTGGATTTGTCTTTAGGAGGTAAGAAAACCAGAAAAATTAACGATATTTGTATGATTGATTGCACAAAGGGAAAGATCATGGGTGGTTTACAACTTTACCAAGAACAGTAGAGTTTCTGGATGTTAATGGCAATAGATGTTTGCAGCAACACATGTGAGGCTTGTCAAAGTGGAAAGGCTATGGTGGTGTCAAAATAAGAGAGTCCAGAATGGAGATACTATTTTTTGAATATCTGCAGAGTAGAGTCTAATTTGGAAAGAAAGATGAATTAATTGCATCTATTTTATTTTTCTGTTGGAGTGTTGTTGGTTCCATTTTTCTTTTTAAGCCCAGGGATTATATTTAGCATGTTTTTTCAAGCCCTTATTTAGATCAAATGATGGACTTCAGAGAACATTTAGTCCAAACCTCTCATTTTATATGTGAGAAAATCTATGTATTCACTTTGATGTAGTGAAATGAGAATTAGAATATTTACAATCAGGGTTTTGCTTTTCCCATTAAAAACTGTATGACCTTGGATAAGCCACTCCTCTGGAGCTTATTTTCCTTACTTATATAATGATAGAGTTAAATCAGATCTTCTTTTAAGTCTCTTCCAGAACTAATATTGTATAATTATGTGCAAAGGGGTTAAAAAAACTCTGTTGCTAAATCAAAAAGTTTTCAGGTTTCTTCTTAGTCCCTAGGAAGGACAAAATGTGAAGATGGGTAAGATACTTCTTGGTATACATTGGAAGTAGATCTAGAATTGGGTGCAAAACAGTTGGTTATCTGACAAAGAGTTTATTATGTAAAAATTCTAGGGGTAGCTAGGTGGTGCTTAGAATAAATCGCTGGGTCAGGAGTCAGAAAGATCTGAATTCAAATCCAGTCTTAGCTAGGAGACCATGGGAAAGTTATTTAAATTTCATTTGACCCACTCTCCTGATTTATAAAATGGGGAGAGTAATACTTATCTCATGGGATCATTGTGAAGATCAAATGGAATATTTGTAAAGTACTTAATGCAATGCCAATATATAATAGAGGTTATATAATTGAATATTTCCTTCTGTTCCCAAGTCCTATAATATTATATAATATAGAATCAGATGGGGCATGGTGAGGTGTTAGGAGTACTGGGTTTGGAGCAAGAGGACATAGGTTCAAGTTATGCTTTTAATACCATGGAAAAATAAATGGCTTACTTTTCAACATATTTCCACAGCTGTCTATATCTTTACCACATTAAAAAAGCCCTTTTTTAGTGGTGCTAACATGGGCATAAATTATCTCATAATAACCTTTGAGGTCATGTGGTATGTGAAAAAAAGTGCTTTGCAAATCTCAAAGTATTCAATTCAATTCAATTTAATTCAATAATCATTTATTAAGCAACTACTCTGTGCCAATCACTGTCATGTGCCCTTGAAATAACAGTCTTTACCCTCTTTTTCTATTGGGGGGCACAGTTTAGAGATAAGGAACAACTTGTAAACAGATAAATAAATGGGTAATTTGGGTTACCACGCAACTTGTAGGATCTCCCTTAGACTATTACTTGACTGAGTTCCATGTTTGAACTTTTCACTACAACTGTTAGGATAATGCAGGGGAATGTTTTATATTTTCTCATTAATAAAATGTCAGTATCTCTCTTAAGTCAAGTAGGTCAGTGCCTTAGTTGGAATAGGTTCCAATTCATCAAATATTTAACAAACTGGAGAAATTGCTTTTTCAGCTGCCATATATTTAATTCTTTTAAGGCTGGATTTACAATTTATTAATCAAAGTTACTGGTTTTATAATTTATTAATAATTATCATTTCTAATGTTTAGCTATATCTATAGATGACTACTTCTTACTTCTGAAAACACATTTCTATCATTTAGTTCACTTAAAATGTGAACTAAAATCACTTCTTAAGAATTCTTTTTATCCTCTTTGCAAAATTAAGGTTAAAACTATTCTGTAAAGAAAAGTTATTTCCATCTTATTTTTTTGTTATATTAGCTTTTCTCTGGCCATAAAAGCACACATCTCTTCACTTTCTCTCAAACTATCACTTGAAAAATTATTTTTCTATATTTGTTCACCCTAAAATTTTCTTTATCTTTTTCATGTAACAGCTAAGCAGTAAAATGACAGTTCTACAAAGATGTTCTTTCCTCATGTTCTTTCTTTTTTTCCCTATAGCTTCTCTCAAAATATCTCTCTTAGTTTTCTCTTCTCAATTTTGTCAAAAACTACCAGCTCAACTCCCATATCCTAAAAAGTTCAATGATAATATCAATAATACCTTCTGTAGGAGAGGCTTTTGAAAAATAAACACAAATAATGTAAAAAATTGAATTAATAAATTAAGAGAATAAAAACAACCTTAAATAGAAATTGTTACTTAAGGCAAGTCTTGAAGCCAGATAGGGCTTCCAAGAGGTGAAACTGAGGAAATAATCCCAATAAGGGCACCAAGAAAAGAAGTAGCAAGTTTGGCTAGAACATAAAATGTATGAGGCATAGGTGATATGAAATGAGTGGAGAAATAGGTTAGATCCAGCTTTTTATATGCTAAGAAATGGAATTTATATTTTTTCTTAGAGGAAATTTCTTGAGAAGATCATGATATAGCCAGACTTATACTTTAAGAATACTAATTTAGTAATTGTATAGAAAATGTATTGTAAAGACTGGAATCAAAGGGGACCAATCAGAAGAAAGTAATATAAAAATAAGAATTTTGTTTTTATTAGTAATTCTTAATAGCAGTAGTACTAGTATTAATAGTAATAAAATTAGTAATAATTATTTTTCTGTACAAATAATATCATCAGATAAGCTGATGACAGGAAATTGAGAAGCCTCAGGAGAATACATTGGATGATATAATATAGATATCAAAAAATGTCAGCAGACTGAAAGGGATGAAAATAACAAAATGAAATTTTAATAGGGACTAAATGAAGTCCTGCATTTGTGTTAAAAGGAAATAAATCATATAGGTAAAAATAGATTTGAGAGAATTTAATGATCTGCAAACTAAAGAAAAGTCAATACTATGATATGGTAGCAAAAAATGTAATAAGATGTTGGGCTTCGTTAATTGAAGTATAGTATTTGGCACAAAGAATATGATAATCCTTCTATACCTGCCCCTGATCAGACTACATCAGCAGTCATATGCTCAATTTTAGGTGCCATATTTTTTAAGTTACTGAAAAGCTATTATTTAGAGAAAGGTAATCTGCATGATGGGTTATAGAAACCATATCCTTTAAAGATTGATACATCTGGGGGATATTTAGCCTGAAGACAATAACACATAGAGGGATTACGATCTTCAAACATTGGAAGGACTGTTTCAAAAGAGGGATTAAATTTTCTTTGAGTTCCTGAGAGAGCACAACTACAATAAAGAATTGGAAAATTACAGGAATGGAAAATTTGACTTGAGAGTAGGGGAAGAAAAATAAATACAACTTCCTAACAATTGGGTCAGCCCTAACAGAAAGACCTGAATTTATATTTGATATTAGACACTTACTAACTATGATACTGAGCAAGTAGCTTCTGCTTGCCTCAGCTTCCTCATCTGTAAAATGATTATATTAGCACCTATCTCCCAGGGTTATTGTGAAGATAAAGTAAAATAATAATAGTAAAGCACTTTGTACAGTAATATATACCTGTTAGTGATTATCATTGTTAGCTATTATGAAAATATAATTTTCCCTATAGGTAGTGAGTTTCCTGTCTCCAGGGACCTGCAAAAAGATAATGGATGACTATATGTCAGGAATGCTGTAGAAAATAGATGGTAAGACATATAATTTCTTCATATAGTCTTTTCCAACTATGGAATTATGTGATTATATGTTTGGACTATATTTTCATTGAGACTAGGAATTGTTTCATTTTTGTCTTTGTAGTTTTGGCACCTAGAATAGTGCTTAATGCTTATTCGTGGATTGTTGCTAAGTGATTGCATAGAAACTGTTAGAATCAATGTGACTTTGATTACGGTAGAATCACAATCATTAAATCTCTTCCCTTCATGGGTGCTTTTCAATGTCACCAGCATATGCAATGCCTGGATATATAGCTCTGCTGTTAATGCATTATAATTACAGATGTAATCAAAAAGTGGTTTGATTTTTAACTAAATGACACCTTTAATCACCCCTGCCTAAGCCATACCTCTAATTAAAAGAATCTTCAGAAAATCATGCCTAATAACATAATTTATGAGAATACTAAACAAGCTTTTTATTCTAGCACCATCTACCTCTGATTCTTTTTACTTTGAGTAAAATGCTTTTTTAAGCATTAACTTTTGTAAGGAGAATTTCAAGAGATCAATTAGTAATTAATGATTAGCTAGTTTTCATATTTGATATCTTATCAGATGCAAAGTTCATAGGATCATAGAGCATAATATCATAGATACAGAGCTGAAAAAGACCTTAAAGATCATTTTACAGCTGAAGAAACTGAGACTTGGAAAGTTTAGAAATGGCAAAATCATCTAAGTAGGAAGAAGCATAAATCACATACTATATTGTATTTCAATGGATTCATATATTTATGATTTTGTATTACTCCTTTCACAAAAACAGCAAAACAGCCATTAAGTGATATTTTAAAGGTAAGTTCATAAGTTCTTCAAGTAAAAAAAATAAAAATCTGACTTTTGATGATGGAGGTTCTCTGTATATCATTTCTCCCCTGGCTGTACTTCTTTGGACTTATTAATAATTTCAGCAGGGGTCTCCTGCCCTCTTTCCCACCTTTAGCTCCTTTTTGTTTTATCTTTCCCATTAGATTGTATGTGCCATAAGAGCACTTTTTGTACTTGTATTTTACTTTTTTTTGTTAAAAGAAGTGTATTTCTTGCACATAGTACAGTGTCTGTCATATAGTAGGTGGTTAAGAAATATTTATTGACTGGCTTACAAGGTTAGGTCTCAAAGGACCAACATAAAGTCTTTTCTCTGATTTGATACTCAAGATGTCAGATTTCAGACTCTGCTGCAATAGTCTGAGAATCCAGAATCATGAATATCCTTCATGCCACATTATCACCTTAGGGTAGAACTTTATTGGAAGAAGAAGTTATCCACAATTCTAAAAAAGAAATTGGTCCTTTGAGACTTGACAATAATCTTTTCTCAATCAATCAAGAAATTGTAAATAAAAGCCTTATTTATTCAGCATTATTTTAGGCACTCTATGTAAGTAGGAGAAATAGTTTGAAAAAGGTAGGGAAGAATACAAAAGAACCTAAGATTTGGTTCTTGCCCTCAAGGAATTTAAGTGGGGTGACAAGTTATAGGAAAAAAATTAGTGGCCAGGAATAAAATATTTACAACTCCTTTTCAATAAAAAGTTTTTAGTAAGTGCCCACTATATATGAAGTATCAACGAGATACAGAAGACAAAAATGAAATACTCCTTGCCCTCGTACCTCCCACATTTGTGAGATTTAGCATTAGATACAATCTTAGAAAGCATAGGACAAATATTAAAAAAAAACAGATTTATTCTATGTATAGGAGACTGTAGAAGTATAAAATCAAAAAAAAAAAGTTCCTGCTCTCAAGGTTTTGAGGGTTGCTTTGAGGTAAAGTAAAATAGCATATTAAAATGCTAACGTATGAGAGATAGTCCTACAATGAATGAATTGGATGTCCTGTTTGCCTAAATAGCATAACAAATGTTTCAAGTGAAGTTTGGAAAAGTGAAGTTTGTATTACTCCACATTGAGAAATCCTTAAAAATGTTTACTACTACAAAAACAAAAAGTACCAAACAAAAAATAAAACTTTGATTTGTTACTATGGAAATGCAGAAATCTACCTGGACCATTCATTAGGGAACTGCTAAGATATTTTGAGAGAGTCGGGAGTTACTCATATTTCAAGGAAAGAAACTGGAGATTCACTAATTAATGTAATTAATTTCTCCTAATGAATTTGGCAGATTAAAGTATGTAGACCTTAGAATTATTTATCTGAGAGGTGCCTCCATATGGAGGGAAGTATGTTCTTTAGCAGCTTCCTTAGAGCAGGGTATCTTAAACTTTTTCTACTCATAACCCCTTTTTTGCCCTAGCAATTTTTATGTGACTCTGGGCATATAGGTATATAAACCAGGTATACAAATTTACTACTTATAAATCATAACTTTGTGACCCTTGCATTCAGTTTTGAGACCCTATATGAGGTAGTGACCTATTTAAGAAGTCTTATGACTTCTTAATTCATATGACTATGTTTTATGAGGAGAAGATAGTGGAGATTGAATTCCCCAGTTAGAATGATACCAAAATCTAGATGTCTAGCCAGAGCAAGAACATTTCTTTGGCAGCACCTAGCTGATGGGTCATTAAAGGTTCAAGAGTTTCCAAGTTTGAGAATCTTGCTATTTGGTTTTCTAGACTGAGAAAGAACTTCCTAATGTAACATTCTCCTTGGAATAAGAGGAAGATCACTCATGCAGATCCTACCATAGCTTCTTACATGGAGAACAAAGTGACTGAATCATGTGTATTGCATGAGATAGGGGTTGCTTGTTCAAAACCTCTGTTTACCTTCCATTCAGATTCTAAAGAACAATGTAGGACTGACTATAAGTCTTGGAGGGACCATGTACATTGCTTTCTGTGGGAAAGAGGAACTCACCAAAAGATCAAAAAGTTCTTGCAATAGCAGTTCCATGTTTAGTTCTTTTTCAGAGAAGCAGATATACTATCTGAATGACTTATGTGATTACTGTTTCTAGTTAGGGGATCCTGGTCATTTATTATATCCCTTCCAACTTTTGCTGGGTGAAATAAATACTGTACTACATTTGATTTATACTTGCTACCTTGCATGCTTATACATGAACTGAGAATCTGGATGCTACTTATATTTGGAAAGACTAGACATCCTGGTATAACTCATGTTAGGGAGAATGGATCAAATGGCAATAATGACTATTGAGATGAGAATGTGAGCGGAGTCTAGGCCACAGATTTATCAGGAAGACACTTTTTTTTCTTGTTGGAGTACCATAGGCACTTGATAAAACTAAGAAAAAGGTAAAATAGTCTAAATACTCTTTCCATCTCACTCTTCTTGTATCTCTCCTCCACTGCACCTTTAGAGGCACTATCCAAAGATACTTGATGTCCACATTCTGTATCTTCCTTCATAGATTTCATCAGGGCTTGCCCTCCCTGGCCTTCCTTACTCTCATCCTCTTGGGAGCTCTTGAATACCTCTTGTCATCGCCTCAAGGATCTGCTTTTAGCTTTGTAGTTTGCCTGCTAGTGGAGTGCCTCTTACCTTTTCCCTTGACTTTTAATTTCAATTCCCATTCCCTCTGAGTTCACCTAGAATTGCTGAGTGCTCTCAGATCTAAAAACAAAACATTTATCTTGGTATCCAGCTGTTTTTGGCTGGTGATTGAACTTCTCTAGATTCTCAATTCATTAGTGACCTACCATCTTCCAAACATAATCATAGAAATAACCTTCTTTGAAGTTGGCTAAGAAGTCTCTGTTTTGTGACAATGTCCTGATCCCACCCTTGCAATCTTCTTTATTTTTGTTCTGGGAAACATAACTTTCTTCCCCCAGATATGTAACTTTTCAAAAGTAATCTTAGCCACAAGGAAAAATGGGGAAGAACAACCCAGAATGCACAGTCTTCACTCTTTCAACTTAAGAGCAATAACCTCAGACAAATAAATCCATTTGAATCATTCTAGAATGTGATTATTCATAAGACTAGATAATTTGGACAAGTAAATGATTTCTTTAATGTGGGTACATCTAGAAAGCTGAATGTCTGTGGTAAAATTAAAATCCTCAAAGGAAAAAGTACTAGTTGGGCACAAAGGATCTGGCTCGTGCCCTGTCTTTATTTATTTCTTGTATTAGCTTAGGCAAAAACTTTAATTTTGCTCAACTTTTCTTATCATTAAAATGAAGTGGTTTGACTAGGTGATGTTTTAGGTCTCTTTAGCACTAAACCTTTGAAACCACAATTTCCCATTTCATTTGTATTTTGCCTGTAGGGGAAAAGCTAGGTACTTTTTAGTGGTACAGTGCTGGCAAATATCTGTCTAGAAAATATCTACCTATCCATCTAGCTACACCAATGTATATATATATATATTAAAATTGATAGAAATATGGACACACATATACATGAGTACATGTATATATGCATGTATACACACACACACAAAACAATAAATTAAGCTTTGATTTATGTTTCCTAGTTTCCAAAATGTTAGAGTTGGCTCCAATATAATTTTTGCATTCTATGAAAGGTCATATTTGAGGAAGAAACATATAATGAATAAAGAATCTGAAATAAATCTGGGAAAGTAGATTGCAATCCAATTTGTGGATGTGGAGAGGGGCTTAAATTCCAGGGTAAGGAACTTGTATTTGATTTTTAGAAATAACAGGGAACTATTATAGGTTTTTAAGCCTAAGAGAAATATTGTTTAACCTGTTCCTTAATATGCTTATTTCACCAGTTATTTGTTGTTGACCAGTCGCCATTTCAACAAATAACAAAACAATAGGTCACACAGGCAAGAAGTTTTAGTGCTGGAATTTGAAGTCAAGATCTCTACTTCTAAATTTATTGCTGAAGATACATCTTTTCTGCTTCTTAATTTTAGAGGAAAAGTTAAAAAAAAATCTTGGGAGGTGGCAAAAAAATCAAACATGGAGAGATAAATAAAAGGATAAAAATCAGACAGAAAAATAATAAAAGCAAAACAATAATTAAAAAAAACACATTAATTCCTTTGACTTTTTTTGTTCAGTCTTGTTTGACTCCATTTGATGTTTACTTGGCAAAGATATTGGCATAGTTTGTCATTTCCTTTTCCAGCTCATTTTATAGATGAGAAAACTGAGGCAAATAGGGTTGCATGACTTACCCAGGGTCACATAGCTAGTAAGTGTCTGAGGACAGAATTAAATTCAGGAAGTCTTTCTGACTTTAGGCCAAACTCTTTATCCACTGTACTACTAGCCACCTTCTTTGAGTTCTAATTATACTTTAATGAAATACTTCACATCTGCACATACCAAGAGCACATGAGTATGATCCTGTGTAGAGGACAGGAACTCTGAAAAGTTATACTTGAATTGAGGACAGCAGGATGCTTATAATTAAGCACCTTCTCAATGTGATCCATGGGATAATGGTTCTTTAGTAAAACATATGATATAATCACTCTAGTTGGTATACACTTAGTGTGACAGTTGGCATATGCCCAGTTGCTGTAGTGGTGTAATCTTACTGAGGTATTTAAGGGCTGAGAGGACTGGGAACTGAGAGTTTCAGACACAGATACAGAAAAGACTTGCCACTCCATCTTTGACCATCCCTGCTGTGGTTATCCTGCCTTCAAAACTTCTCCACCTACAAACCAAGATCTGTCCAGAGATCCTCCAGAAAGCTAGTTTGGACATTACAATCATGGCCTTTCTGGGAGTACTCTGCATGACAAATGGACATTCAAAGATGGGTTGTAGATGTCCCCTAACCTCTACTTATAGTCAACATCAACATCAACAGTGGAAGATAGGATGCCAACACATATTAATGATCTACAGCTAATCTTTATGTTGAAAAGCCTTACACTAAACAGTCTTGCCTCAAAAATCTATAATAAGCTCAGAGACTACTGAAATGTGTGCAGAATATCTTGTATCTTCTACTTACCTAGAATGTCTTGAATGTTCTCCTCAACAACAAATGGAGAATATCTTGTTTTTGAAAGTGTTGCAGTTGCTGTGGTATTCTTTTTAAGAGGCCAAAAACTGAGATGAAATGATATGAGTTTTCAGTTATGCAAACCCTGCTGATTCATACTACCCCTCCTATCAACTGGTGGCCAATTAGAAGAACTTGTCAACTTCAGATGATTATGATACTTGTCTTATATTTGACCCCACAGTATATGGCAAATCCCAATGAACCAAGAAAGAGACAGTTCTCTTGTTAGAAGTCTGAAGAGATCTATAAACCTATTTAGTCTTATTTATCCTGGCTTTACTACTTTGTTCTTCCTCTGGAGTCTCTAAGAATATTATATTTAAAGAAAAAAAAAAACCCTAGATTTGGCACCAAAAGGGTGGAATTTTATTTCTGTCTGCTATGCCTCCTGCTGTAA
Organism: Antechinus flavipes; assembly: GCF_016432865.1. Classification (NCBI taxonomy): domain Eukaryota; kingdom Metazoa; phylum Chordata; class Mammalia; order Dasyuromorphia; family Dasyuridae; genus Antechinus; species Antechinus flavipes. The sequence goes on from NC_067399.1 coordinate 411,246,739, forward strand.
TCTTTGACAAGCTACTTCACCACTGAGCTTCAACTTCCTAATCTGTGAAATGGAGAGCAATCATTTTTTTTTTTTTTGCTTCTATTCAGTGTGGAGCAAACAGTGTACACTCTGCATAGTAGTACACAAAGTATACACAGAGTACATTCTGCAAGAAGATTGTTTTGAGCAAAGCTCTAGGAAACTATCATTTTTATTGCACTTAAATGTGTAAATAATTAGTAATGGGACTTCACTTTTGTTACAAAATTAGGATCTTAGTTTTAAGCTAATGGAATGTATTGTAGAGAGTTTCAGATTATTATTAATCAGGTGGAAAACTTTAAGACTTTCCTAAATCACTGAAAGGATTATCAAAAATCATATAATGTTAGAGAATCATAGAAACCATTCAATTCAATCTTATTCATTTTGAAGAGGAAGGAGGTGAGGCTCAGATAAGAAAATTGACTTGCCCATTAGCTGCAATGGCTAGCTTATCAGTGACTGAGCTGAATTTCCAAGTCATATTAATCTGATTTGTAAAGTTAGTCATTTGACTAGGAGATTTAATCTATCAACAATAATTTATTATTTACATACTAAGTGCCAGAATGGTGATGGACTCTGAGCATCCAAAGACAAAAAAAAATAGTTCCTACTCTTAAGGACCTTATACTCTGTTGGAGGAGACAGTATGTACATATATAAGCTTAGACAAAATATATGCAAAACAAGCACAATATAATTCTTTGGGGAGAAGGCACTAATAATAGCAGTGGTGATTAGAAAAGATTTCACACAGGAAGGGGCATTTGAGATGAGCTTTGAAAGAAGTTGGGATTTTAAAAGGGAGAGATAAAGAGGAAGGATACTTCTGACATCTATAACAAAAATGGTATGAATATTTTTGGCTGTAAAATCTCATTATTTTAATGAGCAGACATAGCATAAAAAAAATTTCAACAAAATTGGAAAACCAATAACTGAAAATGTTCACTAGAGCATACCCAATAATTTTACTGTAACATAGGTAAGGTGATTATGAGTGGGCTCCAACATTACAAGCAATGGATTACAAAAGAGGTGCAGTGTAAAGATTATCACAAAGTATATCTATAGATTGGTTGCTGGCACTTTCTTAGTTCTCTGATTGACAAAAAAGACTGATATTCCAAAATGATAATTACAGATTATTTTAATATATATTTTAACTTTTAGGCAACTGTAAATAAATTGATATATATATATATATATATATATATATATATGCATGTAAATCTTTATACATTTATGTATGTGTGCATGTGTATGTATACACACAAAGAAAAAATCAAGAAGCCTTAAGAAATGTTAAAAATTACATATGAAAGAACTCTGGAAATTTTTGAATAATTCCATGGCAGGGCATAAATAATACAGATAACTACAGAAATGCTAATGCGTTTTTTAGAGACCAAGAGAAATAATAATATGAGACAAAATACAAAAACTGATGCAAATCCTCACAGGAAAATCTTTTATTTCTGAAAATATTAACAAAAGAGAAAGACGTCAATGAATTAACATGAAACTTTTTTTTTTAAAAAAGAAAACACATAAATGAACAATCGAAGAACAAAATAGTGGAAATTTTGAAAAGCAAAAAAGAGAAAAAGCAAAACTAAAAACAAATGACTATTGAGCTAATAAGTAAAATTATATATATATATTTAAAAAGATAGTATTTATAAAGCAGCAAAATATAGGGGATAAGTGCTAGACTGGAGTCAGGAAGAATTGGATTCAGATTTTGCTTCTGACACAAAATAGAAAAGATAAATATATTCATCTAACAGATTTTAGATGAGCCATAAATTAATTCATAAAGGAAAAACAAAAACTTAAGCCAGATATATTTGTAAGGAAATCCTCTCAGTCTTAAAAATATCCTTTGATAAAGATTTAAAATGAAAAAAAAAATCTCACCCATAACTCCTTTAAGACTTCACCATGATTTTGATACTTAAAATAAAAAAAAAGCAACGCATTTTTAATAAATAGTGAGACTTCATGATCTATAGGTCCCTGAACCATTTTGAGTGTATAATGTGTACTGTGTCATTGTTAAAGAATTTGGTAATTTGGAAAGCTGAATTTATTCCTTGGTCCATAGGAATATAGCATATAACTGCTATAAAGATGCTTAGCTACTAAATCAGAAAGAGATACTTATACAGTGACTTTATTCTCTGAAGCTCTAATTATTCTCTTCAGCTAAGAGTTCAAGTCTCAGCGTTGGACTTCCTCAAAAGTGACAATAGCATTTTTCTTTTTTCTCTCATACCCTGGCAGATGGTGTAGTTTGGATTTTTACAGCCATTCTAGAAAGGATTTTGGAAATGTGCCTTTAAGGTTACTAAACTGTTCATACCATATGATCCAATGATCCCATCTTTAGATTTATACCCCAAAGAGTTATAATACGAATGTCCTAAATATATTAAATAAATACATAATAATATGCCAAATATGAACTAATGTATAGATACTATTTGACCCAATCATAGCATATGCAGTAGAATCATGTCCTCTTCTGAAAATAGAGGAAAATAAATAAATCATTAGAACACTGATTTTTATAGTGAAAGAGAAATAGAAACACAAGAAAACAAAATGGGGAATTGCTGAACAAATTATTGCATGTGAACATAATTGAATAGAAAACAATATGGCATAATAGTGCCATAAGAAATAACAAAAGGGATAGTTTTCTTATTAATTTTGTTTTGCTTGGTTATGGTGAGTAGTCTTGAACAATTATGACTGGAATTCTTTTGTCCCATGAACAGTCTCTTCTTGTCCTAATTCCAATATTTTCTCTTGGACTTAGCAACTCTGAGCTTAGCAAACATACTTCTGAGTGAGCTAAACCTGGAGAACTTTGCTGGAGATAACCTATCTGGTTGGTCCTAAAGATCTTCATTTTGCTTCCTTATTTGAATGTTTTTTGACAATTTTATTTTATGTCTTATAGAAACGTGATTTATGTTTTTTGATTTTATCAGAGTAAGTCAATGATTATTTGCACATTGGCTCTATTCTATTTGCCGAAGTTTAAGAATTCATGATTCATAAAGTAGATGATCATGGAACATTTCCAGAGTTAATAACATCTTGTTTATCTGGCATTCTTCCTGTTTTTTATTTCTTTGTGTCTCTTTGACTATCTTTCTAGGAGATATTAGGTTATTTCATAATCACCTTTCTCTATATATTAATTTTAATACCAGCAGGTGCTAATGAGAGAAAAGAATATATATTTTTTCCTAGAAAAAAAAAAAACTGGAGAGATTCACCTTAATTTTGCATAGATTTTGTGAGCACCTACTATTTTCCAGACAATATGTGTAGGGCAAGACTGTTGTATGAGGCACTCTTCCTGATTTCAAGGAGCTAACAATCTTGTTACAAGTATGGCACTAGTAGAGGAACAATATCAGGTAGTAGACAAGGCAGATTGAGTATTAAACTTGGAATTAAGGGATCTAATATTAATCCTGACTTGATTACTTAATACCAATATCACCTTAGGTAGGTAATTTAATTTCTCTAGTCCTCAGTTGTCTTGTCTGAAAAATGATATGGGTAGATTAGATGACCTTTGATGTTCTTTCTAACACTAAATTTATGATCTCTCTGAATTTTTAGATTGTTCCAATTTTGTTATGGGCAGCAAGTATCTGTGGGAAATTAATTTTAGGGACCTGTATCTTTTTCCAGGATGCTGTGGCTAGTTTTCTACCACTTATGGTTTAGGGATCAGGCTCTGATTTGGGAGACACATAGATGGACTGCCATCCTGAACATCCATATGTTTTGGTGTGGGTCCAAGACTTAAGTTAAGAGTCTAGGATTCTTAGTTCGATTTCTGAATGATAGCTAAAGGAGTTGTATGCTTGATATTGATTATTATGATGTGGTAGTTATCTTTTATATAAAGCAGGCATAATCATATCTTCTTTATTTCACAAGATTTTTAATGAAGAAAAAAAAGGTATCTTAAGTGAGGTAAAGTAAGAAAAAGGCCAATGTTAATGGATTACCATGTACAAAATTAGCTTTTGGAAGTTTGTTTTAGCAGTTGAGTGGATGAGTTGGGATCTAGGTCTATCTCTGAAGATCAAATTAGATGATAACATGAGCAATTTGTGTCTCAATAACAAATAATAGGGGAGAAATAAATAGGGAGAATAAAACTTGCCCCTCTTTTTTTCACAAAGTTCTTGAAGACCAAATGTGAAAATGTTGTGATAGACATGAACATGATTTGAAAAACTGCAATCCAAATGGAAATGAGCATTTTTCTCAATTTTGCTCCTCAGATACAGACAAAAATGAGTCTGATTCTAGACTTTGATTTGTGAGCACTTACCTTATTTTGCTCAATCTTAGGTCCAGCATTTTACTTTTTCCCAATCTTCATACATGTACATGCCATTCTTGCCTTCTTTTTAACTCTGCAAAATCAATACTACTACTCCTGGAATGGACATGTCAATCATTTGACTTTTAATTCCAATTACCATTCCTTCTGTCTTCCCTGTTCAAAATATGCCTCCCTGGTTAACACTATATGAGTTTTCCTTCTCTGTTAAAATATATGCTTCTTGGGCAGGGATTGTTTTGTTTGCTTCTATTTTGTCCCTCTTAGTGTAGTACCTGACACATAGGAATCAGCTAATGAATGCATTTATTCATTAATTTGTTCAATTCTTTAGAATAGATCAGAATTACTTTGGAAAAAGAGATTAGTAGTTCAATCAAGGATTTGTAAAAGTAATACAATCATATAGAAATAAGTATCCCCTCACCTGAAAAGTTTTTGGAAAGGGAAAAGGAGAGGAAAAAGTATATAACTTGTTTTTAAAAATGTATTTTATTACTCTGCTTTGTTTTTGCCACATGTACATATATTTCCCAATTTGTACCTCCTTTCTTATAAGGACAGATTTAAAAAACAGTTCAGCAAAACTAAACATTGAAAAAGTCAAATATCACCCATGGTCATACATACATTGTCATTTCTTTTCTGGATAGCCAGTCTTGGTCATTATAGTAATATATTGATGGCTGCCATCTTTCAATTTATATTTTTTAACTGATCATAGTATCCTGCTTATTTCATTTTGTACCAGTTCATGCATTTCCCTTGCTTTTCTGTATTCCTTGTATTAATCAATTAATATATTAATTAATAATAATTCCTTATATAATTCAGAATTTCTTACTACATACTAATATTTCATGGTATTTATGTAGCACAATTAATTGAACTATTTCCTAAATGATGGACACCTATTGCTACTAGTTCTTTGCTGCTATCAAAATTGTTACTAGAAATTTTTTGTTATATATTGGTCCTTTTAATTTTTGATCTCCTTGAGGTATATGAATAGCAATGGATTCTCTGGATTAAAGAGTATGACTATTTTATTCATATTCTTTATATAATTCCAAATATAAGCATCAGCTCTTGTATAAAGAAAGATCAGTGTTTTCTAGGTGAAAGATAGAATCTCTAGACCTAAGCAAACTAATTTAGAGAGATATTTAGTTTTTTGATGTCTAGATGGACTGGTATAAATAATACACACACACACACACACACACACACACACACACACAGACACACACACATATATATTGAGGCTATCTTCTTATGTAGGACAGGCCTTTTTTGTTGTAAAAACATATTTTGCAAATTTTCTTTCTCTTAAAAAGAATTTTGTATATAAAAAATATTTGTCAAGTACAAGTCCAAATTTCACTAAGGCCTTTGCAGGGGGTAACAAATCTCTCAGTGCCACCATCCATTCAGTCCATTAAGTCAAATTTGTTTCTAGACTCACAGCATCAGAAGACTGCTGCTACTAATGTACTTATGTGTTAAATCCTTTTCTTGATGAAATTATGCTTGGAATAATAAGCTATAACATTTAATTCTTATGGAAATAGACTGTCTGGTGACTATCCTTCCAGGACAGATTAAAAAAAAAGGCTTAATGATTTTAGAGACTTTCAATGTAAAACTTATTTCTAAAGAAAGTAAGAGGAAAATATAAGTAGCAATGTTCCCCTTAAATTGCATTGACCAATGATAATAATTTCTCTTACATTTTGTTTGGTTCAGCACAGAAAGTTTCATAAGGATCCAACTTTTTGGAAGATTTGTCACATTGTATTTTTGTTATTTAGAAACTGGAAATTTTTAGTGTCAACTGATGGGAGAATCCTATTGATCTGCTCTAATTTATGAGTTTAGAATCATTAGTTGTTATTCATTTTTCTATTGTGCCTGACTCTTTGTGATCCATTTGGATTTTCTTGTTGGAGATACTAGGGTGGTTTTTCATTTCCTTCTTCAGCTCATTTTACAGATGATGAAATTGAGGGAAAGAGTTAAGTGACTTGCCCAGGGACACACAGCTAGTAAATGTCTGAGGCCAGATTTGAAAATGAGTTCTCTTGATTCCAGTTATATTCCCTAATACCTATAGACTTGGACTGATTCCTTTACTGCTTTGGGCTTCACTTACACCTCTATGAAACAAAAGACCTCTAACGTATTTATAAATCCTGTGATTCTTTGAACTTTCCAAGTTATATAAAGCAAAGGAGGGAGGCACAGAGACTGGGAAGACTGTGATGGCAACTCTGTGAGAAGCATCATCAACAATGGACCTATGCCCATTTCCTTACCTTCCAAGCATAGCCTACTCAGTTCTATTAATTTATATGAAGGTGACATTTTCTCCTCCTTGATGAAGGAACAAATCTTATCCCTCTTAAAAAACACAGGAGAAGTAAGATACCAGAACTATCAAGCAAATTAACAAACTTAAACAGATCTTTTAAGGCAAAATATTTTCCCCAAATTTGAGATTCATATGTCCAGGGGAAATGAAGATGTGAATCCCTTTTAACCCTTATTTTCCCTGGGCATCTTGCTTGTCCCAACTAAACAGCAGCTGTTTTCAGAGAAGGCATAATATGATGCCTTCCTATTTCATTGTATAATCTAGAAACATAATTATCAGAGGTAATGAGGACTTTACAGACCATGTAGCACTTTAACTCCATTTTATAGAAGAGGAAATTGTAGCCAAGAGTAGCAGAGCTAGGTCTAAATCCAGGTTCTCTGTTTAGCAATTTTTGCTGACCAAAAATAATCTCACAACCTCTAAGAAATACTTACAAAGCATTAGTGGCAAAAATGTACTTTCTGACTCCCAATGCTTGTTAACTGTAATATTAGTTCCACAAACACTATTACTTACTAAATTCTTTGAATATTGAATTTGTGGACCTATTAGAATTGAAACAGCTCTTGCACATGCACACACACATTGTTTCATCTTTTTTTTTTTTTTTTTGTAGTAATGAGAACACTCTTGTCATAGTTTGAGAAATTCTGGATTAACTCCAGATTTGAGTCATACTTGAGTTTGTTTTAAAAAAAAAGTTATAAGAAATCTTTTATTCTATCAAAATAAAATTCTCTAGTTGTATCACTATTGGTGTCATTTTTTTACCATTCCATTTATTTTGAGTACAATGATTTTCTTACTCTATTAAGAACTCTGTATGTTTCTAACTTTATGAATGATGAGATGAAAATAATTTTCAAAATACCCTTTATTTGACTTTTTGCTGCTTTTTCTACCAATCATCTCTGTTTGAGCTGAGTCTGTCCAAATAGTTACATCATGCAACATCCTTGATCCATAGAACTGTGTTTATTGGCAGTTTTTTTTAAGTATTCCATTTATCCTTACTAGGTCTTAAGTTCTATGAGGGAGGGGGCTATTATGTACCAAAGCTTTGTGTAGCAGCTAATATAATGCTCTTATTGTAATAGGTGTTTAATAAATATTTGCTTAATTACACTCTGTACATATGCACATTTATCAAAAGAGACAATTTTAATTGAGTTCAATTTTTAAAAAGCATATTCTATAAATATGATCATTTGATAGAATAGTAAAAACAGTGATGTATTTGAAATCAGAAGATCTGGGTTAGAATCTTAATTTTGCCACTAATTACCTATTTCAGCTTGTTCAAATCATTTAACTTTTTTGGAACTCAAGGATGTCATCTGTAAATAAAGTTATTTTATTAAATAGAAATAGAAAAATCAGCTGTAAAATTGTAATTCTATGATTATGTTTATCTAGGTGATGGATGACACATGATCATGCTGAATCTTTCACTTTAACCATTGTTTAGAAAAATAGAAAAAAATTGTGAAGAATTTCTTCTATGTGTAGGAAAATTAGTTGGCTGCCTAATGTATGACTTAGGGGTGAGGATTTCCTCTTCCAGCACTGATTTATGTCAGAACCTAAAGTTTCTGCAGCACTGAGAGACTTCTTTTAACCCAGTTAACCTGGTAATATGCTTTTTGGAAGGTTCCAGTTAAATATGTAAATCCAGAATTAACACAATGATACAGGCAAATGTTTTTGCTGACAACATAGTTTATTAGGGAGAATACAAAATCTTGATATAACAAGAAAAGATTTTGCCAGTCCAAGACACATAGGTCCCACATGAGGCTCCACAGTAGAGATAATTTGGGCATCAAGAGGAAGCTTATAAAAAGCTGGTGCAAAATCAAATTTTGTTTATTTCTTAAGAGTGCCTATGCTTCTTACTTCCTTGAGTGCTGTCTTCATAGATCCTAAACTACCAAAACACATGGATATATGTCTTATTTTCTTGATAACTTCCCTTCAAACTTTATTGATATATCCCATCTATATTCTTTTAAATAGATGTACAGTTTAGCTAACATTTAATTTCTTTATATGTAAAAGGCCCAATGTGAAGTTCTAAGGATACAAAGATGAAAGAGAACATTGAAGTGCCTACAATATACAATAATACAAATTAATTTGGATGAGTATGAGGAGAAAATCAAATTGAAACACAAAAAAGATGACTTCTACCTAGTAGGCATCATGAAAAGCTTCACTGAGAAGGTCATTGTAACTAATTGTATCTTGAAAGAAGGGAAGACTTTCAATACTTGGAGATGAGATGGATGGAGGAGGCAAAGATATAGTATATTCTAGGAATGGGGTATCCCCCATTTGATCATAGTGAGAGTTCACAATAAGAATAGAAGCCAACAGATAGACCACTTTGGAGAGAATGTATAATAAGTGATGTAAATGTAAGTGTGAGTATTATGAGGAAAATCTGAAAAACTAGGGAGGCAGCAGATTGTAAATGGTCTCAAATGACAGGCTGAAGAGTTTGTACTTTAATTGTAATGGAGATTTACTGAATGATTCTGAAAGGAGAAATCAAATGCTACATTGATAAAATTATGCAGTTAGCAATGTGAAAGGATAGATTAAAGAGGGTAGATATTAGAAGGCAAGAAAATCAGATAATAGGCTTTTTACAAAATTCTACTAAAGAAGGTACTAGTTCTAGTTCTGTTATTTATCAGATGTAATAACATTGAATGATGAAAGTTTGAATTGATGCTTCTGCTCTTAAGAAGTTAACAAAGGGGAGAGTTAAATATAGCTTTAAAATGTTAACTTGGGTGACTAGGGTGATACTGATGCAAATTGTGATATATAAATGTGATGGAATATGATAGAGTATTATTGTGATGGAAGAAATGAAGAGAAAAATGATTTCACAGAGACCTGTAGAAACTGTATGACCTGATGCAGAATTAAATAGCAGAACAATCTATATATTGAAATCAATATTATAATAATATACCCATTTGGAAAGACTTAAGAAATCTAAAAACCAAATGATTTATTGATTCCAGAGGACTGATAAAGAAGAATGCTACATACTTGATGACAAAAGAAAATGATAAATTAATATGCAAAAAAATGCAGTTTTGTATGTGTTCAAGGCAAAATTTTCTTTTGTTTACTGTGCTTATATGATACAAGGAGCCTATAAACAAACAAATGTGTGTGTGTGTGTATATATATATATATATAATATTATATAATATGTATCATTATATATTTTATTTATATAGTAGAGGGAGATGAGAGGAGAAAAATGAATTTTAAGTGTTGGATAATTTGACTACCTTGCTTTTTAAAAAGATATTTTAAAAATAAAAAAAGGTTGACTTTCTTGGTAGGGAAGGAGGAAGGAAATATTACAATAATGATGTAAAACTAAAGGATATAAATATAAGATAAAAATAAAAAAAATTGGTATAAAAATAAATGAATATACTAGGAAGAGAGGTTTCTGAAATTTTGGGAGACATAGTAGCCTGATATCATTATTTATTCCCTTTTCTAGTTTCCAGTTTTGGAATTTGAGTGGTATGTGTCTAGTTCAGATACTCTCGTTACTCCTTCCACTGGACAAAACTTACTTTCAAGTCATGACTCTTACTCCCTCTTCATTACCTCCTTCCCGCATATCTCTGTATGTGTATAGGAAAAATAAGGACAACCTTACCTTTTCCTAGGCAGCAAGGGTAACAAACTTGGCTTCCTTTATCTAAACAAAACATTTTTATTCAGCCCTTGACAAATCCAGAAAAATATGTTAATCAATATATATCATGCCTCTCAATTTATTGTAGAATTACTGTCGAATGTTTTTCTCTGATATATTCCCATTTTTTCTCTTTTCTCCCCTTATCTAATGCAAAATTACTGTCTCCCTTTGATATAAAGTTTCCTAGAGTCTATAAATTATCAATATATCTGTGCATAGATTTCAAAGGGTGTGTGAACTTGTTCAGTAACATATTTTCCCTTTTGTTTACCTTTTTGTTAGTCTTCTCCCAGACTTGTAAAGAGATATTGAAGTCTCCTCTCCCTATGTGTGTTAGAGTCCGTTTTCTTCAAGCTTAGATATACTGAGGTTTTTAGGACATAAATGTTTATAATTAATATTGATTTATTGTCTAAGGATCCTTTTCAATATAATTTCTTTGTTTATCTTTTTTTAAAAATTTGAAATTATTATTATTAATATTTGCTTGTCTAGGCTCTATGAACTTGAATGGGGGAAATGCATTATTATGTTCACCAATTTCTAAATGAAAGTTAATCTTTCTTTAAATTATTTAAAAAACATATTCTGAGAAGAAGCCCATATGCTTCATTAGACTGCCAAAGGAATCCATGAGACCCCCCCCCCCAAAAAAAATTAACAAACTACTGTCTATTATAATTTACTCTCACAAATCAGGGGTCATTAGGATCTAACTTGCAAATCTAAACTAGTTGAGTGGAAATTATTAAGGTAACTTTAAAGAGCAGAGATAAACTTTGCTTTATTTTTAAATTTAAAGAAATTAAAATTTACAACTTAACACCAAAAATGTAAACCAATTCAGATATATAGAAGAAAGGAGGATTAAAAATGGAACTGTAAATTTCTAATACGTATAACTTTTTTAAAGTTAAAGCTAGTTTAACCAGCATTTTTTTCCTGAGGCAATTAGGACTTAGTGACTTGCCCAGGGTCAGACAGGAAGCATTAAATGTCTGGGGCCATATTCGAAATCAAGTACTCAGGGCTTCAAGGCTGGTACTCTATTCACTTGGCCATCTACCTGACCCCAATCTTTTAAAGCTGTTCTATTTGCTCTATTTTTTTTTTGATATCCATTTTTTTTATGTATTTGAAAATTGTTTCACTGTTCTCTATTCTTTCTAGGTGAAGGCAGTGGGGTAAAGAACAGAGTTGGGAGGCTTGCCCCATTCTCAAATCCAAAGCCAACAAGGAGCTACAGATTTGATTGACAATCTTATCTGTTTGCTGAATGCTGAATACTAGTTAACTACAGAGCTCAGGACACTTGCCTTTACAGCTGCTGTCCTTTATCTCTCAACCTGACACTTACTCAGCCTCAAAGTCAATGTCTCTCTCCACTCTCCCAACCTGAAAAGCTACTCTGCCTACTGCAGTTTCTTCAAAGACACTTAGCCGTGTATCCTATGTCTCCAATTAATGGAGTTGCCATGGTTGCAGAAATGATGACGTTCAATGGCAGCATTGGTAGCCTTCCCTGATGCCTTTTTCCTAGCATTTCCCTTTTTAAATGCACACTTCTCCATCATGTCTTCTGTTAGTTCGGTCCTGGATTACATTGTTATCTATTCCAATTTCCTACTTATGTTATAAATTCTCTGAGGCTAGATACTCTTTTAGAAACTCAGTATCTCCCTTAGTAGTTAGCATAGTGTTCTACATACAAGTTGTTCTTAATAAATAATTGTTGAGAGACAAAAGATTTAATTAGTTATTATCTCTGTTAAAGAAATTTATCCTCATAATTAAATATAGCTTTTTTCCTAAAGTTGGTCAGTTTTGTCATCCTTTCTCAAAGGAAGAATTGATTTATATTTTCTTTCATCTGCCTCCAGATTCTAAATATCATCTTCCTTGCATACAGTAGGTGTTTAATAAGTCATTGTTGAATGGAATCTAGCTAAATCATAATGTAATCAGAAAGTTTTGTTTTTCTTTGGTGAAGCTAGGGCAAAGGACATCTTTTTCCTGAGTCAGTGTCTCTGCTGAGTCTTTAAAAAATTATCTGCATTCCATTTCTTTCCTCTTTCATGCTGCCTTCAGATTTAATATATGCCAAGAGAAAGACAAACAGCTATATGCTACTTCCTAATTGGATTAGATGATACTTTTTTGAGGCCTCTTTCATCATTCAGGGTCATAGTGGGGAAGATCTTTCTTTTGCTTTCACAAAAGATATCTCCTTGTGTTACTGGAGGATGGATGTGTCTAGATTCAGAAAGCAAAACCAAAACTCTGTATCAGAGAACTTCTATTTGCTGATTTCTGAATTTTATTTTTCTTAGCTTGTCTTGGGAAAGATGGTGTTCTTTCAGAACTGAAACTTCCAAAGGAATATCACCAATTTAGCCCTGCTACACAAATGTTCTTGTATATTAGTACAGTACAGTAAATATTTTAAGTACTTACTGTGCATTATTAATATGATATGCATGTTAGAATTACAAAGCTTGAATAAGTAGTTGGTCTAAAAGTTATAGTCTAATATCCTTTATGTCTTCTGGCCTTATATTTTGTCTTCTTCTATCTACTAAAGAAATTGTTTCATCTTCTAGGTAGGAAAAAAGAAATAAGCTGCCAGGGTAGTCAAAGAAAACTTCTAAGGAACAGAAAAAAGGTAAATTGTGGTGCATATATTTAATTAGATTTGAATCTGTTGGTCATGGAGCCAAGATGACAGAACAAGGAAGGAACTTGCTTGAGTTTTTCCACATTTATCTCTAAACAACTATAAAATAACATCTCAAAATGAATTCTGCAGAGGCAGAACCAACAAAAACATAAGGTGAAAACAATTTCTAGCCCAAGGCAAATCAGAAGATCAGTAGGAAAAGTAGGTTTCACTGGGGTAAAAGGGGGATTCAGTTCAAGGAAAGCAGTATCTGGGAGAGCAAGCAGTCAGGCTCCAATCCTCAGGCCAGGGACCGACTGCTAGAACAGCCCACCAGAAGGGCCTGTGACTTCAGGCCATCAGTGCAATCCTCCCATTCATCCCCACTCCTGTACAGCCTAACAGTAAAGCCCTAGAACCCCTGGCCCCAGGCACAGACCATCATTGAAGCCCACAGCCCTTAATTCTAATTGGTGTGAGGTTCTATGCCCCTCCCCCCCAAAAAAAGAGCTTGAGACAATGTCCCTCCAACACTGATGGAGAACCAAACTTTAATACAAAGTAAAAAAAAAAAAATGGATTGGAAAAATGAGCAAAAAACAACAAAAAAAACCACATATGACCAGAGAAATTTACTGTGGAAGATCAAAATACAAACTCAGAAGAGTACCACAAAGTCAAAACTCTTACTACGAAGGCTCAAAGAAATATATGAATTTGTCTCAGTCCCCATAAGAAGTCTTAGAAGAGCTCAAAGAGAATTTTAAAAATTAGATGAGAGAAGTAAAAGAAAAATTGGGAAAAGAAATGAGAGTGCTATAAGAAAATAACAAAAAGAATCAATACTAAATAGTAAAAGAAGTACAAAAATAGAAAAAAAGGTATAACATATCATAAAAAACCCAACTCCTAAAAGTTAGAATTGACCAAATGGAAAAGGATGTCCAAAATCTCATTGAATTAAAAATTCAGAATTGGACAAGTGGAAACTAATGGCTCCATGAAGCATAAAAAAACAATAAAACATGACCCAAAAATTAAAAAAAAAGATGGAAAAAAGAAGCTATCTCATTGGCAAAAACCAAAACTGACATACACAATTAATTCAGAAGAGATATTTTGAGAATTCTTGAATTCACTGAAATCATATTTCAAGAAATTATCAAGAAAAAGTGACCTTATGTCCTAGTACTGGAACATAACCAGAAATTAAAAACAATCCATAGATAATCTTCTGAAAGGGATTCCCTAATGAAAACTCCTAGGAATATTATAGCCAGATTCCAGAGCTTCTACTTTAAGGAGAAAATAATGCAAATATCCAGAAAGAAATAGTTCAAATATGAAACCACAGTCAGGATGCCACAGGATTTAGTAGCTTCTATATTAAAAGAACAGAAGGCTTGGAATAAGATAATCTAGAAGGCAAAGGGACTACAATTACAACCAAGAATTGTCTATCCAGAAAAACAAAGTATAGTTCTTCCAAAGAAAAATGGATTTTTAATGAAATAAAGGACTTTAAAGTATTTCTGATGAAAAGATAATCCTGAACAGGAGATCTGATTTTCACATAAAATATTCAAGAGAAGTATAAAAAGATAGACAAAAGAAAGAAAACATAAGGGATTCATTAGGATTAAACTGTTTATATTCTTATATCAGAAGATGATATTATAATTATTAAGAATATAGCATTATTAAGGTATGTAGAAGGAGTATGTAAAGATAGAGAACATGTGTATAAGTTGCCTTGAGGGTATGATTTAAAAAATGAGTGAAAAAGATGATTTCACTGAAAGAAAAGGTAAAAGAGAGGTAAAATGGGATAAATTGCTTTGTATGAAGAGTGGCACAAGAGTAATTTTAGTGGCGGGAAGGGCATGGTTAGTGTTGGGATGAGGGTAGCAGGCAATGCTTGAATCTTACTCTCATCAGAATTGACTCAAAGAAGAAATGAAATATATTCAGTGAGAAATCTATCTTTCCCTATAGAGAAGAAGGAAGGGAGGGGAATGAGAGAAGGGAAGATGGTTAAAAAGGAGGGTTGATTGGAGGAGGGAGTGGTGAGAATTAAAAAAAAAAACTTATGAGGGAGAAAGAAAGGGAGGGAGAGAGGGAGAGAGAGAGAGAGAGAGAAGAAGAAGAAGAAGAAGAAGAAGAAGAAGAAGAAGAAGAAGAAGAAGAAGAAGAAGAAGAAGAAGAAGAAGAGAGGGGTAGAGAGATCATAATATGAATGTGAATGAGATGAATTTACCCATTAAACTTAAGTTTATAGCAGAAAGGATTAAAAATTTGAATCTTTCATATGTTGTTTACAAGAAATACATTTGAAGCAGAGACATAGATAGAAGAAAG
This sequence comes from Antechinus flavipes, assembly GCF_016432865.1. Taxonomy (NCBI): domain Eukaryota; kingdom Metazoa; phylum Chordata; class Mammalia; order Dasyuromorphia; family Dasyuridae; genus Antechinus; species Antechinus flavipes. The sequence goes on from NC_067399.1 coordinate 411,262,271, forward strand.
GTAAGGGGCTGGAGCAAAATCTAGTAAAATTGAAAAAAGAAAAACAGGGATAGCAATAATGATCTCAGACAAAGCAAAGGCAAAAATAAATTAAAAGAGATAAGAAAGAACTGTTGCTGAAAAGTACCACCAATAATTCAGCTCTAGCAGTAATAAACTCATAAGAATGAAATGGTCTTAATTTTTAAAGGAGAAGTTAAATAAATTTTAGGAGAATATAGACAGTCAAACTGTACTGGTGAAGGATCTCAACTTGTCCTCAGAATTAAATAATCTTAACCACACAATTATCTCAATAGTTATGGAAAAATCTTTTGACAAAATACAACATTTTGCAGTAATCTGTGAAGAATATGCTATGTTTACATTTTTGAATGTTTTCCTCACACCTATCTATTTACGAAGTACAAACTGATTTTAGCTCTAGATGAGAAAGTGAAGAATCTAGAGAGATATGTCTCTTTTTTCTAGATTGTTAGGGAAAAAGAAATGTTGAAAGAAAAGATAGAAGGAAAGAAGATAATAATGAAAGAAAGGGAAAAAAGAAAATAAGTTGGAAGGAAAGAAAGGGAAGACACAGAAAAGAATTATGATAATAGACTAGCATCCTGGAACTTGTACTATAGAAAGACAAACATTCCAATTCAGCACTGAGAATAATTTCTAACTATATTGATCTTTGTGTTGAAAGACTGAATTGAGTCATGCCTTGAAGTTTTTGAAGTCCTTATAGATGTAGAGTCTGTAAGAAAGAGATTGAGATGACGGAATAAATAACCATAGCAGTAGCAGGATTAGCTTCTTCGGCTCCATCAGATTTAATCATTTAAGCCAGAGAAAATCAATAATAAAAGGACAACGGTGAAAAGAAAATGCAAAAGTAAGGCCAAGCTACAGCAGAGAAGAGAAAGATTGAGGATTCTTTCTTTTTCATCCCAATTGTGAGGTTCTTATTGGTAAGTTGGGAGAATTGGGATGACTTTGGAGGAAGTAGTTTCTTGTCATGTCATCAAGTGAACAATTATGTGGTAATAGAAGAAAAAAAGTGATGGTAATTGATGATTTTGAAGTACTGATCAGACATTAAAAAGGGATTTGATGTCTTTCTGAGAATACATCTGTGGAGGAAAGTGAAAGCGATCTCTTGAGACTTGGAAACTACTATCTACTTGTGATCTGTCTGGTATGAATTATATCACCAGAAAACAATATTGTACAATAGAAAGAATGTTGGCTTAGATTCTGAAATCCTATTTCTAGTATAGGATTATAAAGAAGTTATTTAACTTTTACATTTTGGTTTCTTCACTTGTGAAATAATATATTTAGATCAAATGACTTTTAAGATCCTAACTAAATCTAAATCTCTGAATGGCCAGAAAAACATTGGCCAGCATTAAAAAAGTCCTGGACAAGAAACTAAAGACATCAGGATTCTAGGATAGCTGACTAAAGGTAGGAAATTCAGAAGAGAGGTAATTTTGGAGATTGTATATTTGTTTCCAAATATGGTCTCTAAATTTCTGGATTATGATTTATAATATAGGAATAAAATGAGTAGCAAACCCAGCAAGGACTGCTAAAACATACTTTAGGAAGCTTTTTGAATCTAGTTGAGAGCATGAAAATTACATACACATATGTATAATATATATATATGTATATATATATATATGTATGTATAATATCTGAGAAGCCTAAAATTTTAGAGAATAGGTATAACATAGAAAGAATGGTAGATGGGATAATTAATCATGTTGATGGTCAATATCCAAGAAGATATCTAATAGGAAAACCTATGGCTTCACATTTTTATATGTAAAAGCAAATTAACAAATCAATATAAATTTGTTGGAATCCTTACTAACTGCTAACTAATTAGAGTTGATCTAATCTTACAAGAAGATGTTTTGGCCAGAACCTGAAACAAGGTACTAAGTAGAACTAATCAATACAAGGCTTGTGTTCACACCTTTACTCATTGGAGTTCAATGAGTTCACACCTCCCTTGAAGTCATTGGGCCAGAGAGCACTATGGGAGAAAACCCATAATCCCTCTCTCTGGAAGGAGCATAAATAGGCCAATGGGCCAGTCGAAGTTCTGGAGAGGAAGACGCTACAAGTCGAGATTTCACTGGAATGACATGAAGACTGGAGCTGGCTGGAGGCTGAAGAAAGCAGAGGCAGAGGCTGAAGGACCAGACCTTTGGATTTAAAGACATTTGGAGAGAGCTCTTGGAACCAAGCAGAGAGATAGGCCTCTAAGCTAACCGGGATATATTGGAGATAATAAAAGATCTGAACTTTTATCACCTGGCTGTGTTTTGAGAAGAAAAAGCTCACAACATAAATTACTCCAACTGCTTTTTTTTTTAAATTGGGCAGATACAGAGACTATTATAGATATTTTGTATGTAGATGTTACTAAAGTATTTGATAAATTTTCCCACGCTAAGCTTGTGGATAAGATGAAGAAATACCGAGGAGGCAACAATTGTATCAGATAGATTTGGAAGTAATTGAATGCCTAGATAAAACTCATTGGCATAATGGGTAAATGTAAACTTGGAAAAAGGTCCCTAGTGAAAATGCCTCAAGGATCTTTCACTCCATGCTTTTAAATATTGTTTTATTAACAAATGGAATGTTTGTCATGTCCCCATATCCCCAGAATATACAGAGATTGAAAGCATAATTATCATATCCTTGATCAGTTAAAACAATGAGTTTACTTTAAAAAGCCAAAATTATTTTGAGTAAATGGAAACTTCCATTCTTATGTTCAAAGAATCAAAATTGTCAATGCAGGATGAGAGATGCAGGTCAGATAACCATTCCTGTAAATAAGATGAGATTTTAGTGAATTACAAGTTCAGTACAAGTCAACAAGATGGTATCATAGTCCCCAAATATAATCCTATTTTTAGCATGCTTTAAGAGAAGACTAATGCCCCCCCCCCCCAAAAAAAAAAAGTTAATGAGTCCACTTCCGTGATTTAAGCAAAATCTGCTTGATGAATCATGATGTTCGGTTTAGCAAATACATTCTGGGAACAATTTAATAGCTAATATTTACACACTTTACATACATTATCTCATTTGAACTGCACAATAATTCTAAAATAGGTACTATACATCAGGTATTAGCCACATTTTATTTTTGAATTAAAATCTCTTTCATGAACTGCTGCCTTCTCTTCCTCCTACACCTAATGTTTTATTATTGAGAAAATAAGATAAAAAATAAACAAAAAACCCCTTTACTGCAAACATCAATAGTCATGCAAAATTAATTCTAGCAATATTTTTACTCCCTTGTGAGGAGCTGAGTAGCATTTTCATCATGATTAGCCATTGTGTTGATAAGAGGTTCTAAGTTTTTCAAAGTTATTTTCTTCTACAGTATTATTATACACATTGTCTTTTAGGTTCTGATAATTTCACTGCATTAGTACAAACAATTCTCAAATGTGTCTGAAACCATACCTATACTCATTTGTTTTTTTTTCTTCTTTTATTGATAAAGCTAAAATTTTAGTGTATATTGAATATTAATAATGATGATGGCCAATCTTGTTTTGCCCCTGATATTAGTGGGATTGCTTCTAGTTTGTCCCCATTACATATAATGCTTGCTGATGGTTTTAGAGAGATGTTACTTATCATTTTAAGGAAAACTCCATTTATTCCTATGCTTGCTAGTGTTTTTTTTAATAGGAATAGGTGTTGCAGTTTGTTAAATGTTTTTTTCTGTATCTATTGATCTATTATTCTGTATTCTGTACAGAATAGATTCTGTATCTTTTGATTCCTCCTATGTCCATATATATGAGACAAATTTCTATGCCAAGCTAAGTATGTATTTTATTCCATCTTTGAATCAAATCTGGTGAGATTAAGGTTCGAATAATATTCATTTTGTTTCTTCTTTCCTTCAATTGTAAAAGATGTTTTGTGCTGCTTCATATCCCATAATTTATCCCATTTTGCCTCTCCCAGTACAGTCCTTTTTTTCCACCCATAATTACTTTTTTATATTTTTATATCATCGCATTAAAATAAACTCATACCTACACCTCCAAGTATTTTCTTTTCTAACTGCCCTCATAAAAATACATTTCTGGAGTTATGTGCATTATTTTCTCATGTAGGGATGTAAAAATTTTAACCATTAAAAACAGGTTTTTTTTTTCCTTCCCTTTTAACTTTCCTATGTTTCTCTTGAGTATTGCACTTGAAGACCAAATTTTCAGTTCAGTTCTGATCTTTTCATCAAAAATGATTGAAAACCCCCTATTTCAGTTGAATGGCCATCTTTCCCCCCGAAAGATGTTTGGTTTTCCTGGGTATTTGATTCTTGGTTGTATGGTTGTAGTCCAAGTTCCTTTGCCTTCCAAAACACCACATTCCAGGCCCTCTGTTCTTTTATTGTGGGAGCTACTATGTCTTAGTGATCCTGACTGACATTTGAATTGTTTCTTTTTGGATTCTTTCAGTCTTTTTCTTCTTCATCTGATAATTATGAAATTTAGCTACACTATTCTTTCAAGTTTTCATTTTTGAGCCTTTTCAGGAGATGATATGTTGATTCTTCCAATGACTATTTTACTCTCTGATTTAAGGATATCAGGGAAGTTTTCCTTGAAGATTTCTTGAAAGATGTTGTCCAGACTCATTTTTCATCATGAACTTTCAGGTATTCCCATAATTCTTACATTGTCTTTTCTGGATCTTTTTTCCAGATCAATTGTTTTTCCAGTGAGATATTTTATATTTTCTTCTCTTTTTCCGTTTTTTTTTTTTTTTTTTTTTTTTGGTTTTGTTTTACTGATTCTTGATGTCTCATAGAATCACCCACTTCCATTCATCCAATTCTAATTTTTATTGAATTGTTTTCTTCAAATTTTTTTTAACCACTTTTGCATTTGGCCAATTGTACTTTTAAAAGAGCTGTTTTATTCAGTGGTTCCCCTCCCCCCCCCCATTTTGCTAATTATGTTTTTAAACTATTGTTCTTTTTTAATTTCACCAATTCTGTTTTTAAGAAGTTGTTTTCTTTTTCCATTTCACCAGATTTATTTTTAATAAGTTGTTTTCTTCAGTATATATTGTTTTTCATTTCATCAAATTTATATTTAAAGACTTGTTCTTTTAATCAAATTCTGTGTTTCTTTTCTAAACTACTGGTGCTTTCCCCAAACTTCCATACTTCTTTTGTATAATATATTTCGTTTACCTATTTTTCTTCTGTCTTTCTTTTAAGATCCTTTTTTTAAACTCTCCCAAGATATCCTTTTGACCTGGAAACCAGTTTACATCCCCCTTTGAGGTTTTATCTGAAGACATTTTGCCTTTGTGTCCTCTTCTATTTTTGTGTTCTCCCTCTTCCTTGTCTTCATAGTGACTTTTTATCATTAGAGCTCTTTTTAGCTTTTTTGCTTATTTTAAAAAGTTGATCTCTGCTCCTAGGACACAGGGAAAATTGTCCCAAGTTCTTTTGTAATGAAACAGGGGACTCTCACTGACTGCACTGGGTTGTGGCTGGGGCTGGTGGTACTGAAGGCTTTTGTAGTGCATTGGTTGAGCCTGACCAAGTCCTACCTATTATGCTGGATTAGAGGCTTATGAATTGTTTTCTGTACTTACATTGGAGGTCTGACAGCTGGTTTGCTAAACTGGCCTTCAGATCCTGGACAGAGTAACCAATGCTACTATATTCTGGCTAAGCTGCTCCCACTAAATCCCCTGCATTAAGCCTCTTCACACCAGGTCTCTTGGACCTCTGTGCTGCACCTGCATAGGGCTATGTTCTTCCCTACTCAATGAGACAGATCTTTCCTGGAATCCTTCCAAGATATTTGAAGCTGGAAAATTATTACACTCTGCATGTCTGTAGATTCGGAAACTGCAAAACCAATTCAGAGACTTAATATAAAGTTGATTCTGCGGATAGCTGGGGAGAGTTTAGGTAATGTCCTGTCTACTCTCTGCTATCTAGGTTCTGCCCCTGATCCTCATTTCTCAATGGCCTATGCATTCATAACCATAATTTGTCTAATCCCTTAATTGAGGAGAATTTCCTCATTTTTCCAATTCTTTGTCATCAGAAAAGAACTGCTTTTGATTTATCTTCTTTAGCTAAGTATTCTATTTAATGCATTTAGAACTTATCTTGGTATTCCTAAATCCCTATACTAATTAAGAATACTCATCTTCCCTGTGTTAAAATCTGACTCAGCCAGGGCTAACTTTGTGACCCTGGAAAAATCATTTAACCCTATTTGCCTCAATTTTCTTATTTGTAAAATGAGGTAGAGAAGGAAATTACAAACCACTCAAGTATTTTTGCCTAGAAAATCTCAAAAATGCATCATTAAAAGTCAGACACAGCTGCAAAATTACTGTAAAATAACAATAAAGTAATCATTTGTAATGTTTGCTTAAATTTTTTGAGTAAATATTATTATTTGAGTAAATAAATTAATCAGGTAGTATAATTTTTATTACATTTATTTGGCCTATCAATAAGCAGTTGTCTTAAAATATTTGCAACCATCCTTATGTAAAAAAATTTTTTTTTAATTATGGTTTGTGTGTGTGTGTGTGTGTGTGTGTGTGTGTATGTGTGTGTGCAGGCAGAATTTTAAGTATTTTATACTTTGTAGTTATTTAAAAAAAGCTTCTTTATTTCTTTCTGTTGGTTTTTATTGGTAAGATACAGAAGTAATGATAAATTATATGAGTTTATTTTATATCCTGCAGTCTTGTTGAAGTTATTACAATTCATTTTAGTTTACTTATTGAATACTTGATAGTCAACTATCATATCATATCATCACAAAAAAGTGATAATTTTGTTTCTACTTGGTTTTTGCTTACTCCAATTTTTTTTCTTGTTTTATTGCTAGAATTTACATTTCTTGCATTATATTGTATCAATAGTAATAATGAATTTCCTTACTTTATCCCTGATCTTATTAGAAGTTTTTCTTTTTTATCCACATTACAGATAATACTGGCTCTTAGTTTTATATAGTTGTCATATTAAGAAAAAAAGATGTTTTAATTCCTATTCTTTTTTATATTTTTAACAGGGATTTTTTGCATCAAGTTTCTTTTCCTGCATCTATTAATATAATCATTTGGTTTCTGTTGTTCTTATCTTTAATGTAATCAATTATGCATACATACATATGCACACACACACACACATATATATATAGTTTATTTATTACTGAATCATCCTTCCATTCCTTGCAAATATTCAATCTACTAACTATATATAGTCTTTGTGATATGTTGATGTATTTCTTTGCTAACATTATATTTTGTAATTTCATTCATAGGAACATTAGTTTATTTTTTCTTTTCATGTTTTGACTCTCATTTAATTATCACAATGAATTTGTGTCATAGGAAGAATTCAGTATAATCCTTTCTTTTTCTAGTTTTTGAAGCAGTATATGAAACACTGGAATTAGTTGTTCTTTAAATATTTTATGGTATTTGCTTGTAAATTCCTCTGATTTTGTAGTGCCCTTTCCTTTTGGGAATTCATTTATGACTTGTTTAATTTAATTTTCCAAGACTTGTCTCTTTAGATATAAACTTTCTTTCTTCTTATTCTTCTTTTCTTAATCTAGGCACTTTATGTTTGTACAAACAGTCCATAATGACATAATTTTACTCTGAGGATTGCATTGGTTGCATTTCCAAAATTTAGTTAAACTGTCTCATTGTTGTTATCTTTAATCAAATCATTGTTCTTTGACCCTCTTACTTTTAGGAATAATTATTTAGCTTCCAATTAATTTTAATTTTTTATTAGTGGCTATATACTGAATATAATTTTGAGTGCATTGTGGTGATGCTAAATTGCAATTTTTTTCATATGCTTGCCAGTTTTCAATTTTTTGTGACATCACTAAGAAATGTGCATATTTCTATCTCCATTCAATAATTTCCAGAAATCTATCTTATTTAGCTTTTCTGAAATTCTGATTTGGTCCTTCACTTCTGCTTTGTTTGTATTGGTTAGAATTATCTAAGTCTGAGAAAGATAAATTAAAGTACCCACTATTACAGTTTTCTCTTTAATAATCTAGACATCATTTCAATTGGTATAAGTATGTTTGGTATTGGCATTAATTCATAGCATATAGCCCCTTTCAGCAAAATATTGTTTTAAGCTTATCTCTTAAAAGTCTATTCTGGCTATTCCTTTGCCCAAGATAATAACTGTTACCTCTCCTTTTTTTTTTTTAAACTTCACCTGAAGCATGAGTTTTTATTCCAGTCTGTCACTTTAACAGTGTGGGCATCTTTGTGCTTCACTTGCTTTGAAAAATACAAATAAAATGTTGCTTGAATCGGTTTTCTATTCATTCTGCTATCCTCTTCAGTTCATGCTGTTCACATTCATAATTATTATGATAAACTGTTATATTTACCTTCAGGTTTTTATTTTATATTTATATATCTATTTGTTTTCCTCAATTTCTTTACAAATTTGCTTTACTTAAAACCCTACCTTAGTTTACTCTCCCTCTTATTCTCTCTTTTATTTCTCCCCTTTCCCTCTTGTTTTTCTGTTGATTGAAATATATTTCTGTACTCAATTATGTTTCTCCATATTCTTTCTATATTTGGCTGGTTTAGATGAAAGTTAAATCCAAATGTCATCCATTTCCTACTATCTCTTCATCCTTTTTTGTATAAATTATACTTGTGCTTCCCCAAAAGTAGATGATTTAAAATTTAAAAAATCATCAAAGGAAAATAAACATTTTATGATCCTTAAAGAATCATTCCATTATCTATTTCTACTGCAACATGACTTTTGGCTGACTCAGTTAAGGCTTATTTCAATGATCTTATTACAGGTATTTTTAAAGAAATCTCTATTTTTAGTGTTCTTTGGGCTAGAGAATACCTATTACGAAGAAGGAAATTGTTCATCTCAGATCAAAGAATTCAATCTTGGAGGTCAATAATTAATGGGGGGAATGAACTTTTTGTATGAATCATCCTATCGTCTTGAAATGGCCATATATCCCCTCCTCCAACCCCCAAGTGAAATTTGGTGTTTAGCTAGAAGTATAATGATGATCATGATGATTACACCTCATAGCTTATATTTGTATAGTTCTGTACTTTGTAGATCTCTTTGCACTTATAGGATCACAAGATTTTAAGATGGAAAGGCTCTCATATTATGTAATTTAAATCATTCATTTTGTGAGGAACATGAATTCAGTGAAGATCAGTATATGGAAATCGAGTTTGATGTGCCCTTTTACATGCTTCTAGTAAGTGAATAGCTAGGATCTGGATCAGGGTGCTCTGTCTCTAAATTTAGGGTCTTTAAATACATAATACTGTGGAGCTCTACATTTTCTAATATGATTTCCCCAACAACATTGTATGGCAAATACTTTTCTCATTTGTAAAGGAATGATAATAGTACACTGAATTTGAACAAGGCAAGAAAATCACTTGCCCAGTTTCATATATAAGAAAACTAAGACTACCTGTCATCTAACTGAGTTCAATCCTTTTCTACATTTTATCATCAATTGCAGTTGTTTCAACATTATACTTCTATGATTTTGTAATTGCTGCTTTTCTTTGTTGTGCCTCTTGAGACTATCTCAGAATTTGTCAGGTAATGTATGAAAAATACTTAGAAATACCTTGAAAAAAGACTGTAGAGTGGAGTCAAGACGGTGGAGAAGTATTGATTTTTATCTTAGTTTCTTCAATGACTACCCTACAATAATCTAGAAAATGTGTCAAACTAAAAGTAAAGAAAAAAATATTAAAAAGATCCAGAAAGAAAGAAAAGGAATGCCATGACAGCAAAGTCAGGATTATAAAAAATTTGGCAACTACCATTATAAAGAAAAGAAAGACTTGGAAAATAGTATTTCAGAAGTTAAAGAAATTAGGATTATAACTGAAAATTATGTACCCCAAAAAAAGTATCATCCTAGAGGGAAAAAAGGGGGAAATCATTGTATGAAATAAAGAACTTTCATGCATTTCTGATGAAAAGACCAGAGATAAATAGAAAATTAAATATTCAAACACAAGATCTAAGAGAAGAATAAAAGAGTACACATGAGCAAAAAATTTTAAGATTTGCGAATGGAAAGATGATACACATAGCTTTTCAAAATTTTTATCATCCTTGGGGTTTTAGAGGGATTCTATTTAGACAGAAAGCCTGGGTATAAATCTATTATGCTGGGAATATCTCAAAAGAAGAATAAAAGGATCAGTAAAGGGATAGATTGGAAAAGGAGGGAAGGGAAATGAAGAATGGGGAAAATCATCTTATATAAATGAGGGCATGTAAGGAAGAATTTATGCAATGGACAGTGTAGCAAGAGGTAATTGGGCAATAGTTGAAACTCATTGTCATCTGAATTGGTTAAAAGAGGGAAAATATACATACATACATACATATATATATATTATATACATATAATATACACACACAATTGGGTAGAAAATTCATTTTATAAAACAATCTGTTATCATTCAACTATTATTTAGTGAAATATTGACTCATTGATCTAAAAATATTTCTGCAGAGTTTTGACCTATTCACCAAATACTCTAAAAATCTCCATCTTTCTTCTTCCTCCATTTTGGTGAGGAAATAATATTCTTCCATAGCTGCTTTAGAATGCTGGACACTGTATTTTTATGTAAAAGGCCTGGATTCAGGAAGATTTAAGAGTAAAGTTGACCTTGTATACTGACTTGTTATATGATCTTTGATAAATCACTTTACCTCTGCATAGTTTTTGCAATTGCAAAATTGTAATAATAATTGTACTTACCTCCACAGGATTTTTTTTTTTTGAAGATCAAACGAGAAAATATTCATAAAGTGCTTAGCACAGTATCTGACATATAGTTGGAACCATATAGTGCTAGTTATTTATTGTTATCATTACTATAATTTTTATGTAACCATTTCTGTTAGAGTATTTTCTAAATATGTTATGGATCATTTTACAATTTCAAGTTTATATTGAATCTGGCATTATGTATGTGTTAGTTGAATTAGATACAGTTTTTCAATTCAATTCAGTTTTGATTTCAGGATGCCAGTAGATTTCTTATTTAGCTACTTTTCCTTTGACATATTCATGTTGATTTGATACATGGAGGAAATCAAGCTATTTGTAGGCTCAAAGCTCTAACTCTTTTCATGGTGTTAAGCATTTCATATTTACCAAGTTGAAATGACATTTCATATCTGTGAAGAAAGATTCCAGAAGATGAAGGATCTATTTAATGTGTTTTTGTGTGGAACCATATATCTTGATGTCAACCATATGCATCAAATAATTAATAAAATGTTTTTGCTTAACTCCCTCTTTAATTAAAAAAAAAACAGATTTCATTTAATTTAGTTGAGAATGATGGATTTATGAACAGATAGATAGATATGATAGTTAGATTCAAAATAATTTTAAACTGCCTCCAAGAAAAAAATGTTACTATTATTATGATCATCATTAATATCATGATAATGATGATGATTGTAATGATGATTGATGATGATGTTTGGAAATACCATTGGCCAAATTATATCTCCTCGAAGAGAAAGCCTAGCATTACTTAAATGACATGAACATCCAAGGGATTCTTATTAGATTGGACCATTTATTAAAAAAAAGAAAATAATGCATTTATAAGGGAGCTTTTCATGTTTGATAATTGTATGTTTGTGCATATTTTCAGTCCTGTCTTAAAAAACATGGTAGGGCCAATTTTATTGCCCTTCCTTCTACTACCATTCCTGCTGGAACACTGACTTTAGTTTTGTTTCCAATTAAAAAATCTATTGAATATTTCCTTTGAAATATTTATATCTTTGAAAAAGATATAAAAAGAAGGAAACTTTTCCAAGAGACAAATTGGAGAAGAAATGGGACCAATTTATTTGATTTCTTCCTGTGTTTGTTTCTTTTAGAAATTCTTAGATTGGATCAAGTGATTAAGAGTCAGCTTCTGTTTTATAATTCTTCTCACAATAACATGGGATTGAGGAACTGTTCCAATTATTTCCAGTTCCATTCTGTCATTGGAAGAGGACTCCAAAAAACTTTCAAGAACAGTATTTTATGTCTTATGGTAGAGAATTAGTCTATTATTTTCCTTGTCCCATTCTTTTGAATGGGACATTTTCTATTTGCTTGAATAGGATTTGATTTTCTATTTGTTCATTCATTTGTTAAAGTTTGTCAAGAAATGTCCTGATGCAGGTTGCTGAAAATAAATTATTTCTTAATCCAAGGGAAATCATAGAAAATGTATAATGTAGAAATTAATGCCTATCAAATAACCTTAGTCACAAAGTGAAACTCCTTTCTTTCTCTTATTGCTATTAATGTTAATATGTGATACATACATAACTCTGGATAAATCATTCTACTCTGTAAGCATCTATTTCTGTGTCTAAAAATAAGAGAAGGGGCTTAATCGAGTAAAGCAATCAAATTACCCCACCTCATTAAAATTAAGTGATACTTTAAGTACAAAGAGTCTTTAATTAAGAGTATACTCACTGAGGAAATATTACTATGCCTCGGGGTTCATCTCTAAAATATTAAGCCAATTTGACTCTAAGAGACTGGAGTGAATGTAAACCAAATTTGCTCCAGCAATACTCTTGACGAGGAACTTATTGAGGGAAGAAGAACTTCAATTTTGGCCTAGTTTTCCTGGTCAATCTTTCCTTAGGCTAACAAAAAACATGAATTTTATGCATCTAGAGGATTTTGCTCTTCCTCGATCTTTGATAGTGTTATAAATCTGGGTTATCATTGACTGATTGCAGTATCATCCCTGAACGTCATGAATAGACTGTGTCTGATGCAGGAAATCAGATTCCTGGCTCCACAAGGTACCCAGCAAGAAAACCAGGCCACAACTAAGGAAAATAGCAATAGCAAATGTAATTGAAATAGCCCAGGCAATAAAATTCAGGATAGACAAGGTGTTCGAAATTTAGAAAGTGTTTATTACTGGCCAGGATGGACCTCTCAGTAGAGTTCCATTCCTAACAGAAGTAGGGACAGGCTTATAAGCATTCTTGTTCAGCCTTGCTGTTACATTTGATATTAAACAGTGACCCGACTTTCCGCTTACGGGGGGAAAATAGGGTGTTTACAGGATGTAAGGAGAATACACAATGGCAGATGTTTGACATAGATTATTGGAATAGATCAGAGTTATCAAACATTGTTAGGCAAGCATCTTCTTAGAGCAAAGCAGTTTCCTTAGTCTTGTTGAGCATACATTTCTCTGCAAGCCTGAGGCTCTTTGACCTAAAGACTGAGGGAGGGGAGGACAATCTTTTGTCCATTTCAGTAACAAAAGATGGGAATAGTCAATTTTAGAAGAATATTGGAAATAATAGGCAACGTAACACATTGTTGGTGGAATTGTGACCAAAGTACACAATCATTTTGGAAATAAATTCTAAATTAGGCAAATATAATGACTAAAGTGTTAATGCCCTTTGAATTAGAGATATTACTACTAGGTTTTTGCCCATTGACAAAAAAGATGGGCTTCATAACCAAATAACAAAAATTTTTGTTGTAACAAAGAAATGGAAACAAAGTAGATGCCCACTAATTACAAAATAACAAAATATTTTATGATACATTAAAATCTTACATGAACTGAATAGCAAAGAGAACAGAATCAGCAAAACTCTCTCTCTCTCTCTCTCTCTCTCTCTCTCTCTCTGTATATATATATATATATATATATATATATAGTAGTACTATGACAATGTAAATTGTAAGAACAACCACAAAATAATCAAAAATAAACGTTGCAAAATTATGAAGGACCAGTTTTACTCAAAAGAAATCAGGAGATACTCTGTCTTCCAGGTCTTTACAGAGGTGGGGCCTGTGAGTGTTTACTATTATATATCTTGTCAGATTTTTTTTTGTTTTTGATCAGTTTTATTGATTTTTCTTCTTCCTCTTTTTCTTTAAAAATATCTTTTTATATAAGACAGCTCCATGAGAAGGGAACAGGTAGAAGAATGTGGAGCAAAATCTAAATTATGAAAAAAAATCAGTATAAATCAATTTTTAAAATTACCTTTCAATCCTCAGGAAAACCACTTGGAGCTTTGTGGGAATTTATGGGATCTGGAATATTACTTATCAGTGAGAATGGGAATTGGGATAATTGCTTCAAAGTATGCAATTTGAAGTGAGAAAAACATGCTTAATGGCCCCCACATCCCTTCTATATCAGGATGAATTAGTTGTGGATTTAATTGTGCATTAGGGTTAGTTTGGCACAGAGGTTCTATAGTTCCTTAGGTATTGGATTCAAGAATTCTATCCATTTCTTAGCCTATAAGCTTGATCATAATGTACTGTTTTGGGTGAGGATGACTTCTATGTCCTGGTTCCTAGGCTGGGGTTAATTTTGAATCTTGATTTTTGCTTTCTGACCTTATATTTTCATCCTAGTCTGTTTCATCTTTTTCATAGGGAGAATTAAAAAAAATGTTATGGGGTTCTCTTAGATAAACTGACTCCCTCTACCAATATAGATTGGTGCTTTCTCTGACACTTATAGTTTTAGAATGTTTTTTAAGCACTGGAAAGTTTTGGGACTCACTTAGGGCCACATAATCAGTATGTGACTAGACAGTCCTTGAACCCAGTCTTCCTGGCACTGAAGCTCCCTCTCTATTCACAACACTCTAACTTTAGACAAAACTAGAAAAAAAGGTTGCCTTTCCCTTCTCATTCTCAACCATTATGGTGCTGGGGAATAAACACTTGATTTGACAATCAAATTGGTTCAAATCTGTTTCTAATACATGCCATCTCTGTGATCTTGAACAAATTACTCCATAAATTTGATCAAGGCTTAATTTCTTCATCCTTAAACTAAAGGGTTTAAATTAGGTTTAGGGACTTTTTTTTTTCTAGTTCCAAAATCCTATGAAGGTATTTTCTGGGTCCAACTATTGACTCCTTTCTTTGGTGGGCTGTCCTTGTCATTCATTTTATCTTCATACATAATTGTTACTCTTTCTCAGAGTCATCCCACTGATTTACTCCCACATTTGACATGGTCTTATGCTCAACATATATGTTTTCTTAAGCACATATGAGGGTTTTTCTACTTTTTCTCCCTGACAAATAGTGCAACACATCTTGCATCAGGATAAGAGCCCACATTATCACATTATTTATGGTTGGCACCTCTCTTGCTCCCCATAAATTGTCTTTCTATTCTGTTTCTACAAGACCAACTGCTCCCAATTTGTCAAACACTCTTGTATTTTTCCTTATCGCTCACTGTAAAGCATTTGAGACACTTTGTAGAAGAGACACAAGATAAATATAAATTAAATGGCATCTACATGAACGACACCATGACTTTTAACTCAGAAAAGACAAGAAGATGTGTTGGAAATTGTAGTGCTAGACAAACAGGAGTGAAAAAAACAACAAAACCTTACCCATATATCTCACCTCTTGCCTCCAATTTCTAGAAAGGAATTAAAAAATTCTAGTGAGGCACCCATTCCTAAGATGTTTAGCATGATGAGACCATGTGATCTTGTACTGCATATTTTGTATTAATTTTACATGTGAAAAAAACATAAAGGTCACTAGATCATAGATTCAGAATAAGAATTACTTTAAAAATCTTCTTGTGCAAACTCCTTAAATCTACAGACAGGAGACTGAGTAACATGGCCAACATCAGTTGCAAAATTAGTAACAGAACCAGGTTCTCTGACTAAAAATCATTCTTTTTCTATGTCCATTCTTTTTTATGTTCTTTTTCATATGTTCTTTTAATTACTTAATCTTTTTAACAATAATAAAATTGAAAAGCTTAGATGATCATCATTTTAAGAAAATATTAAATTGATGATGAGAAATGTTGCCATTTATTTATTTGTCTTCTCATACTCATCTGGAAAATTCCAGTAAAATACCCTGCTTTATGGAATGGAATCTACCTTACTGCAAGTTGATTGCCTGTAGTTTGAATGGTGCTTATGCTATTGGGTACATTATTGACCTTGTTATGAGCATCCTTAAACATTTATTTCATGAGCTAAGATGAGATGAACTATTGGTCTCTGTTGGCTCCCAAAAGGGGAGAAACTTGTAATGGATGAACCAAATATTAGATTTATGTCTCAAAGTGCAAAGTGCAGGGTTAGCCTGATTTGATTGGTAAAGCCAGAATAAAGAGGATACTTATTCTAGTCATGTATCATTGATCATAAACTTATAGCTAGGAAGGACCTCAAATGCCAGGTAGTTCAACTCCCTAATTTTATAGACAGGAAAACTGAGGCCAGAATTTCTAATTGATAGTCAAGTTCAAAGAAAGACATTTAACTGATAGAACTAATCAGGTTGGATTTAGTTGAGGCTAAACTTGACCAGTTAATTTATTGGTTTACCCACAGAAACAATACTGATATTAATTACTTCAAAGTATAACTTGGGAAAAAGTGTTTTATAAGTCTTAAATTGCTCTAGAAGGGGGAGTCATTTTTATATAATTATATATATTATAAAACATATATGTAATATATATATAATCAAATTCATTCAGATATTTTATTTCTCTAAAAACTAGCCTGTTTCTAGGAGTCATAAATTATACTATTCTTCACTGAATTAGGAGAGGCATACTATGGTAGCATCATTGATATAGAGCTGTAAGGGATTATGATCATCTTCCCCAACTTCCTCATTTCTCAGATGAGTAAACTGGGGCCAACAGAAATTAAATAACTTGAATTATTGTATGTGGTTTTGCATGAGTTTGCAAGTATTATTGATATCATATTGTTTGCCTTGTAAAGGAGTAGGGGAAGGATTTTAAACACATAATTTAAAAAAAGAATGGGAAAATGTTTTAGATGTAATTCAGAAATATTTAATGAAATAAACAAAATATGCATTAAAAAAGAATGGTTATGATAGATATCCTGACCTCATCAGACCACATCTGAACAGTATTCCAAGTGCCACATTTTAGAAAGGACTTAGACATGCTAGAATATATCTAGAATAGAGTGAGCAGAATGGTTAGAAATTATGCCCAATGTGGATCAGTTGAATGAAGGGGGGATGTTTAATTTGGAGAAGATAAGAGTTAGTAGGTTTATTTTAACTATCTTTAAATATTTAGAGAGTTGTCATGTTGGAGAGAGATTTGATTTGTTTTGCCTAGCCCTAAGGGAGCCAAATTAGGAGCAATAAATGGAAGATGAAGAGAAACAGATTTAGACTTTGTGAAGAAAACTTCCTAATAATTAAATCTATCCCAAAATGAGACATCATGGACTGGCACACTGGTCAGTATGCTTCCACAGTCTGCGTATCTTTAGTTAGTGGCTCTGTTATATAATGAAAAAAATCCTGGAGCCCAGAGAACTTCAGGGGAGCACCTGGAGACCCAGAAAACCTACATCTAATAGTACTTCTGTGACCTTAACCTTCCTGCATTTCATCATCTAGAAAATGAGATAGATTTGTAAGGCAGTCTTGGAATTCCTTTTAGCTCTAGGTCTATGAATCTCCAGAGGGAACTTTTATTCAGTCTGGACTAGTTGACTCTGGGTTCCTTCCAACTCAGACGTTTTGTAATTTTTTGACCTTCTGAATCTAAATCCATTGCTCTTTGTTCCATAACGGTGTGCCTCCAGCCAAATCTAATTAGGAAAGTAACTCTGTTGCAAATAACACATATGATATAATGTATTCTGGAGTCAAATATTAAAGATTTACTCCAACAGTGCACGTAATTGGGTGTTCAGAAGATATAATTTAGGAAAAAAAATAGTTGGTCCAAATTGTACGTGAAAGTGTAATTTTATGATGTGACCTCAAGGGCAAATGGAAGTTAGAATACTCATTGACATTAACCTCTTCAGAGCATTGTAAGCAATTACAAATAATGATGGAATTGAAAAAAGTTAGCGCTAGTAATGACTTTGGAAAAGAGGTAATATGATATAATAGAAAAGTATGGAAATTAAAAACCCAAGTTTAATTCTCACTTTTTGTAGAGAATTGCAGATATTGGGGAACTTTGAGAAAAGTATACTTGAAGCAAAGATACTTACAACAGAGTATTAACTCAGTGTGATTGATGAGATGATCGTTTTCTAGTTTACATATAATTAGTACTTAATATGGTGATGTAATGGTTTTCTAGTTCACACATACTTAGTGTGCTGTAATGATGTAATCATACGGGGTATTTAAGAGCTGAGGGGACTGGAAATAGAGACATTCCATCTTTGACCATACTCCTGATGGCTGTCCTGCCTACTTTAACTCCTTCCTAGGACCAAGGCTGGTCCTGACATTCTACAGAGAGCTAGTCTGGACACTACAACTTTTGCCATTCCTTGCTATGTAACTTTGAGCAAGTCACCCCCTCTCTCCTTCAAGCCTTAGTTTTGTAACCTATAAAATAGGAATAAAGACACTTGTACTCCCTATCTTATAGGTTTATTGTGAGGAAAATTCCCTATGGAATTTCAAAATGCTTAGATCATTGTACTATCAAAAAAAAGTAATTTAGAAAATCATAGCTTGGTAAAAGATGACATAGGAAAAATAAATCATAATAATCTCACTTCCTCCACTGATGTGTTTCTTGTTCTTGACAATGCAAAATTCAAAAAAATATATATAATTCAGAGACAAACCTTAAAACCAAAAAGTTTGACTATAAATATTTAAAAGGATTATCCTTTGTATTTAAAATGTATCAGGGAATGGAAAGCTTGGTGCTATCCAAATTTATTTTGGCTGCAAAGAATTTTACAGAATCTAAGTGTTAGAAAGGATGTCAAAAGTCATTTAGTCCAACCAACATGCCAAGAATAATGATAGTTGTGGGAGGTAAGCTGGTGGGTGAGAGGGTAAAAAGTCCATTACCTCCCAAGGAAATCTTTTCCACTTTTCATCATTTCTAATAAGTTGTTGTTTTTCTTCTGTTTGCATCAATATTCACTTTGCCTGTATGGAATTTCAAAACATTGCTTTCCATTCCATCATCTTAACTCAAGCAGAACAAATCTAATGCCTCTTGCATGAGATTTCAGTTCTTCAAATTCATAAAACAGCTGTATTCAGAGGAGCTACTGTCTATCTATGCCTCTCCTATCTTTTTTTAGTTGAATTTTGAACCCATTTAAGATGTTAATTTATTCCTACAACTCTCCTTAGATTGTAAACTCATTGAGAACAGACTATCTTTTTCATCTTTTTTTTTTAAATCCCTAACATAGCATGGTATTTAGCACAAATTAGGTTCTTAATCATTATTTCCTGTTTAATCCTATTGGACAATATCTGAAATTCCAATATGTCAAGATATATTTGAATTCTAACTCTGTCCTGCAATGTGTTAGTTATTTAAAAGTTTGCCATTTTTTGTCTCATTCATGTGATTGATAACAGTGCCAAACAGGATAAAACCAAACATAAGATTCATTCCTGCAGTACTCTATTAGAGACACCTTTCCAAACTGAAACCATATTATTAATTATTTACATTTTACTACAGCTAGTCATACAAGTTCTGAATACACCTATGATACTGTCTAATCTTTTTCTCTCCATCTAATGCTTGATGAACCTAAAATATTAAGACTTTGTCAAGTGCTTTGCTAAATATATGCATATTATATCTGCAACACTTTCCTGACCTAGCATTCTAGCATTTTGATAGTCTAGATGTATCACACAAATAAACAAAAAGAGAAATGAGTTTAGATTGTCATTCTTAATTAAGCTATGCTGGGGACAGCTAAGTGGTACAGTGGATAGAGCTCCAGCCTTGAAATCAGAAGGATCTGAGTTCAAATTTGTTCTTAGACACTTAATACTTCCTGGCTGTGTGAGTTAAGAGGAGTCACTTAACTCCAGTTGCTTCAGGAAAAAAAAAAGCTATGCTAGCTTTTTGTGATCACTAATCCCTCTTTTCCCTCTTTTTGATATTCCTCCTCTCTTTCATAATACAATATAGTTTTAAGTTGTTATATATGATTGTAATGGAATTTTATTGGGCTATAAGAAGTGATAAGCAGGATGATTTCTCCTCCTCCAGGCTCCAGGCTCCAGAAAAGCCTGGAAAGACTAACATGCTGACATGAAGTGAACAAAACTAGGAGAACGTTATATACAGTAATAACAATATTGTGCAATAAAGAATTATGAATGCCAATTATTCTCAATGATCTAAAACAATTCCAAAGGAATAATGATAGAATATACTGTCCTCCTCCATAGACTATAGACTAAAACATGCTATTTTCCACTTTCTTTCATTCTTTTTCTTTTATTTGTATCTTCTTATACCAAATGACTAATATGAAAGTGTTTTAACATGGTTCAACATATATAACATATATCTGATTGTTTACTATCTCAGTAAGGGGATGATTAGAGGAAAATAGAGAGGCACAGAATTTGGAATCCTAAGTTTTAAAAAATGGTAAAAAATTAAAAGTTAATGGGAGAAAATAAAACCCATTAAAAATACATATATTAGGGGTAGCTAGATGGTGCAGTGAATAGAGCACCAGTTCTGAAGTCAGGAGGGCCTGAGCTCAAATGTAATCTCAGATACTCCCTAGCTGTACAACCCTGGGCAAATCACCTAACCTCAATTGTCTCAGCCATAAAAAAGAACATATTGTAGTTTTGCCAGAAATTAACATAAGCTGTTTTGTTTATAATTCACAAATTTTACTTCCATTTTTTTTTTTTTTGGAAAAGCTGAACAATGTTTTCTCTAGTATTCCATCATCTTTATCATTTTTTTCATAATCTTTCAGAAGTTTTTGGCAATGTCTCAGAAATCACAGCTACCAATTCTTTAATTATATAGTTAAACTGGGATTCGTGATTGAGATTTATCAAGATCAGATTTTTTTTTTTTTTTTTTTTTTTTTTTACTTTCTCCCTTCTTATCTTGGATCTGAAATCTGTATTAGAACTTTTGGATTACCCTTTTCAATCTAAAAATTATTCTTCTTGGCAGAAAATTGCAAGCAAAATAAAAATTGAGAACTTTTCTCTTCTCTTCTTTCTTATGAATATTTGATCTACTTCAAGCAGAGGCACTATTTCTTTTTGATCTTAATTCATTTTCTTAACTAAACTAAAACTAAAACTAAAAACTAAACTCCCCCAAATCCATCCTGTTCTTGGTAGAGTAATGTTCTGGTTGTGGGTCTTATCCCAACAAATTTAAATTAAATCTATAGTAATAAATATGGCTCTTTGCCTACAGGTTCACCTTGTGATATTCTCTGATTATTCATTTGGAAATATCTCTATACAAATGACAAACAAGCTGATATGAAGGAGAAAAAAAGACTCAGCAGTTTTGGTAGAGTGCTTTCAAGATAACCTGCAATCAGAATAATTAATCCAAATGCAAATGTGATATTAGTTCTTGGAAAGGCTTTATCTCATGAAATGAATCATCTAATTATAATTTTGAGCCTTGCCAAAAAATATAAAGGAATGAGATCTCAATTTTCTAATGGATCTGTTTTTATTAAGTTTATCACAACTTTATTTTTGCTCTTTAAAACATATTATTTATCTATTTTGTCTTTATATAATAGACATTTCTGGAAAGTTACTCTCTTTGCTCTTGATACCCCTACTCCTTTCTCTCTTTTTAAAAATTTATTTATTTTATAATAACTTTTTATTGATAGAACCCATGCCAGGGTAATTTTTTTACAACATTATCCCTTGCACTCATTTCTGTTCCGATTTTTCCCCTCTCCCCCGTCCACCCCCTCCCCTAAATGGCAAGCAGTCCTATATATGTTAAATATGTTGCAGTATATCCTAGATACAATATATGTGTGCAGAACCAAACAGTTCTCTTGTTGCACAGGGAGAATTGTATTCAGAAGGTAAAAATAACCCGGGAAGAAAAACAAAAATGCAAATAGTTTACATTGATTTCCCAGTGTTCTTTCTTTGGGTGTAGCTGCTTCTGTCCATCATTGATCAATTGAAACTGAGTGAGGTCTCTTTGTCAAAGAAATCTACTTCCATCAGAATATGTCTTCATACAGTATCATTGTTGAAGTATATAATGATCTCCTGGCTCATTTCACTTAGCATCAGTTGTGTAAGTTTCTCCAAGCCTCTTTGTATTCATCCTGCTGGTCATTTCTTACAGAACAATAATATTCCATAACATTCATACCACAATTTACTCAACCATTCTCCAATTGATGGGCATCCATTCATTTTCCAGTTTCTAGCCACTACAAATAGGGCTGCCACAAACATTTTGGCACATACAAGTCCCTTTCCCTTCTTTAGTATTTCTTTGGGATATAAGCCCAGAACCTACTCCTTTCTCTATAAATTCTTTAAAAAAATCTAGATTTGCTAATTCACATTGGCTCAGCTGTTCTATATTCCCACTTTAACTCAAAATCTCTCCAAGCTTGCACTTATCCATCAAATAGTTGAACAAATCTAATAAGCTCCTATCATATTCCGCTGTGTTAGGGACTTAGGATAACAATTCAACTAAATGTAGAGGAAAAAATAGCTTTGATTCAAATTTATTAACTAGAAAACAACTGGTTATTAACTCATTGAATAAATTCTTCTACTTTTAAAATACAATCTTTATATTTTATAGCTAGAATCTTTATGGCTAGAAACAACTCTATACTTCTTACAGCATAACCCCTAATGTTCTGGGAAAATATGACCTAGAGAAACTTAAGTGACTATGCATGTTCCACAATTAGTTTTTATCATATCTCAGTGAAAGGCAGTACATGTTTAATAAGTGCCTACTGTGTATCAGATACTATAGTATGATCTGGAAACAAAATTTTGAACTCTTAAGTTCTTGTCTCATGCTTTTTCCACTATGCAATACTTCATGTATCTTTTTCCCTCATAGATAATTCTTTTCCAGTGAGAAAATCTATTCTGGTAGCTATGTTTCTAAATGATTTTTGAAATAGGAGTTTGATTCAATTCAACTTATTCTTTAAAAGTCAATTTGTGCTTTTAAAATAATTAAAAATCTATTTAAAAGTCAAATTATATGTTTTTCGATGTATAAATCAACTTTCCAGAGTGAACTTGATTTGTTAACAATGTAACCTTGGTTGGAAAGTGAAACTTCAGAAAATAGTTAATTTGTCTAAACAATAATTTTCATTTATAGAATGCTTTAAAGTCCCACAAATATTATTTCATTTCATTTCATTTTATTTTAAAAACAATTTTAGGAGATAGGTGCTATCATTAGCTCCATTTTATAGAAGAAGAAATTATGATTTGCAGAAAATTTGAATTTAGGTCTTCTAAATTCTAGATCCATTTGTTGCTATTAACTAGATGACTAGCTGTTTCAAGAATTCCAAATAGAATCCATTTGACATTTTTTCCCTATTAATTCTATCAGTTCTTAGAGTAACATGTAAGCAGAGACTGAATCTTAGAGATTATCTTGGAAAATCTTGGTAGCATAATCATTTGGGAGAATTTATGATTATATTTCCTACTTCTGTCAAACATGTCAAAGAAATTCCATTACCTTAGTATGAGAACCCCAACTATTAATTCACAGTGCAACTGACTGGAACTTGTAAGTAACTCCAAGATAATCAACTCAGGCCCATTAGAGATTAAGTGATTTGTTGATCCATGGTCATATAGTAGGAATGAGCTATAGAATATGAATCCACGTCTTTTTAATTCCAAGTTTGACAACCTATCTGTAGTGTCATAGTGGTTTAACTGCTGTTTCCAAACTCAATTCAAATGAATAAAAACCTTCCTTCAGAAAATCATGGTGCTGGAATGATTTTTTTTTCCTAACAAGAAGGTCACTGTGAGACAGGAACTTTCTTCTTATGGCTGTTTCCAAAAAAGACAGATGAATTGCTCTTTTGGATTAAAATAAAAGCAGGCACGAAGAGAGATATGGGAGTGGAGCAAAGTAGGGTTTAAGGTAGATCATCCGAAACTGGTTATTCAAATGTGACATCAGATTTGTTACTTAATCTCCCTGGACTTCCAATTCATCATGCATAAAATGGAGTTCTAAGATTAGGTGATTTCTGAGGTCTCTCTTAGTCCTAGATTTGTGAATCTATTATTTTAAATAGTGGATCTTAGGTTTCCTCTAAGAGGGTGTTAGGCAGCAAGAGTGCTGCTTGGATAAGAAATATGTGGGCTTGAAATTGTTGTTCTGCTTTATTGATTAGGGCCTAGAAATAAATCAGCAGGTAAAGTAAAATGTCAAATTGTGTTGAAAATTTAGTTACACAAGTTAGTGCTTATAGCCTTACCATCAACATTGATGATTCACAAGAAATCATTTTCTATATTCCAAAGTAAACTGAGGTTAATGGTTTATAGTAAATGTGTATGGGGCTAAGGGGAAGAAAATGCTGGGCAACTTTGAAATAGACTCATGCCACATGAAGGGAGGCAATACAATGCCATCCACGTTTATTTAGCAACTACTATATTCCTAGATCAATCGACTGAAATTGAAAAGGATCTTAGATGTCCTATGATCCAAAAATCCCCACACCCAATGTACACTTTTTACAGATATGAGTAAACTGAGCTCCAAAGACATGGAAGGAGTTGTTTAAGGTCACTCAGAAGTAAATTACAGAAGCAGGATTCAAAATGAGGTCTTCTGATTATAAATCCAATTCTTTCTACTGCACTATATTGAATCCCTAAGGCCCCATGCTAGACAATGCAGATTGTTGTTATTGTTGTTGTTTGTCCTTCATTCTTGAGAAGAGGACCATGATATCAGGGAGGTGATGCCATGATATACAAGAGAATTGGATTTAAGTGAAGGAGAGCTGTGCAAGATTACCTGCCTCACTTTCCCCTCTAGAGCAATCTAGGTTCAGTGACCAGATATAAATAAGGTTGAGTGGAGATGACTCTGAATATGACAGTGCAGAAACAAAGACAGAAAATAACATTTTCTCAGAACTTGACAGGTCTTCAAGCAACTTACAAATTACTAGTTGTGTGAATGTGGGAGAGTATGAAAAATATAAAAAAGAATTTATTATTAGAGGAAAATAGAGAAAGGAGGAATTCACACAAACATGCCATAGTGAAACTTTAAGGGAGAAAATGCTTTTAGCTGAGTGTGTGTCACTCACTCACAAAGAAAAGGTTTCACGGTGGAAGAGGCAGTGCTTAAGCTGGGACTTGGACGGAAAGAAGTATTCTGAAAAGCTGAGATAGTTAATATTTGATAAGAAGAGGGGAAAGCCAGAGGTGGGAGACAAATTTCAAAATTCAGGGAATACTTAGAATTGCAGTGGAACTGGAACCTTCTTTGCGTTATTTGGAATAATAGAAATCTGATAGGAAAAATATGTTGGAAGTAGATTATTGAGGATCTTAAATGCCCAGTTAAAGAATCTGTAATTTATCACTGCAGATAATAAGAACTTAAATTCTTCTTCTTTTTTTTTTAATGAAAATAAGACAGTCAGATTTGTGTGTAGTAGGGGAATCTTTCTGCTTTGTTGTTAATTCTTTTTTGCAGAGGATTAATGATATGGGTGATATCTTGATATGTACATCAATTTGATTTAAGCGAGCCATGATTACACAAAGTCATTGGTTTCACTCTCTCTTTCAGAGTCCTCCAAATCAAATTGCAAGATAAAAATCAAAATGATTATTGATAGCCCAAGATGCAAAGGATGCAGTGGATAACCATGGCATCTTTGATGTCTGACTGACTCTAAGTTTTCTACAACATCTGCTTCAGCTGCTTTCATGCCCATTGGAACAAATTGTTCTCATGCATTGTTGGAGAAAATCTTTAAATGTTGGGGGAGACAATCTTCTAACTCATCAATGAATTTGAGAACTACTGGTTAGCCTCAACCTTGCTTAGTCTATCTGCTGAGAGGCTTTTACTAGGGTGTGCCTGCTATACATGGTATACCTTCTTGGAGGCGCAGATGAATGTTGGCTGGCAGTTGGACACTAAAGGTAGATGAATAACCCTGAAAAGATCTCAGCAAGCATTTATACCAGAGAAACTAATCCTCTGAACTTTCCATAAACTTCAATTATTGATTCACCATTCTCGATTCCAAATAACCATATAAAAACTTAGGAGGGAAGAGAGGACTTGCTTCTAACTATGTACAGTTCCTTGCATGGAGACCTTGTGATGAGAGAGCATGAAAAAGCCCCCCAAGTTTAGCTGTTAAAATGGAAGAATTGATAACTAATTAGATGTACAAAAGTAAACTCCTCTCTCTTTCTTTGCAGATTATTTCTTTGGCATCCTGAGTGTCAAATAGGAGAAAGATTCAATTGTCCCATCTCCTAGTTAGCCTCCATGTAGTAGTTATAAGCCCATGTTCTGTATGGGCAAGTCTGAGCATGGATTTGGACTATTTCTTGTCTTTTTATTCTTTCCTGATCTTATTCAAATAAGTATCCTATGATGGACATTTCTGAAATGAGTGAGAGCAACCTTGTAAGTTAAAAAAAATTATTGGATTAATGGGAGGAACAGTTAGTTGAGAGTCTGTGAAGGATAGCTACAAGAAAGTAGACTGACTTGATTGTATAGTGAATGCCAAGCAAAGGTAAAATGTCAAATGACTAATTAGTAATCTTGAAAACTGTTTATGAGCTGATGAAGTTTAAATAATTTACTAGCCAATTGTAGCCATAGATATAGGTAAAGCTACTGAATGCTGTCAATCATATTAAATTTGTAATGTAATCTATCTTAATTTTTTTTTTTTAGTATTTCTTATGACTTTTTCATTTTTATCATTTATTTGAGTTTAGGAATAAAATACTTCTCTCAAGCCCAATTTACATTTGTATATTAAATACTTCCCCCACCCAAAACAAACAAACAAACAAACTCCTGGCTTTGAAAGCCTCAGGCATGAACCATGACTAAGCATTTAGCAAGTTTTTCCTTGTGGAGGAATTTAATGTTTTGAAAAGTATAGGAATATTGGGAGTCTAATTTTAATCAGAAGTTATAATTCCCTAACACTGAGCCAAGTATATACTATTTGTCAGTGAATAGCACAGTATTCCTAGTTCTTGCAGGCTTCAAGGCAGATATGCCTCTGGAAGATTGTATCTTTTATAAAGAACACTGGACCCCACATCTGTAAACTGAGATGCCCCTCCTCCCCCAGATTCTGCCACAATGAGATCCTGCTGTCTAAAGAACTTCAGTGATCTCGTCTTAATTTCTCCATTCATGAAAGTATTGGATATGGTCAACTACAAAAATCATTTTAGCAGTAAATTTCATATTGTTCTGACCTATTGAATCTCTTCATGTGATATCACTAAAATAAGAGCCTAAGAGACATTTAACACAATCACAGAATCTCAGATTTGGAAGGAAACTTGCTGTTAATTCTATTGAGATAGAAAGCCAAATAGAAATATCCTCTACAGAATCTTTAATAAATAGTTAATATAGAAGGTTTATTTAAGAGGAAAGAAGGAAAGACTTGCATAAGAGCCTAGAAAAGTGTATTGTTTTCCATCGAAAGATGTAGACAATAATACATAATGGATAATTATATTTAATAGACAAGAGATTGCTTTAAATTGCAAGGCATTCTCTAAATATAAATGACAGTGGAGATAAAGGTGAATTTGTGTATTGTAAAAAATAAGAAACTAGAGGATAATAAAGACCAAAACTAGATCCTCCATAGATTTCAAGATTTTGTGAAACAAGATAGACACCTTTCAAATTGGAGGGGGGAAATTGTACTTACTTGGAAAAAGGGATAAAGAAAATAGAATGAAATCATTTGCCTAAAGTTATTAAAATATTGGTCTGCTTTCTTAAAATATTGTTTTCTTTGTTTCTTAAAGAATGAATTTGAATATTGAGTTGATTTTGTGGCATCCAGAAATTATTTGAGCATATCAATGAGGGGATATTGACTCAGATGACTTCAAATGTGACATCTGGGCCATAAAACCCTTCCCACTAATTAGGCCAGTATAGCTAATATAATTTCTTTGGGGATAGAGATGCCAAGGTTAAGTATTTTCATTTATTATATTTTCTTACCTAAGCTGACTACTTTTTTAAACATTAATGTGAAATCTTGAGAATGTTCCACATTCTTGGTGTTTTTATTCCTATCTTGTTTTCTTAAGTCTCAACACTTCCTCCTCCCCCACCAGAAGACCTTATGGCAACATTCTCTTTAAAGGGTTAACGGAATTTTTCTTAGCAGGCAATCTACAATTGTACTTGCAACAAACTAAGCACTTAAATCAATAACAACAAACCATTAGAACAGCTGGTAATTAACCTTGTGTCAGTGCAAAAGATTATTTAGAAAGCAGCAGAGGACAGGGTCTTATGCATAAGTAGGATATTACTTGAGAACCTGCTGGTTCAAAGCCTATTTTAATCAAGAGTTAGAACTCTAGAATGCAGTGCGATTTTGATTTTATAATTGGTACTTTTCATGTCAGACTTCTAAAAGTGATTCACAACAAGATGATTGGAAATGTAGAATTGGAGGGAACCTTTAATTGTTATCATAGATAGGAGAAGCCCCCTCATTTCACAAATGAGGAAAATGAGATTAAATAATTTGCTCCGCGTCATAAAAGGAGTCAAGATCTAGTTTCAAGATTCAAATCCAGGTCCTCTGATTTCAAATCAGATGTTCATTACATTTACCATGATACCACTTGCATAATATGTTAACGGTAGTTTTTTTTCAATTTTCTGGATTGCTAAGCATTTTGCACAATGAACACACTTTTAAGTAGCTGGGGCAATTAATAGTATTTAGAAAATGCAATTTCTTTGGACTTGAAAGAATAGAGGGACCTTCCAAGTAAAGGCTAAAAACAATTACAAGGAATCCCAGAAAGTGGTCAAAGTCATCCCTGAATAAAAATCTTTTCTGTGATATTTTTGATAGTGGCTAACCAATCTTCACTGAAAATCTCAAATGATAGGCACCCTCAATGTATATTTCATTTTTGGATTGTTATAATAAATATAATATTCCCCCCATAAAATTCAACTAAATGTTTCCCTGTTAGAATAATTCTTCAACATGTCAATCTGTCAAATATTTGATAGCAGCTATCATGTGCCTCTAATATTTCCATCCTTAAAGCTTCATATGTAATAAACTTGAGAGCCTTCAACATTTAGAGGATTTCTACCCTCAGAACATTTTCCTGGTTATCAAAATTTTCCTATTATATGACCCCTAGATCTGAACACAATACTTCAAATGGTATCTGACTCAGTTAAGAGTACAATGAAACAATTACCAACTGGTCAAACATGGATACTCTGGCCTTCTTTAAAATTATTTTAAAAATAATTTACTGTCATTATTTTTAAAGCACAGAAACTTTTGTATTCTTTATTTTCTTTTCAGTGCCAAATTATCTCTCTCTTATCTCATTTCTTCCACCCAGTGAGAAGGCAGGAAAAACAAAACATATCATTTACTTGCTCTCCAAATGATTCAGAGAGAGCTTGAACTTATTCAGGGAAATTCTCTTCTAGTTCAAACCTTTATTTAACACAAAAGACAAGTGAGCTAATATCAGAGGAAGGTCCAACTGAGGTAGAACAAAATACTTAAGGGGTATAAGAGCGAATGAGAAGGATTTTTGGTGAGCATCCAAGATAACTAAATTTGTCCTAGATAGGGAATGAGAACGTGAGTCTATGTTTACTTTTGAGAGTGAGGTATGTAATAAGGTCAGAGGAGTAGTTAGCAGATATGGAGCCAGGGTGCATGAAAATAGCATGCTGATGGGAACATTTTCTTGAATCCTGGAGTATTGTAAGAATGTGTCACAAGATCTGTTAATTTCACAAAGGAGATCTGACCTGGATTCTTTGGGGTTCTTCATTACAAATATGTATAGATATACAAAATGAATGCTTGAAAAGCTTCTATTTTAGTAGATGTCTATTTTTTTCCTCTTGTAGAATTATACTCATTTTTTTTCTGAGCAGGTTATTATTTGTTGTAATCCTAGCCCCTTTCCCTGGTAGTTTTCATCTTTAAAAATTATTTTAGGAAGTGACCAGTGTATTATTTCTACTTTGCTCTTTGGTTCTAAGATATTTGGGCAGGATGTCTGGCTTTTTTTTTTTTTTTTTTTTGTTTTTTTGTTTTGTTTTGTTTTGTTTTGTTTTGTTTCTGGCTTTCAGAGAGTCTTAAATTATCTCTCCTCAGTTTATTTTCCAACTTATTTTTTTTCCTATGAGAAATTTTATATTTTCTTCTATTTTGTTCATTCTTTTGAATTTGTTCTATTATTTCTTGCTGTCGCATGGAGTCATTATCTTCTGTTTGACAAGTTTTAATTTTTAAGGAGTTGATATCTTCAGTGATGTTTTGTTGTTCTTTTACTATAGCTGTTAATTTTTTCATAACTTAACTTGCATACCTCTCATATCTTTTTACATGTTCCCCCCTACCATTCTTATTTGGTTTTTATTTTATTTTGTGTTCTTCTTAACTCTTCCTTAAACTCTTCTAATAAATCTTGTTGGTATTGTAGCAATCTGCATTTTTTCTTGGAGGCTTTGCTTATAGATATTTTAAAGTCATTTTCTTCTTCTGTGTTTGTGTCTTTAGCTTCCCTGTCACCATAGTAGCTCTCTGGGGTCAAGTTATTATTATTTGTTGTTGTTGTTGTTGTTTGTTTACTCATTTTCTAGCCTATTACATGGCTTTAGACATCATGTTAATTCTGGGACTTGATCTTCCCTGAAAGCACTGTCTAGTTCAAGCT
The DNA here is from genome assembly GCF_016432865.1 of Antechinus flavipes. NCBI lineage: Eukaryota > Metazoa > Chordata > Mammalia > Dasyuromorphia > Dasyuridae > Antechinus > Antechinus flavipes. The sequence continues at coordinate 411,293,161 of NC_067399.1, forward strand.
TTTCTCTTTATATGTCATTCTGCTGTTTTCACAGTTTAGTCTGGGAGCCTGTAAGTTTTCAGTATTTCCAAGCTGGTATGCTGTAGAGAAAAGTCTGTCTACTGCTCTCTTATTCTGTAAGTTCTGACTCAGTTTGGGACCTATGGTTTGACTGATGTAGGAATCTGTTGATTAATGTAGGAGACTGTTAGTCTGCTAAAAGTTTCTGCAGGTTCGGAGAAATTGAACTATTGACTCCTTTTTGGTCTTATTCTGTGGCCCTAGTTATTTTACTACAAATTTATATGTGGGCTAACAGTTAGAAATAAGTACCCATTCCACTTTAGGGCTCAGAGCTGTACAGCTAAGTTTTTGGAGCTTGCTCCTTATTCCCCATATAGCTATAGTCCCTCTTGCTTCTGATTGTTCTTCTCCCTACTGGAACTGTGACCTGAAACTGGGTAACAGGCAATAGAGCTGCCAGATGACATTCATTTCTACTTCAAGCACTGGTTCAGGGGGGCACCTGGCATCTTTTTCTATCCTGGTTCTCATTCTCAGTTCCTTTAATGTCTGCACACAATAGAATATTTTTGCTTCTGCCTCTGCTATTCTGTATTCCTTGTTAGCTTTCATTGTCCCCTCATCCTCCATGCAATGTCTGCCAATCTCTCTATTTTCTTAATATAGTCAAAGATAATATCATACCACTGCTGACTCATCGAACATGTGTACTAAGATTCTCATAGATTTTCCAAATGGACTACAATTTATCCATGACTCACCACCACTTATCTTAAACATTTGAGGTTGATTTTTTGAACCATAATATAACATTTTACATTAATTAATATAGACAGTTAGTGATGTATATATTGTAGTGAACCTGGAGTCAGAAAGACCTGCATTTATATTCTCCCTCATATCTTTACCAACTATGTGACTCTGGGCAGGGTAAGTGACTTAACTGACTTCTTTCAGCCTGTTTCAATAGAAAATAATAGTAATGAATAGGATTATTATGAATATGATATTAAATAATATATGTAAGGTATTCTGAAATCTGAAAGTAATTATAGAAAAATTATTATTTTAATTATTTCTAATCCTTCTAGTATCAGTCTCCATTACTCCAATCTTTAAATTTGTTTTAAGCGGGGAGGATACTGATTGAATCTAACATATTAATTCTCCTTTTCATTTTTGGATCATCAAAGTTGATAAGTCTTCCATATTCACCTTAATAAAATTCATTTTTAAAAGAATTTATTGGCCCTGAGTCAAATTCAGATCCTTAAAGAACTTCAAAAGCTCTCTCATAAATTAATATTGGGGTAGCTAGTGGCAAAGTAGATAGAACAACAGCCCTGAAGTCAGGAGGACCTAAGTTCAAATCTGACCTCAGACATTTAGCACTTCCTAGCTGTGTGACACCAGGCAAGTCACTTAACCCCAATTGCCTCAGGAAAAAAAAAATCCAAATTATTAATGACTATTCTTTCAGTCTGTCTATTGAATATTTTTTCATCTCCCTAACTAGCACTTAAAGTTTGCAAATCTTTTTATAAATATTATTTTATCCTCATAATAACCTTTTGAGATAGGTACTATTATTATCACTTCACAGACGGGGAAACAGAGGCACAGATTAAATGACTTGGTAGGGTCACCCAACTGGTAATTGTTTGAGATTGGTTTTGAATTGAGGTTTTCTTGTCCCCATGTTCAGTACTCTATTTCCTGTGCTACCCAGTTATTTCCCCACTTATAGAATCACATATTTGCAATGAAAAGATAAAATGCTTTATCAAATGCTTTATTACAATCAAATTAAGCATCCTCCTCCTAATCTACTATAGGCTCAGTGAGCGAATAGATTATAGGATAATCTTTTCCTTTCCTTTAACTTTAAAATATCTGACTCTTATATTTCCCTGTGAATACTTTTAAAAGTAGCCAAATCTTTTGGTTTGCATTTCGTTCACAAAGCAGAAAGGTGACTCGGAATGGAAGAAGAAAAGTTTTATGTTCTGATCAAAGGAATGTCATTTCCACAAGAAGCCTCCCTCAGAATGCTTATTATAATTTTATAATAGAAAATTCCATTCAGACAATCAATCCTTGTTTGGCTCCTGCTGCACTGGGCCTCTGGATGAACAGAGCTCTAGTCCCTCCCTTGACATTTCCCCACTTCTGAGGAATTTATGACCAAAGAAGAACTAGAGATCATTATTAACCACAAAATTATATCAAATTGAAAAGTTTTTGTACAAACAAAACAAATGCAGACAAAATTAGAAGGGAAACAATAAACTGGGAAAACATTTTTACAATCAAAGGTTCTGATAAAGGCCTCATTTCCAAAATATATAGAGAATTAACCCTAATTTATAAGAAATCAAACCATTCTCCAAATTGATAAATGGTCAAAGGATATGAACAGACAATTCTCAAACAAAGAAATTGAAACTATTTATAGACATATGAAAATATGCTCCAAATCATTATCAATCAGAGAAATGCAAATTAAGACAACGCTGAGATATCACTACACACTTGTCAGATTGGCTAGAGTGACAGGGAAAGATAATGTGGAATATTGGAGGGGATGTGGGCAAACAGGGACACTGATACATTGTTGGTGGAATTGTTAACACATCCAGTCATTCTGGAGAGCAATTTGGAACTATGCTCAAAAAGCTATCAAACTGTGCATATCCTTTGATCCAGCAGTGTTTCTACTGGGTTTATATCCCAAAGAGATACTAAAGAAGGGAAAGGGACCTGTATGTGCCAAAATGTTTGTGGCAGCCCTGTTTGTAGTGGCTAGAAACTGGAAAATGAATGGATGTCCATCAATTGGAGAATGGTTGAGTAAATTGTGGCATATGAACGTTATGGAATATTACTGTTCTGTAAGGAATGACTAGCGGGATGAATACAGAGAGGACTGGTGAGACTTACATGAACTGATTCTAAGTGAAATGAGCAGAACCAGGAGATCATTATATACCTCAACAACGATACTGTTTGAGGATGTATTCTGATGGAAGTGGTTCTCTTTGATAAAGAGAACTAATTCAGTTTCAGTTGATCAAAGATGGACAGAAGCAGCTACACCCAAAGAAAGAACACTGGGAAATGAATATAAACTGCTTGCATTTTTGTTTTTCTTCCCGGCTTATTTATACCTTCTGAATTCAATTCTCCCTGTGCAACAAGAAAACTGTTCGGTTCTGCACACATATATTGTATATAAGATATACTGTAACCTATTCAACATGTAAAGGACTGCTTGCCATTTGGGGGAGAGGGTGGAGGGATGGAGGGGAAAAATCGGAACAGAAGTGAGTGCAAGGGATAATGCTGTAAAAAATTACCCTGGCATGGGTTCTATCAATAAAAAGTTATTTAAAAAAAAAGAATCAATTGCATTCAATAACATCAAATTGTTTATTTCTAATTAAAAAGAAGACCTTTCCCCACTTCCATTTCACATTTCTCTTTATGTAACCAGAACAAGCAGAGATGAGAGCATTCAATTTCATGTTACATTTTGAATGGATGAATGAATGATTTTTGTTAGATGGTGGGAAGGAGAAAACCTACCAGAATGCAATTCTTAAATAGAAATGGTGTGGTTGAGATGGGGCTTGGACATAGTGTCTGATTTTTCTACTAATAAACCTCTTCTGCTTTCAACCCAGCTTGGACTTTTCTGCATTGTTGAGGAGTGGGCTTCACTTTGTTAACAAATCCAATATTATATACTTATTAACTATGTGACCTTGATCCAAGCACTTAATCTCTCTGGGCCTGCATTTGCTCCTCTGTAGAATTAAGGCAATGGACTTAATGATTGCTAATTCCTTTCTAGCTCTAGATCTGTGTTTGTATCACATTATGGTCTGAGTTTAATGAAATAAAGCAGATTCTGGGAAGAGGGTATTTACTTGGTGAAAGATAAAGATATACATTATATACTAATCTTATAATGGGCATATATACATTATACACTAAGCCTATCCTTTAAACTGACAATATATCATAACCACCTTGAGTAAGAACTGAGAGACAAGAAGGCTAAGCATGCTTTGAACATCATAGAGAATTTGATATTTTCTTGCCACTCTGTTTTGGTAGTGTGGAACATATAGATGCCTGCTTAAGAGTGAAACTTTCCAGGCTCACATTCTTTTTGCTGACTTTGGATCATGTTAGTGGTCAGTAATGTCACCTGGTGGTTAAAGGAACATTTGAAAACTCTTACCATATATGGGGAATCTTTGTTTGGATTCTGCACAAGATAACTTTCAGGACACTGATAAATGCCTTAGGTGAGTATAAATTATCCTTCTGTTTTGCACCTCATATGAAGTCAATATTCAGTGCATCACTGAGCAAAATTATCTCCTAGTTGGCATTTAATATAGAGTCTTATGTAATTTTTAATCTTTTTAAGAGTTTCTTGAAGTTAATTAAAATGCATATTACATAGACTCTGATGTCCAGCTGGATAGGTAATGCATCAAGTTATCCTATATATAATGCATGCATATGCAAATGACATACTATATGTACACACACATAAACATGTACATATATGTGTGTATGCATATGTATATATGTAATTACATGTATGCATATACATATATATGTAAATACATGCATATATACATGCACACGCACACACACATACCCAAGTGCATACATATCCACCTGCACTAGAAGAGAGAGTATACATGGACAGAAAAAAAAATCGACCTACCAAAATATCAAAATAAGATGATGTCCAAGTGGAAAAAAAAATTTCTCACAATACTTCCCAGCTTCTTCAAAGCTACACATAGATAAATTCTTCCTAAAAAGTGAAAACAATATGTTTTCTCACAACTTAGAAAAATTGGTGTTGAATATGTGAAACAAATTGAAATTATATGGTTATTACGTAAAGTTTTTGCTTGGTGTTTATTTGTCAGCCATCCAATTCTTTTTGACAGTATAACAAGGAGGCTTAATCCACAAAGCTCTTAGGCGAGATGAATGGCAATCAAAACTGAGAAACGGATGGTTTGGTTTAATAATAACAAGAAACTTTGTCTTTACTAGTCCAGGAAATCATTTCTTTCTAGCTGGAAATGATTTATTCTTCATTTGATCTAATAGCAAACATTTTGTACTCAATTGATATATTTGTCATTCTAATTTTTGTCATTTTTATCTATATTCATATCTCATCTTCTCTTTTAGATAATAAATTAATTGGCAGAAAGCATATCTTATTCATCTTTGTTTATCTCACAATTCCTTTAATATATAAAGGGTGGTGGTCCCACCTCTGTTTCAATTAATGTAATCACAGAAAGCTGACACATTTCAGTTGAATCTATATATATATTATAATAATTCATAACATCTACTTTGTACTGGGAACTATATCAAGTACGATATAAATATCTCATTTGATTCTTACAACAACTCTGGGAATTAGATGCTATTATTACCCTCATTTTATAAATGGGAAACTGAGGCAAATAGGTTAAGTGACTCGCCCAGGGTCACACACCTACTAAGCATCTGAATTAGAATGCAGGTCTTCCTACCTCCAGTTTCACAACACTATCCACTGCAATATCTAGCTGTTCAATTAAATCTATCAATAAAAAATGTAAATTGGGTAATTGGGTTTTAAGGATTTCTCTTACAATTCCACCTCATGTAAATGTGTCATTGGATGGTAAGGTTTAGCTATGAAATGAAAAGAAATATCTTATACATGGTTGAAAGAATCAGGAACATGATATAGCACACACACACACACATATGTGTATATATATATATATATACACATATATATGTATATATATATATATACATATATATCAAGTCAAGTAGTATCAGTCTAGAGATAAATGATGACTCATTTGGGAATTGAAGATTGTTGAGTTAGTATTTTTGAGGGAATATTCCTTGAGGGGAGGCTCTCCCCATTTTGGTCTTACTCTTTTTATCTGTTTCTATGTCTTTATCGTTTCATCAAAGAGATTGTACCAATAACAGATCATACATCTAGCTGGGACAAAACCATGTGAACCAATCAAAACAGCATATTTAGTTGAGAGCAAAGACACCAAAGACAAACAGATATAGAAAGTTACTCATCCAAGAAAATAAAATGAGTCCTTGAACCAAAGGAGAAACAGGTCAATGAATTCAAAAAATTAAATTCTAGACTACAAAGTAGCAGAATCTGTATTATGCATTTGGCATATGTGTGTGTCATTGAAACTATCATTGTGAGTGGGTCAAATAATCCAGAGTGATCTTCACAGAATAATACATTTGTGCAGATTTAAGAGATTTTATTTATTTTAAGATTTTATTTCTTCCTCAAAACATCAATTATTTTAAAGTAGAAGAATGAAACTCATTATTTCAAAATCAATAAATATGAATATTATTGTTTTTATGTACCTTAAGTGTAAGTCATAAACTCTTATCTAGTACAAAGCATAAGGACTTTATTATATATAAATATTAAAATTAATGTAACTCATATTCTCCACCTTAACCTCTGAATAAATCTCTGGACTCATATAGATTGGGTTCAGTTTTGGATGCTGACCTCAAAGTATCTCTTTGACTCTTGTTCCCACTCTACAAACCCTTGCGAAATCATTCCAATGAAGCTTAGGTATAGCTCATGCATAAGTTTATCCAAAAGCAGATTACAGGATCCCCAGCTTCTGCAAAGGCATTCATTGAACAATATAATTATCAGATATGTGACATCCATCACACACACACACACACACACACACACACACACACACACAAAACAATTCATGAAATGTCAGCCTCACAAAAACTCATGAACAATTATAAACATATAAAACATTACAATTCAATTTCTTCTAGAAAGTAAAGACATTTTTGAGGACTGCTGAACAAATACCCCCCAGTTATCTCGTCCTTGTACCAGGTGAGTGACTTACAGAACTAGCACTTGATAAGGTTAAGAATTCTCATTTTCTATTTGGGAATCTATCTACCAAAGGAAAGTCAGGAATTATATGAGAAAAATTACAAAACACTTTCCACACCAATAAAGTCAGATTTAAATAATTGGAAAAATATTAAGTGCTCTTAGATAGATCGAGTGAATATAGTAAAGATGACAATACTCCCTAAACTAATCTATTTGTTTACTGCCATACCAATCAGACTCCCAAGAAACTATTTTAATGATCTAGAAAAAAATAACAACAAAATTCATATGGAAGAACAAAAGGTCAAGAATTTCAAGGGAATTAATGAAAAAAAATCAAATGAAGGTGGCCTAGCTATACTTGATCTAAAACTGTATCATAAAGCATCAGTCACCAAAACCATTTGGTATTGGCTAAGAAATAGATTAGTTGATCAGTGGAATAGGTTAGGTTCACAAGACAAAATAGTCAATAACTATAGCAATGTAGTGTTTGACAACCCCAAAGATCTCAGCTTTGGGGATAAGAATTCATTATTTGACAAAAATTGCTGGGGAAACTGGAAATTAGTATGGCAGAAATTAGGCATGGACTCACACTTAACTTACCAAGATAAGATCAAAATGGGTCCATGATTCAGGCATAAAGAACGAGATCATAAATAAATTAGAGGAACATAGGATAGTTTATCTCTCAGACTTGTGGAGGAGGAAGGAATTTGTGACCAAAGAAGAACTAGAGATCATTATTGATCACAAAATAGAAAATTTTGATTATATCAAATTAAAAAGCCTTTGTACAAACAAAACTAATGCAAATAAAATTAGAAGGGAAGCAACAAACTGGGAAAATATTTTTACAGTTAAAGGTTCTGATAAAGGCCTCATTTCCAAAATATATAGAGAATTGACTCTAATTTATAAGAAAGCAAGCCATTCTCCAATTGATAAATGGTCAAAGGATATGAACAGACAATTTTCAGATGATGAAATTGAAACTATTTCCACTCACATGAAAGAGTGTTCCAAATCACTATAGATCAGAGAAACACAAATTAAGACAACTCTGAGATACCACTATACACCTGCCAGATTGGCTAAGATGACAGGAAAAAATAATGATGAATGTTGGAGGGATGCGGGAAAACTGGGACATTGATGAATTGTTAGTGGAGTTGTGAACGAATCCAACCATTCTGGAGAGCAATCTGGAATTATGCCCAAAAAGTTATCAAACTGTGCATACCCTTTGATCCAGCAGTGCTACTACTGGGCTTATACCCCAAAGAGATACTAAAGAAGGGAAAGGGACCTGTATGTGCCAAAATGTTTGTGGCAGCCCTGTTTGTAGTGGCTAGAAACTGGAAATTGAATGGATGGCCATCAATTGGAGAATGGCTGGGTAAATTGTGGTATATGAATGTTATGGAATATTATTGTTCTATAAGAAATGACCAGCAGGATGAATACAGAGAGGCTTGGAGAGACTTACATGAACTGATGCTAAGTGAAATGAGCAGAACCAGGAGATCATTATACACTTCAATAACGATACGGTATGAGGATGTATTCTGATGAAAGTGGATTTCTTCGATAAAGAGAAGATCTAACTCAGTTCCAATCAATCAGTGATGGACAGAAGCATCTATACCCAGAGAAGGAACACTGGAAAATAAGTGTAAAGTGTTTGCATTTTTGTTTTTCTTCCTGGGTTATTTTTACTTTCTGAATTCAATTCTTCCTGTGCAACAAGAGAACTGTTCAGTTCTGCACACATATATTGTATCTAGGATATATTGTAACATATTTTACATGTATAAGACTGCTTGCCATCTAGAGGAGGGGGTGGAGGGAGGGAAGGGAAAAGTCAGAACAGAAGTAAGTGCAAGGGATAATGTTGTAAAAAAATTACCTAGACATATGTTCTGTCAATAAAAAGTTATTTAAAAATACAATAAAACATAAAAAAAATGAGAAAAAAAGAATTCTCATTTTCTACTGGCAGTCCCTCACCTCCAATCATTTGGCATGGATTTAGTCCTAGCTTTGAAGTATGAGGGTCTGGTAATGATACTGTTTCTTTTTCAAGAAATATACTATTAAAGAAATATCCCTCTTGGAAGTCATTTGCTAAAGTCTGGAAAATTTGCAAATTGGGAACTTTTTTATTAAAGCTTTTTATTTTCAAAACATGTGCATGGATAATTTTTCAACATTGACTCTTAGAAAACCTTGGACTCCAAATTTTCCCTCCTTCTCCAAACCATCTCCCCTTCATGACAAGAAATTCAATATGCATTAAACATGTTAAAATATATGTTAAATCATATACATATATGTACATATATATGTATACATATATACATACATACACACATATTTATACAATTATTTTGCTGCATGAGAAAAATCAGGTCAAAAAGGGAAAAGAAATGAGAAAGAAAACAAAATGCAAGCAAATGACAAAAAGAGTGAAAATATTATGTTGTGACCCATACTCAGTTCCCACAGTTCCTACAGTCCTCTCTCTGGGTGTAGATGACTCTTTTTATCACAAGATTATTGGAACTATCCTCAATCATGTCATTGTGAGAAAGAGTAACAATCCATCAGAATTGATTATCATATAATCTTGTTACCATGTATAATGATTTCCTGATTCTGCTCATTTCACTTAACATCAGTTCATGTAAGTTTCTCCAGGACTCTCAGAAATCATCCTGCTTATCATTTCATACAGAACAATAATATTCCATAGCATTCATATAACATAATTTGTTCAGTCATTCTCTAATGGATGGGCATCCATTCAGTTTCCAATTTTTTTTTTTTACCTTTAAATGTAAAATGTTTCCCCAAATTTGTTGCTTCCCTTCTAATCTTGTCTGCTTTAATTTTGTTTGTACAAATTTTTTTTAACTTAATATAATCAAAATGATCTACTTGGTGTTCAATAATGAGTTGCAGTTCTTCTTTGGTCATAAATTCCTTCCTGTTCCACAGATCTGAGAGGTAAACTATCCCATTTTCTAATTTGCTTATAATATTGGTCTTTATGTCTAAATCATGAACCCATTTTGACTTTACCTTGGTATATAGTGTAAGTGGGGGTGGAGATAGTTCAATTCATAACACTGGAGACAAAATATTTAAGGGATATAAACTCTAGAAAACACTAACAGTTAAAGACCATCGGGACAAGCTGCCATTTAATTACTAATCATTTTGGAGATAGTTGAAATCATTAAAAACTAATTATTAGAATTCCCTGTCTCTTAATCAAGGTGTTAAGACACATGGGAAATGCCTTCAAAGAAAGGATCAAGTGACTATTTAGAAAGGAATAAAACTTAGGGGTCCTTGAGACCAATTCCTTAATTTTACGGGTGAAAAGCCTTTCGAACTTAATGATAGCTGGTTGTCCAAAAAACGAATTTTAGTTCAACTTTAAATTTAACTCAAGAACTAACAAACTTAACTTAAATTTAAATGCTATTCAAAAGGGGGACAACTCTTTTGACAAGAAGAGCAAAGTAGCACATAGAGAGATTAAATGAATTGGCCAAGGTCAGTAAACTTCTGTGTCCAACGCAGGATCCAAACTCAAGTGCTGTATACCCTATATCAAAGCTTCTTAAACTATGGGTTGTGACCCCACACAATCTTTTATAATTGAATGTGGGAGCTGGAAAATTATGATTTAAAATCATTAATGTTTGATTTGAATATCAATTTTATAACCAATATACATGGGAATACATAAAAATTTCTTGGCCTAAAAGTTTCCACTTTCATGAGTGGAAAAAGTTTTAGAAACCCTGGTCTATATCATACTGCCAGTCTCATTTTCATATTGATTGGAGCAACTCATCAAATATATCAAATTTTTCCTGGTCAGTCTCTGATCCCTTATAGCAATTTTTAGATTAAACCAAGAAACAAAATTAAAATGCCATTTTTCCAGCACTCTTTGAAGATAAAATTGTTTCTGTCTTTTAGTTTTATTGATTTCTATTGCTTTCCATCATCATCCTTTTTAAATGTAATCCTCCTTTCTTTCATCCTCACGTGAGATTTCCCTTGGAAAAAAGAAAAACGGTAAAGCAAACCCAACTAGCATAACAATTGTCCCGCTCTGTAGGCAGCATGTCACATTCATAGGTATTACTTCTCCAATAAGAAGATTGTATAACTTTAATTTCTGTAAAGAACACTATTTATATTATTTCATTCAATATTTAAAATAATAATTGAATAGGGGCAATTTCAGATATTTTTATTCTCATTATAAAGATGAGGAAACTGAGATTCAGATTAAGTGACTTTATTATGATCTCACAACTGGTAATCAATGTTGGATTTCCCCTAGGTCTCCAGAGTCTGGGATAGAGTTTGAATCTTGCCTAAGATGCTTTTACTAGCTGTTCAACATTGGGCAAGTCAGTTAACCTCTCTTGTTCCCACTTTCCTCATCTGCAAAATAGAAATAATAATATTAACTTTCTTATAGAATTGTTGTGAGGATCAAATGAGATGTAAACCAATTTATAAATCTTCAAGTGCTATATAACATTCCAGCTATTATTATTTATCCATCTATTATTCGCTCTGTCTATATACTTCAGTACCCCAATTTTATTTTTGAATGAATGGATAGAAGCATGAATATATGGATGAATTTAGCCACTTTTCTAAAAAAATATTCTGCATTATTTTGACCTTGAAAGTTGGACTTCTGGAGGACAGGGCTGGCTCTAGACAAGATTATAATGTAGGCAGAATTCTTCTTGCTTCCTTGTTCCAATCTCTTTCAGTTCCTCTCATATTTCCTGAAGGATCCCTACCTTTCTTCATCCTATAGCTTTTAGGCACTGATCTACTTCATCTGTGCTTGGATGGCTATTAACTGATCACAATTAAGTAAACAGGATCTTGTTTTTCATGCACTTGGCAAACTGTTACTGTCCACTATTTTTATTGTTGTCATTGTTACATTAAAATCCTACTCTTTTGGGGTGGGGTGATTTCCATTTTAATAATGGTCTCTTGAGGATCACAAACCATTTAGCTGTCAAAACAATAAATCTTTTATGTTAGAATTTCAGGCCACGAGAGAGAGGCAGCAAGAGAAAGATTTGGTGAAAGAAAATCTGTTTCTTTATTTGCAAAATAAGTATAGTAAAGCCTACTTGGTACTTTTTCAAGGGACACTATATCGATGGTTATTTAGTTTTCTTCTTTATAAGATTGTTCCTATTGGCAAGTAGAATGAAATGTTGAAAAGATAGGAAAAGTTTCCTTCCCTGCCTTTCTCCCCAATGCTGTTATAATCTTGGTATGGAAAAGAAAATCCCATTTTAACACCAGGTCTCCTTTTTACCTTCCTGATGAGTGAGGAGTCAGATTGGAATCCTAGCCCTGCTCCCTGTGCAAATTTAGGTAACTCATCTAGCTTTTCTAGGCTTAATTTAGCTATAAAATGCTAATTCTGCAGCATAATTTCTAGCACTAAACCTCTAATCCTATGATGAATTAAAAGAAAGTTAAAACATTACTATTTTACAAATAAGGAAATGGAGGCACATCTTAATTAAAGAAGCTATTCCAAATTTATGAAGAGATCATTTTCTGAGACAGGTTTTGGTCCTGGGTCTCTTGAATTCCAGTCACATTTGTCATTTCTCTATCCCTGAGGAATATTCAATACAAATGTACAAACATATTTTCTTTTTTCCTAGTGATGCATTCCAATTTACGGGAAACATTACTTGTAAAACTTAATGGGTAACAGAACAGTGGAATGAATTAACTGTTTGCCTAAGGAATTATTTTTGAAAACATGCCCCCTAATTTACTGTCTGTGTCAAGTAGAACAATGTGAGCAATTGAACACAGGAAACACAAATATCTTGGGAATCATTATCTAAATATCATGTTGTTCAACATTATTTCCAGGTATTTTGACATATTAAAAGTGGGGGATTCCTGCCCTTTGGCTGGCTCATGGTGAAATGAAAATGAAGACAGACTTGTTCACTTCAGGCTGTTTCTACACAGATCGATAGCTCCTGGCCTGTTATTTTAAAATGAGTATCTTGTTCAGATGAATTCCAATAGATTTGGGATAGAGAGAGCCATCTGCATCCAAAAGAGGACTATGGGGACTGAATGTGCAACACAACATGGTATTTTTACCTCTTTTGTTGTTGTTTGCTTTTTTTTTTTCTTCCTCATTTTTTTCCCTTTTTGATCTGATTTTTCTTGTAGAACAATAAATGTGGAAATATTTTTAGAATAATCAGACATGTTTAATCTATATTGGATTATTTGCTGTCTAGGTGCTCTGTTCTGTATTTCACATTCTACAATTTTATACAATCAATCTACATAATCCATTAATTAGAAGCCCTACCTCACTAGACTGATTAAAATGATCAACCCTAGTGCTAGGGTTCTTCATTGAAGGCAGAAAAACTTTAGTTCAAGGTTTGTCTCTGAACATGAACAGCTCACTAAACAATTAAATATCATGGACAGCTCGCAAATGAGTTGATCTGTTTTTGGAAAGTTTTCCTAGGCTTATGAAATCAAAGGACCATCACAACAGCAGAAAAAGAACATCAACTAAAAATCTATTGTGTGATCCTGCACAAGTCACTTAATTAATTGCCTGTTCCCCCTCAAAAATAAAATAAATCAAGAGACATTAACTTGTTTAACACTGAAATTTCTAAGAACCATTATAAAGATAGCCTGGATGAAAAAAAAAGTATTTAGAAACAGATTTAATTTATAGAACATCTTCCACGTGCTGCAGTGTGACTTTGTAGAAGTCATTTTGTCTCCAGCTCTCAGTTTCCTTGTCTGATCAAGAAATGGGCTAAATAGGTTAAAGAACATATATGTAGATCTTATGAATTTATAAATATGCTCTGAAACCCTGCTGTAATTTGTTTGATATTGCACAAGTCATTTTTCTTTTTTCTCAGTTTCCTCATCTTTAAAATGAAGATAAGAACACTTGAATCATTTACCTTCAAGACAATTGCTAATAAAGTGCTTCATAAGCTGGAAAGCTCTATGAGTGGGAGATATTGTTGATGATGGTGTTATTATTATTAACTTTTATTCAATTAAATCAAATCAAACTTATTCAATCAGAAGTTCTTTTGTCTAATCAAGTAGGGCCAATCTTTTCTCTTAAAGAGTTAAAACTATTCATGTGACTGATTTCAAGTACCAGAGAACTCCCCAAATTCCTACCTGCATATTGATAATTAAGATCATAATGTAATCCTGTGTGGGTGTCTGGTCCTGTGACAGGGTTACCATAGATTTTCAGACATTTTTTCAGTATTCAGATGTCCTGAGATCATGAATTGTAAGAAGTCTTTAGGAATATCAATGGAGAGTTCTGAGAAGAAGAAGGAGGAAACCACAATTCAGGGGTAGAAGGTCATATTGACTCCATTTTGGAATCATGCTGACTTTTGCAGAATCAAGCACTTAGCATTGTCTACTCTTTTTCAAAAACTCTAAAAGAAGTGGCAGTTGTTAATAATGGCAGCCACCATGGTTAACAATGCTGCCAAGGAAAGGTGAAAATGTTCATCAGCTGTGAACCCTGAGGTTAGCAGGCCAGGTGGACTGCTGTTTCCCTAAAGACAAATTTGTCTTCCCATTGTTTTGACCAATGAAGAAGGTAGCTGCCCTTAGTTTTAGTAGTCCTCCAGAGTCTGTGCTTGCCTTTTTTTTCAGTGAATCTCAAAGATCAATATAGTAAAGTCCTAGTTTCCATGTTAACTGGTTGCTTTCAGTCAACCTATGCTCACATAAAGTTCTTCCTTTTTCTCACAATTTCTGTGCATTGTTTTTCCCTTTTAATTCTATTATTACATAAACACATTAAAACAAACACTAATGGATGTTGACATTTGTTTATATATCATGATGTGGGTGACAGGAATAAGGAGCCTACATGGTTTAGAGTGATGTGGTATATTTGTCTGATATGCTTTGTGGAGTCAAAGCTCTAGAAGGGAAATAGCTGAATAATTGTTTTCTTCTCTGGAATTACTAAGGTGCTTGTGAACCTTTCCTAATAGTTTCAGGTGATACACAGGATAAGTAATAGAGAGCAATTAATAATATGAAGCAAGTTTTATTCTCTTAGACTAGAGATATTGTTATTGACAATGTAGAAGCTAGTTTTTTAGAGTGAGAGAATTACTTTTCCTTTGAGTTCATTCTCTTTTCCCTTCCCTCATTCCTTGCAGGTTGTGGACTCAGTTTATAACAATGACCTCATTATAGCTATACAACGTAGTGCAAATGTCTATTATATAGTAAATGGAATACCTTTATAAGAAATAAATTTAGAACAAGAAAGGATCTTGCAGTCTATGAAAATCAAGCACCTCATTTTACAGAGGAAGAAATTAAGGCACAGAGAATTTTAGTGACTTTTCTACAAATACATTTCTTCTAAAACAATATTTGCACCCAGGATCTTCTGATTCCAAGTTCAATATTCTACTTGAAATGATTTGCTCAGAGGACATCTTTTCTCTTAAGCTGAGGGTTAAAATTAAAATATTTCTAACAAATGACAGGATTTGTTACAGTAACACTAAGGTGTGGCAAAAGTGATGTGAGACTTAAGTTCTAAACTCTGCCTAGGAGTATGATTCTGGGAGAGTAATCTTCAAACTTTGCAATTCAAGTTTCCTTATCTTTAAAAAGGACTTGAACTGTATTGTTTCTTCTTTTTTATTTTAGTAGCTTTTTATTTACAAGTTATATGCATGGGTAATTTTACAGCATTGACAATTGCCAGACCTTTTGCTCCAATTTTTCCCCTCCTTCCCTCCACCCCCTCCCCTAGATGGCAGGATGACCAATACATGTTAAATATGTTAGAATATAAATTAAATACAAAATACGTATACATGTCCAAATCATTATTTTGCTGTACAAAAAGAATCAGACTCCAAAATATTGTACAGTTAGCCTGTGAAGGAAATCAAAAATGCAGGCAGGCAAAAATATAGGGAATAGGAATTCAATGTAATGGTTCTTAGTCATCTCCCAGAGTTCTTTCACTGGGTATAGCTGGTTCAGTTCATTACTGCTCCATTAGAACTGATTTGGTTCATCTTATTGCTGAAGATAGCCAGGTCTACAAGAATTGATCATCACAGAGTATTGTTGTTGAAGTATATAATGATCTCCAGGTCCTGCTCATTTACTCATGTAAGTCTCTCCAGGCCTTTCTGAAATCATCCTGTTGGTCATTTCTTACTGAACAATAATATTCCATATTATTCATATACCACAATTTATTCAGCCATTCTCCAATTGATGGGCATCTACTCAGTTTCCAGTTTATGGCCACTACAAAGAGACCTGCCACAAACATTCTTACACATACAGGTCCCTTTCCCTTCTTTAAGATCTCTTTGGAATATAAGCCCAGTAGTAGTAACACTGCTGGGTCAAAGGGTAGGAAACTGAGTATAGTTCCAAATTGCTCTTCAGAATGACTGGATATATTCCCAATTCCACCAACAATGTATTAGTGTCCCTGTTTTCCCACATCCCCTCCAACATTCTGCATTATTTTTCCCTGTCATTCTAGCCAGTCTGAGAAGTATGTAATGGTATCTCAGAGTTGTCTTAATTTGCATTTCTCTGATTAATAATGACTTGGAGCATCTTTGCATATGGCTAGATATAGTTTCAATTTCTTTGTCTGAGAATTGTCTGTTCATATCCTTTGACCATTTATCAATTGGAGAATGGCTTGATTTTTTATAAATTAGAGTTAATTCTCTATATATTTTGGAAATGAGGCCTTTATCAGAACCTTTGACTGCAAACATGTTTTTCCAGTTTATTGCTTCCCTTCTAATCTTGTCTGCATTAGTTTTGTTTGTACAAAAGCTTTTCGATTTGATATAATCAAAATTTTCTATTTTGTGATTAGTAATGATCTCTAGTTCTTTCATCATAAATTCCTTCCTCTTCTACAGGTCTGAGAGGTAAACTAATTTACCTCTCATTTATTTGTAATCTCATTCTTTATGCCTAGGTCATGAACATATTTTGACCTTATCTTGGTGTACGGTGTTAAGTATGGGTCAATGCCTAGTTTCTGCCACAGTAGTTTCCAATTTTCCCAGCAATTTTTGTCAAACAGTGAGTTCTTATCCCAAAAGCTGGAGTCTTTGGGTTTGTCAAACACTAGAGTATTAAGGTTATTGACTGTTTTGTCCTTTGAACTTAACCTATTCCACTGATCAACTAATCTATTTTTTAGCCAATACCAAATGGTTTTAGTGATGGCGGCTTTATAATATAATTTTAGATCTGGTACAGCTATGCCACCTTCATTTGATTTTTTTCCCCATTAATTCCCTTGAAATTCTTGACCTTTTGTTTTTCCATATGAACTTTGTTGTTATTTTTTCTAGGTCATTAAAATAGTTTTTTGGGAGTCTGGTAGAGCACTAAACAAATAGATTAGTTTAGGTAGTATTGTTATCTTTATTATATTTGCTCACCCTATCCAAGAGCATTTAATATTTTTCCAATTGGTTAGATCAGACTCCCTGCTTTAAATGTGTTTCCTGTAAACAACATATTGTAGGATTCTGACTTTTGATCCAGTCTGCTTTCCACCTCCACTTTATGGGAGAGTTCATCCCATTCACATTTATAGTTAAAATGACTAATTCTGTATTTCCTGCCATCTTATTATTCCCAGACTATGCTTTTCTTTTACTTGCCCCCCTAACCCCCTTTCCCGGTTTTAAACTTATGTGCCTCACATATCACACTGCTCACTCTCAATAGGATCCTTCCCTCCCCACTTTGAATCACTTCCCCTTTATTGTACCCTTCCCTTATTACTCTTTTCCTTTTCCCTTTTCCTCTCCCCCTTTTTAATGAGGTGAGAGAAGATTTTCTGTAAAACAAGTATGTCCATTATTTTCTCTTTGAGCCAACTCTGATGAGAATAAGATTTACAAAATGTTCATCCCCCTCTCTGAATTCCCTCAGATATGATAAGTTTCCTTTACCTCTTTGTGGGATATAATTTCCCTCTTTTTATCTCCCCTTTCCCCCTTTTCTGACATTATCCCTTTTCCATAACTACTTCCCTTTTTATGTTATATCAGTAAAATCAAATTATACATGTAATATTTTTGTATTTCCACAATGGAAATACAGTTCTCAAGAGTTCCTTTTACTTTTTCTGCTTCTCTTGAGTTCTATGGTTGGAGATCAAATTTTTGTTTAGTTCTAAACTAAGAACTTTCCTTAGAAACAAATGGAATTCATCTGTTTCATTAAATGTCCATTTTCTTCCATGGAAGAAAATGCTCAGCTTAGCTGGGTAATTTATTCTTGGCTGCTTCCAAGTTCTTTTGCCTTTCGGAATATCAGATTCCAGGCCCTTCGATCCTTTAATGTGGAGACAGCCAGATCTTGGGTGATCCTTATTGTGTACCTCAGTATTAGAATTTTTTTTTTTTCTGACTGCTTGTAATACTTTTTCCTTAATCTGATAGTTCGGAAATTTGGCCACACTATTCCTTAGAATTTTTTTTTCTTTTTTAAGGTCTTTTTCAGAAGGTATTCGATGAATTCTTTCAATGCCTATTTTACCTTCTGATTCTATTGCCTCTGTACAATTTTCTTTGATGATTTACTATAAAATAGTATCTAGGCTCTTTTTTTCATCATAATTTTTGGAAAGTCCAAAAATCCTCAGATTATCTCTCCTAGATCTATTTTCCAGATCTGTCATTTTTCCAAGTAGATATTTCATGTTTTTTTCCCAATTTATCTTTTTTTTTTTAGTTTTGCTTGACTGATTCTTGCTGTCTCAATGAATCATTGGCTTCTATTTGTTCAGTTCTGATTTTTAATGAGTTATTTTCTTCATTAACTTTTTTACTTTTTTTTTTTATACGTCCAATTGAGTTTTTAAATGAATTGTTTTGCTCTTTGGAATTTTTTTCCCATTTCACTATTTTGTTTTTTTTAGTGAATTATTTTCTTTTTCCAATTCACAAATCCTACTTTCTTGTGAATTCTTTATCTTTTCCAATTCACAATTCTTTCCTGAATTTTTAAAAACTTTTTCCAATTCACAAATTTAGTTTCCCTGCACTTCCTGGGAATTTTTTTACTTTTCCCAATTCATATTTCAGCAAGTTGTTACTTTCTTGCAAAGTATCTCTTTCCTTTCCCCATTTTTCTTCTAACTCTCTTTTGGGACTTTTAATGGTCTCTTTTAGGAGAGCATTATGTAAAAGGGGACAGGTAACATTCCCCTTTGGGATATTGTCTGGATACTGTTTGCTATTAGTTTCCTCAGGGTGGCAAACCTGCTCTTTTTCTGTATAGAAGCTATCAATTGTCCTTTTAATTTTTTTACTCATTTTTTAAAGCCTTTAGGATCTGCCTTCAGGGCAAGAGAGTTACCAGCTTCCTCTGCAAAGCAGGGAAAGATGTAAACAGGCTTCAAGCAGCTAGGTATGGGAGTGCTCTGGGCAAAAGTTCCCCCGCCTCGAACTGGAAGTGATTCAGCACGGCCAAGCTTCGGAAGTGCCCAGTGGAGAACCCCACTGTGTGGTTTAGTGACTGCCCTAAGGCTAGAGAGTAAGCAGTGAAAGTGTCACTACCTCAGGCCAAAGCCCACCTTGCGCTGTGGGTATTAGCAGCTGACCAGCAAATAGCCCCGATCAAACCAGAAGTGTCTCTGCTCTGAAGCAAGTCGAGCTGCAGAAAGTTCTGTTGCCCCAGGCTGAGCCCCACACTGTGTAGATTAGAGGCTGCCCTGGGCTGTGCCCCCCTGCTGTGCAGGTTGACAACTGTGGGTTGGGGCTGCAAGATTGTGCTGCGATCTTTACTGTCACTTCCAGTTGGTTTTGGGTGGGTAAAGCCACATGTGTTAGGCTCTAGCATTTTTTTAGAATGGCTTTGAATTCTCTGTTGATCTACTATTTTGTAAACAGGGCAGAGAAACCAGTCTATTCCAGTGTCATCTCTGTAATTTTTCTAACCTCAGAGATCACTCCTGCTTGATCTTCACAATATGCTCAACTCTCGTTCTCTCTCTGCTTGGGCTGATCTTCTCCCCGACCCCTTAGGACAAACCTTTTCTGATGAAATTCCAGATTATCTTTGTCTGGTGAGTTGTTGTACTTCAAGTCTTCTTGGGTTTTACCAATCACTATTTTTGAGGCTGAATTAAATGTTGGTTGTGAGGGTATCAGAGAGCTTAGAAAGTTGTGTATACCTTCTCTGCCTTCTTGGCTAAACTGTTTTGTTTCTAAGAGTCCTTTCAGTTCAGAGATTCAAGTCTAAATTAATTCATTGGTTTAAATTAATTACTTTAAATTCCTTATTTCTTCCTGAGTTTTTTTTTTTCCATAGGGAAGAAGATTTTAAACAATGAAGTACAGGATAGAGCTAGTCAGTCAATAAACACTTCTTAAGTGTTTATTATTTGCCAAGCACTGTGCTCAGTACTGGGTATAAAAAGAAAAGTAAAAAAAAAAAATGACAGAAGAGTGGTAGAGACAGTTCAGAAGGAAAAATATGCCACACAAAGTGTAAAAAGGGAAGCTTTAGAAATCAAATTCAATTCAATCCAACAAAAATTCAAGAGAGGCCACCTGGTATAGTGGAGCTTAAAGTCAGGAAGTCTTCAAGTGAAGTGTCTTCTCTGATACATATTGGTTATGTGATCCTAAGTGAGTCCTTTAACCTCTCAGTGTTACTGCTATTCTTTAATATTCTAAAATATAGTGAAAGTGCCAGTCCAAATTCAAAGAGAAAATTCCTTATCTTATTCCTTATTGTCATACTAAGAAGATTGAAAATTAGATTACAAATTCCTAATCCCCTGCCTTCCAAGAGCTTACATTTTACTAACAGATAGGACTGCAACACTTATTTTTATTTATTTTTTTAATTTTTGAGGCAATCAGGATTAAGTGACTTGCTCAGGGTCACACAGATAATATGCATCTAAGATTGCATTTGAATTCAAGTCCTCCTAATTCCAGGACCTGTCCTTTATCAACTACACCATATAGCTGTCCTAATATTTAAATACACAAATGAATGCAATGTGATTTGAGGGAAAGATCACTCATAATTAGGAGAAAAGAAAGCCAAAGGAAATGACATTTGCATAGACCAAAGACACATTTCTCCTTTTTAATCATTTTTCTTTGAATTAACCTTGTAATCAGGTTCCTACTCCTGAATTTCAGTTTGGCAAGCTTTTGGTTGGGGTTTAAGTAGGAGCTCTATATACAAACTTCTTTCTTTCCTCTCTCATATACCTTTTCATTTTTTCCCCTCTTATCAAACTGACACCCTGCACCTTTTAAAGCTTCTGAATTGTGGCAATAATTCATTTGCAAGCTTATTTGGCATTAGCTGCCTCATTTAAACTACATTTTGTAGGCAAATGTGTGTGTTTTTAAAAAATATGCAAAGTAGTTTATTTGAATTGAATTTTCCTATGCTTATTAATCACACATACAATTGGGAATGAAATATATGAGCAAGATCACCCAG
Source organism: Antechinus flavipes (assembly GCF_016432865.1). NCBI lineage: Eukaryota > Metazoa > Chordata > Mammalia > Dasyuromorphia > Dasyuridae > Antechinus > Antechinus flavipes. Next base: position 411,314,729 of record NC_067399.1, read on the forward strand.
AGATGAGAATTTTGGTTGCTTCCAAAATACATTAAGCATTATCATCCTGCATGTAAATTTATCTTCCCAGTTTACATATTATACAAAATGTTTCAAAACATAAAAGGCACTGTTGACTAACATCTTGACCATGAATTGGGTTCTAGAAATGTTTCTTATCAATCTAATTGTCTTCTTCCTAACAGTGTGGGGAATAAATAATAACTATTTTCCTGAGATTTCTCTCCCCGCTCTATCTACTAGTCTCACAGTTCTTTGCCTAAGGTAATATCTAGGATAATATGTTTAATTCATGTTACCAAATTTTAGAATGGGCATTGACAATCTGCAGCCTTCCAGAGAATGGTGATCCACTTTAAAATTTTCCATTTGGCCATTGGTAGAAGCAGGGAGAACTAGCGTTCTTCATCTTGAAAAAAGATGACTTATGAAGACATGATTGTTATTAATCATCACCCAATTACCAAAGTTTGAAATGTTGAAGCCATCTTGGATATAATCTCTATCATTCAATATTCAATAAGTTGTCAAAACTTCTGATCTCGATTACATATCTCAAATCCATCTCTTAATCTATACTCACACTAAATACCATACTCGTCTCAGATCATCACTTTTTTTCTTGGATTCTTAAGTCTTCTGATTAGTCAGTCTGTCTTTTGCTTCTCCCTTTTCCAAACAATTGCTAAAATAACGGATGGATCTGATCTTGTCATTAAGCTTCTCTCAGAGGTTTTCAATGGTTCTCTATTGCTTCTAAGATAACAATTTTTAAAATCTTGTTTTAAGACCCTCCATAATCTAGCATCAATCTATCTTTCTAAATCTCATTTTACACCATTCCCCTTCATGTATTCCATAATTTATATAATTAACTATTTCTTGATCTCATCTTCCATTCTCTTACCTATGTTTATTTCCATGAGCCATATACTCTGGATGCAATGTAGTTTTATTTTTTGTTCCTTGGAGTTCAACTCAGATGGCATTTTTTCCATGAAACATTATTTGATCCTTCCCAATGAAAGTAATCTCCCACCTCCATATAATTCTTTGTCTATTGTCATTGTTTGCCCTTATTACCTGTTTCTTGTATCATACAAAATTGTATAGAATCTTGAACTTTATGATTAGCTCACAAGCTCCTTGAAGACAAGGAAATGTCATTTTATTTTTATACCATCAGCACCTATCATAGTACCTTGTACACATTAACTCAATAAATATATGTGGAATTTAATCTAATTGAATAGTCTTTTTTTGAAAGACTTTAAAAGTTATATATAGAAATAGAATTAAACTCACTTTGTTTAACCCCAGAGCCAGAATGTTTAGAACCAGTGAATGAAAGTATGCAGTTTACTGCCATAACAAAAAGGGCGGCTACAAACATTTTGGCACATGTTGATTCTTTTCCTTTATTTATGTTCTACTGGGATACAGACCCAGTAGAAACACTCTGGTTCACAGTATGCACAGTTAGATAGCCCTTTGAACATGGCTCCAAATTGTTCTCTAGACTGAATGGATCAGTTCACAACTCTACCAATAATGTATTAGTATCCCTGTTTTCCCACATCCCCTCCAATTTATCATTATCTTTTTCTGTCATCTTAGCCAATTTGAGAGGTGTCAAGTGGTACCTCAGAGTTATCTCATTTTGCATTTCTCTAATAAATAGTAATGTAGAGCACTTTATCATATGACTAGAAATAGCTTTACTTTCTTCATCTGAAAATTGTCTGTTACTATCCTTTGCACATTTATCAATTAAAGAATGGCTTGTATTCTTATAAATTTGAGTCAGTTCTCTATATATTTTAGAAATGAGGCATCTATCATAATTCTTGGATGTAAATTTTTCCCCACCAGTTTTCTGCTTCCCTTCTAATCTTGGCTGCATTGATTTTGTTTGTACAAACCTTTTAAATTTAATATAATCAAAATTACATAGGATATACTTTCCATTTTGATCTTTATTAACATTTTCTTCACCACTTTGTTAAGTCTAAACAATCAATAAATGATATACCAAACCCTGGTTTGTAGCGCTTGATGGATTCCCAAAGTGTAGATGATTGTATTGAAAATTTAACAATTCTTTCTTCTGAGTCAATTTGATCTGGCTCTAGCACACATAAGTCTCTGAGATTTCTGTGAATCTTGAGATTCTTTGACTCAAGATTAAATCAAATATTTCTAAAGCAAGTTAAGACAAATTACAATTGAAAAATAAGTCACAGAATCAACTGAAGGGTGAACTGAATTTCAGTAAATTAAATAGGTTCTTTTGGGTAATAAAATCTTATCATGGATAGAGTATGGAACCTGAGTTGGTAATAGTTGAATAGAGTAGAGAAGAGAGTTGGAAAGAAGCCAGTTAAAATCCTTTTTCAGACACTTGATTAGCTATGTCCCTGGGGAAAAAAAAAATATTTTACCTCTCAACCCCAGAGTAGCAGAGAACAAACAAGGATAGTACAGCCTTACACAGATGTACATTAATGAATGTGATATGATTATAGATATCTAGGTATATGTATATATGTGTGCAACTATGCATTGTGCCTGTTTATTTAAATATATTCATGTTTAATTGTAGGCTTTTTAAGGAGATAAGGAAAGAAAAATGATGATAATCACAATTGTGATGATAATAGCACATACTTCACAGAGTTACTGTGAGGATTGAAAGAAATAATATAAGGAAAGCTTAATGTTCAAAACTTAACTGCTATCATAAATGCTAGTTGTTTTTGCTATATGTTGTTAAGACTAGTCAAACCTCTTCATCTTGTAGATATAAAAACTGACTCTCAGAGGAAATGGTATGCTTATGAGAAGAAATTTCTGCAACCAGCTGGGGATGATGGTGTTGATTGATAAAGTTTCAGTGTAGAAATCAGCAAACCACAAATCAGAGCAGGACTTATTTTGTTGAATATTTAGACTTAGGAAAGTGGTGGGGAAATAGTTAATAAAGCAAATTCAACTTAAATGTGTCCCATATGCACATTTTTTGAGAATCCATAGTTAATGTTTATTAGTGCACCACAAAGTCACATTCTCTCCTTTTTTCCTAATATTTACTTTTTTTCAATTACATATAAAATGCAATTTTAACATTAATTTTTAAAGAAATATTTATTTAAAACAAATACAAAATGGAAAAAGAGAAAAAGTTCCTTATATACAGCAGAATAAAAGAGAGAATTCAAAATATGCATATAAAATCTCATTTCAAGAAAATTTATATAGTAAATACTGTGTACATGGTGTTTAGAGCTTCCATGTTTCTTTGATTTCTTGTAAGTTTTCTTTTGTTCTGTGCTGAGCACTTTATACTTTATACTTTTTTCTTCCCTCCACCTCAAGAAGGTTTCAATTAAGCATGGATATATTTAAATACACAGACACACATGCATAACACACACATATCCATAATATTTATATATATACATATATATATATATAATATATATATATGTATATATATAAAATCATGTACAAATACATTAATGTACATCTATGTAAGACTGTACTTTACTTGTTTGTCCTCTGTTTCTCTGAAGGTGGATAACATCATCTTTCATAAATCCAATTCTTTCCATATTTTTCTAAATCTATTTACTCATCATTTCCTATACCACAGCAATATTCCAGCCTTATACTTTCTAGTTGTTTTAAAGTCTAAAACAATATTTATTAATATGGCTGACCTATAATGTAGTTTCCCTATTTTTCTCTGATTAAATCAATTTATCTTTAATTTTGAGATGAATAATTACTACCCTTGCTTTTTTACTAATGAATTCTAATCCTGATTATTATTGTTTGTCTGTATCTCTTATTTTCTATCCTTGTTGACTCCTTTGCTTAACTTCTACTTATTACCTTGCCTCATTATTACTTACCCTACCTTGATTCCAAGAATTCCTCTTTTAGCCTCTCCTCCCACTCTTTCCTTCTCACTTTATCCCATTCCCATTATCATATTCTCTCTTGCTCTTATTTCTTTATAAATTTAGAAGACTTTTATACTCTTTTAAACTCATTCTTAATGTGAGCAGAATTCCAGAACTAACTAGCCCTTCTCTTTCATTTAATTCCTCTGTTCCAGGTTTTTCTTTTGCACCTCTTTTTTATAACCTAATTATTCTTTTTACCTTTTCCTACACAGGTTTTTTTTTTTTTTCCAAATCACACCATATTTTACTCTACCCTAATCTTTCTTTCAAACTACTAATTGAATTACTAATGCAAATCTTAGACAAATGGTTTACCTCTCCATGTATAAAACATATATAGTTTTTTTTTTTCTTTTAGAGTCTCTTGAAATTAGTCTGATTTAGGAATCTTTTGGATTTTATATGTCAAATTTTCCATTAAGTTCAGGTCTTTTTTGCAACAAAATCCTGAAAATCAGTCAATGCATTGAATATCCATTTTTTATTGTTTTGAATTATGCTTTACTTTGCTAGGTTTGTTATTTTTGCACACAATCCTATATCTTTTGATCTTCTATATATAGTGTTCTGAGACCTGCAGTCTTTTCATGTAGCTTTAGTTTGACTCTGATTGTGGCATTGCCATTTTGATTTTTTTTCTTGTTGCTTATACTTTCTCATTGATCTGGATGCTTCAGAATTTGACTATGACATTACTGTAGATTTTCCTCAAAGGACCTCTTTCAGATGGTAATCAGTGAATTCTGTTCTATTTTTACATTTCTCTCTAGTTCTAACACTTCACAACAATTTTCTTTAATTATCTACTGTATTATTACATCAATATTCTTTTTTTTGATCATGACTTATATAGGTAGTCCAGTTATATTGTTTATTCTGGATCTGTTCTCAAATACGTTGCATTTCTTATGAGATTTCTCACATTCTATTTTTCATTCATATTGTTTTATTATCTTTTGCTCTCATAACTTCAATGGCTTCCCCTTGCCCAATTCTGGTTTTCAAGAAGTCATTTTCTTCCTTAAGATTTGGATCTGGGGGGAGGGGTGGAGCTTAGATGGGGGAGAGGACACATGTGTCTTTCTGAGCTCTCCTTTACCCTCAAACTATTTTTTGTGAAACCCAGCCTCAGTAGTAGTGCTTGACTGTCAAAACCCACAAATATTGGTAGTACAACACATTACCAATAGAAGATAATCTCGAAATTCACCAGAAAAGGTCTGTTTTAGCTTGTGTGCAGGGATAGAATGGGACTAGGCCAGGTGCAGACTCAGGCAGGGAGGTAGTGAAGGCATGGGAAACAGGAGAGGAGTGTGATATTCTGCAACAGAAAATCTGCGGGGAAAACTTTACCATAGTGTCAGCTAATCTGTCTTGGCAGCAAACCTATAGATCAGCAGAGAAGCTATAAACACAAAGGGTAAAGACTATAATCCTAAAATGCTAGCGTTTCTCAGCACCTGGCCACATCCACCCAGCACCAGGAGGGACTTAGCATGATGTCAGCATGCAACAACTGATCTCAGCACAGACATTAACACCAGAGCAGATGCTAATCCCAGCACAGAGGCTGATTCCAGCCCTGCCATAGCTGTCCCACTGCTGCTTCACTACTACTTCCTGTTGTGTGTTGAGGAAACTATGTAATGGGCTGAGGCTTGAGTTGATGCACTGAGGTCCCAAGCACATGAGGCTAAATAGTAATTGGACCATACTCTATTAATATATAAGCTTTCCACTCCCCTGCCTCCACCCACCAAAATCGTCATTTCCTATACAACACATCAGGACTTGCACAAAGAGTGGGTGGGGGCCATTCTTTCTCCAAGCTTATATATTAATAGAGTATGGTCCAATTACTATTTAGCCTCATGTGCTTGGGACCTCAGTGCATCAACTCAAGCCTCAGCCCATTACATCTCCCGCTTTCTTTTGTTTTAGAACACAGGTGATCATGCCATCCCTGACTCCTCAAAGAGGTCAGAGCCCCCAAGGGGAGGTGATCACAACCTCCCTGATTTCTCAGGAAAGGAGGTGAAAGCACCGAAAAGGAGGTGATCACGACCCCCCTGACTTCTCAGGAAGGGAGGTGAAAGCACTAAAAAGGAGATAATCACGCCCTCCCTGACATCTCAGGAAGGGAGATGAAAAGCACCAAAGGGAAGTGGGGGTTGCTAGCAGATTTCTGGGCTCAAGGGTCTTATTATGCACAAACCCATCAGCATGGGAACACATAGCACATAGCAACAACGCAGAGACTATTAGTGATGACTCTCCCCACAGTCAGTGCAGGCTTGATGTGGTGTAACAAACATGAATTATACACCCAAGTAACAGTATAACAAACAACATAAATCAACATTGTGTTGTAGAAGATTGCCAGAAGCCCTAGAAGGAGAGTATGTAAACAGCAGTCACACATACACCTCTTCAGCAGCCAAGAGATAGTCCAAAACCAATCTATTGTCCATTGCTTCACATATCAGGGAATCCAATGATCCCCCCAAGTTTTTGAAGTCCGGAGATGGCTCAGTGGATAGAGCACCAGCCTTGAAGTCAAGAGGACCTGAGTTCAAATCCAGCCTCAGACACTTAACAATTCCTGGTTGTGTGACCATGGGCAAGTCACTTAACCCCAACTACCTCAGCAAAAGCAAAAAGAAGAAGAGAAACAAACAGAAAGGTCGTCACAATGGCAAAATCCAGCTAGCAGAGCGAGAGAGATCTGAGCAAACCATGGCAAGGCAATCCCAAAAGTCTCTCCTTCCCCTTCCTTTTCCACTCCCCTGCCTCCACCCACCAAAATCGTCATTTCCTATACAACACATCAGGACTTGCACAAAGAGTGGGTGGGGGCCATTCTTTCTCCAAGCTTATATATTAATAGAGTATGGTCCAATTACTATTTAGCCTCATGTGCTTGGGACCTCAGTGCATCAACTCAAGCCTCAGCCCATTACAAAACTTAGTAACCCCACATTGCCCCCAAAGCAGACTGCAACTTTTTTGTTTTGTTAAAATGAGTAAAAAGGCAAAATGGGCTCTAACTATAGATAGCTTCTATACTGAAAGAGAGCAAATTTCAAACCCGGAGGAAACTAAAAACAGTTTGTCTCTAGATTAAAATCCAAAAGTAGATATGATCTGGTGCCCACCACATAAGGCTCTCATAGAAGAAATTCAAAAGACTCTTAAAAGAGAGCTAGAAGAAAAATGGGGAAAGGAAAGAGAAGCTTTGCAAGAGAATCTGGATAAGACATGTAACTCATTAAAAGATAGAGTGGAAAAAGAAAATAATTCCCTGAAAAACAGTAGTGAATTGAAAAAGAAAATAACTCCTTAAAAAATAAAATTGGTGAAATAGAAAAAAAATTCATAGTACAAAACAATTCATTTAAAAACTCAATTGCACAATTTCAAAGAGAAATAAAAAAGTAAATGAAGAAAATAATTCATTAAAAATCAGAATTGAACAGACTCAAAGACATAAATGACTCAAAGAGACATCAGCAGTCAAGAAAAATGAAAAAAAAATGAAAAAAATAGAAAAAAATATGTTAAATGCCTACTTGGGAAAACTACAGACCTGGAAAGTAGATCTAGGAGAGATAATCTAAGGATTATTGGACTCCCTGAAAATCATGATGAAAATAAGACCCTAGACATATTTTTCAGGAAATCATTAAAGAGAGCTGCCAAGATACTATAGACACAGAAGATAAAATAGACATTGAAAGAATTCATCAATCACCTACTGAAAGAGATCTAAAAAATCAAAACTCCAAGAAATATTGTAAATAAATTCCAGAACTATTAGACCAAGGAAAAAATACTATGAGCAGCCAGAAAAAAAAAAAATTCAAATACAGAGAAGCCACAATAAGAATTACCCAGAATCTAGTAGCATTCACATTAAAGGATCAAAAGGCCTGGAATCTGATATTCTGAAAGACAAAGGAACTTGTTACAAGAATAACAAGAATAGGCATTGACCCACACTTAACACCATACACCAAGATAAGATCAAAATGGGTTCATGATCTAGGCATAAAGAATGAGATTATAAATAAATTAGAAGAACATAGGATAATTTACCTCTCAGACCTGTGAAAGAGGAAGGAATTTGTGACCAAGAAGAACTAGACATCATTATTGATCACAAAATAGAAAATTTTGATTTTATCAAGTTACAAAGGTTTTGTACAAACAAAACTAATGCAGACAAGATTAGAAAGGAAACAATAAACTGGGAAAACATTTTTACAGTTAAAGGTTCTGATAAAGGCCTCATTTCCAAAATATATATAGAATTGACTCTAATTTATGAGAAATCAAGCCATTCTCCAATTGATAAATGGTCAAAAGATATGAACAGACAATTTTTGGATTATGAAATTGAAACTATTTCTAGTCATATGAAGCAGTGTTCCAAATCATTATTGATCAGAAAAATGCAAATTAAGACAACTGTGAGATACCACTACATACCTGTCAGATTGGCTAAGATGACAGGAAAAGATAATGCTGAATGTTGGAGGGGACATGGGAATACTGGGACACTGCTGCATTGTTGGTGGATTTGTGAATGCATCCAACCATTCTGGAGAGCAATTTGGAATTATACTAAAAAAATTATCAAGCTGTGCATACCCTTTGATCTATCAATGTTACTGCTGGGCTTATATCCCAAAGAGATATTAAAGAAGGGAAAGGGATCTGTATGTGCAAAAATTTTGTGGCTAGAAAGAGGAAATTAAATGGATGCTCATCAATTGGAGAATGGCTATGTTATATGAATGTTATGGAATATTATTGTTCTTTAAGAAATGATAAAGAGGATGAATAAAGAGAGGCTTGGAGAGACTTACATGAACTGTACATGAATTGTACATTAACTGTAAAAAGAGCAGAACCAAGAGATAATTATACACTTCAACAACAATAATAAATGAGGATCAATTCTGATGGAAGTGGCTCTCCATTACCCTTTGGATAGGAGATGCTTTTTTTTTTTTTAACATCAGTATTCTCTCTGAAGATGATCTTCAATCTTCCCTATTTCCATAGTAACTTTCCATGACTGGATTCTTTTTCCTTTGACTGTTCATTTCATATTGATGTAATTATCTCTACTTCTGGGGTATTGGAATGGTGCCTCTGTCCTCAGATTCTCCTTCAGTTCTATCTTCTGGCCTGAAACTTGAAACCAAGAACTTTTGTAAATGCTTGCAGCCAGAATTGACCTGTTTATTGCTTAAGCACTCACTAGTTGAAAATTCATTTTTTAAATAAAATTTTGAGTTTCAAATTTCCTTCCTCCATCATTCCTTTTCCTCCTTCCTAAGAAGTAAACACTTTGATATGGCTTATATATTGTGATTTACATTCTCTCTAACATTCATAAAGGAATCTAATTTTAAATAATTTTTAAAACAAGAAATGGTTTGGGAAGGTTGTCAGATTAGAGAGGCTTCATAGTCCAAATCAGTCCATTTTTGATTTTATCAGCCTTTGAATTCTAGTAGAATACTAGCAACAGGAATAATAATGTGTGTGAGAGCTGGAAAGCTAAAGCCAATAGTTGAAAATGGTTCTAAAGAGGGGTCAATGCTTTACCTATTCCCTGTGAATTCCATGTTGCCTAGAATAAATCACTGTCTCTTGTCCATTTCTTTCACGCCATTTCCATATTCCAGTTACTATATTGAAGAGGTTAGAGGCTTTAAATGCTAAATTTGATTGAGGCTATTAGAAAAAATGCCAGCAATCAGTTTCACTTCAAAAGTAGGAAAGGACAAGGTTATTTTGAGTCTCTGCAATGTCATACCTTTTCCAGGTATTTTGACAGATATGTGATCTCTTTTCATCTTCTTTGCAGTGAATTTTGCTCTGTTAAATAAGCAGTCAATGACCTTACTATAATCAGTTGCTTATGAGATGGTTGTTATACTTAAGCAGAAATTTCCTGACTATCAATATACAGTCAGGATTTTTTAGGGCATAATTGAGGATTCACCTTATATAGGGGGTTCCTTAACCTCTTTTTTGGAGATGTGTTAAGAATGTACAGCTCTAAGATTTTTTTCTTTTTTTGTGAGGCATTTGAGGTTGACTTGCCCAGGGTCACACAGCTAGTCAGATCATATTTTGTAACAGCTTTTTTCAAACTTTTTTTTTCATTCATTTTGATTTTTTTCTGACTTTTCATGACCCCATTTGTGGTTTTCTTGGCAAAGATATTGGAGTAGTTACCTCAAATAACTCTGTTTCAGGTATCCTTTGTCTGAGAGGGCTAAAGGGATTTATAGAGGAAGGCAGTTCTTTCTTTGCCAGTTAGCAGCAAATGCTTTCTAAATGGATAATTCTGTGGTGAGTCAGCTGTCATATCAGGAAAATGAAAGATGTTATAAAAATTACATGTCAAAAGTCAAAATTATTGGAATGGAATTCTAGACTGTTCTTGGCTAGATCTCAGTGTCAAGGCAAAGTAGAATAACATAATTCCTTATCGAGTCTCCTACTTCTTACTGTAACCTTTATTGCATCTGATTTTAGGTCTTATATTGGTCCTACTAAAGTATACACAGTTGGACTCATTCATACATCTGCTTAGTAATAACCTGTGTTTTCATATACATAGTCTCCCATTTAAAGAGACCCCTTCTTCAGAGGCACGTTTAATAATGTGTTTTCAAACATGCTAAACAAATAATATGTAATCATCATAATAACCTTGTGATAGTGCCATCTTAAGGAGGGCTCCTTGAGAGTAGAAATGGTTTTGGGTCACAAAAATTCACTGACCTGAAATCAGGAATTTTGGGTAAAATACTTGTCCTTAGTCAATTAGCATTTATTAAGCATCTACTATGTGCCAAGTATTATTCTGAGTACTGTGGATAAAAAGACAGAACAAACCCCGAATAAAACCAATTACTGTTCTCAGAGAATGCTGCTTGAAAGGGCACATTTTGGGATTTTTTGTGATGATCACATGCTATTTTTCATGAGGTTTGAAAGGAAATTGTTAATTGTTAAAAACTCTTAATCCCTTTACTGAGAAGGATTCTCTTTACCTGGTATAATGGAAGACTGAGTAAGTCATCACTATTACTAAGCAGTAATACAAATGAGTCCAACTTCTCTAAATCTTCTTTTATCTGTAAGTACTAAGTGACTCCTAGGCAAAAGCAGCTTGAACTGAAAGTCAATTGGATCTAAGAATACTCAGGCCAAAAGTGTGTGTGTGTGTGTGTGTGTGTGTGTGTGTGTGTGTTACTCACCCTGGATTTGAGCTAATCCATTTGGGGTTGGGAGGAATTGAAGCATCTATGTCAGCTCTGAATCATAGTATACAAGTTTATGTCAGGACATATATAAATGTGAGAGATTACAAGGTGACAAAAATAGACAAAAATAATTACATATGGAAAGTAATATATATGAATGAATATATGAAGAGAGGGGGCAAACAAAATGATGTACTTATCACCACATTGTGATTTACACTTCTAAAGCATTTTGAGATTTTCCAAGTGTTCTGCTTATATGATTTCATTTGATCTACATGGCATTCCATTGAATGAGGTACTGTAGGTATCCAGAGGTACAGAGGAAGAAGTTATAATTAATAAAGTATAGAGCCTGTATCTGTGAGGATTCTTTCAACTTTAACCCCTTCCATTTAATGTTCCCATATGCCAAGACTGTATCCTGATGTTGCTACTTTGATTAATATATTCTGGGTATATCTCTCCATTTTATGTATCCTCTGGTTGCTCTGGGTGTCTACCTTCAGGAAGGCAGTTATAGGACTTTCAGAACTAGGGCTTCTGTTCAATGTAGAGAGAATGTGTTTAGGGAGGTTAAAAGGGGAAAAGAATGTAATGGTTGAAGTGAATCATAGATAACTATTTGTTGGAATTTTTACAAATTGCTAACTCATTAGAGTTGATAGATTATTGATCTGATCTTACAAGAAGATGTTTTGGGCCAGAACCTGAAACAAGGTACTAAGTAGAACTAATTAGTACAATGCTTGTATTTACACTTTTACTCATCAGAGTTCACAAGTATGCCAGATTCACAAAGTAAACTTTGTAACTTTGTGAATTCACACCTCCCTTAAAGCTCTTAGGGCCAGAGAGCACTATGGGAGAAAATCCCTAATCCCATTCTCTCAGAAGAGTCCTATATAAGCCCAGTGAAGAGAGATTCTGTGGAATATTTTCCACTTGGCTGGCTGGTGGAGGAAGAAGAGTTTTCAGAAGAAGAAGCTATGAGTCAAGAGTTCAGCGGACAACCAGATTCACCTTCATCTCACACCACTGTGGTTGGTGGCTGGGCTCCTGCACTCCCTCCACTGAGACCAAGTTGGTCTGAAAGACTCACCAGAAAGCTAGCCGAGCTCCAAGTGAAGAAGACAAGAGATTCATTCCATCTTTGTGCTGGCTGGAGGCTGAAGAAAGCAGAGGCACAGGCTGAAGGACAAAACCTTTGGATTTGGAGAAATTCGGAGGGCTCTAAGCTAACCGGGCTATATTAGAGACAATAAAAGATCTGAACTTTTATCACCTGGCTGAGTTTTGAGGTGATTATTACTTTCAACTGATACTAAAGCTGCCTCCAAGAAAACCTCCCTGAGAAACCTGCTCTCTCCCCCAGAGAGAACTATTCTACTTATTTTAAAAGAAGAACAGAATCACCACAACTATTCATTTCATATTCTCTAGTTTTCCAACAAAGATTTTATATATATATATATATATATATATATATATATATAATGTGTGTGTGTGTGTGTGTGTATAATAAAGTTCTTATTTAATACTCACCGTACTTCATGACAACGATGGTGTGTGAACTGAGTCTTATTGAAAGTTTGGGTGGGATTTCAATAGCTGGATTGTGGAGAATGTCTTCCTAGGAATAAAAACCAACATAAGCAAAGATTGTCTAAGTAAAAACATGGCTCATGTAAGGAGGTAAGGCAAAACAGATAAAACTCAGAGGAAATGACATGAAGATAAATAGCCAATGAGCATATTATGACTTTTACGCTTGGGATAAAGGTATGACCAACTGAATCAATTATTTTGCCAATAAGGACTAACCAACCTGTCAAGATGATCTGTTTCCTTCTTAGATTTGTTGGTGTGATATATGAGGATTAAAATTATGAAAACTGGGCAAAAAAGTCTAATGTGATTGTGGTATTCAGAAATACCAGAGATACCAAGTTGTGTCTACAAGTCCACAAGTGAACTATTAGTAGAGAAAACAAAGAGACAGTCAAAAAAGACAAAAGCAAAAACAAAAACAAACAAAAACAACTGGTTGTTTTAGTTTATGCCAATGCTTTAAAAAGGTTACTCTTAAACATGAAGATTTATGATATGCATCCCTATTTGTGACTTGAAATAAGTCAGTATATGATTTGGTTCTAAAGTGAAGTGTTAAGAAAACAGTGACTTGATAAGTAGGACTGAGTAGGGTTTTGAATGACAGGAAGATCCATTTATATTTCCCACCTTTTTGCATTATTGCATGGGGACAGAAAGGTGTAGGTAGAGGATATGTATAGTGGAGGATACTAAGTCCTCGTATACATTCATTTTACAAATAAGGAAATTGGGTCATAGAGGGATTAAATGCAAATGATGGAAACTGTCTTTTAAAGAGCCATCCTTTGAATAAAGTCATCATGGAGAGCAAATACTTATCTTACTCTCATTTCATTTCCCAGGCCATATTGCAATATATTGTTCAGAAAGGATTCTATAGGAAAGGGAAAAGACAGCTTAAACTGTGTAGATGTGCTTGTCTTTGTAGTTATTATGAAAGTCTCTAAGAGACTTGGTTTTAAATCATCTTTTGGTAGCTAATTACTTCAGCTTTGCTTGTGTTTCACAGATAATTCTGCTCATAACTCAGATCTCTGGGGCAGTGTTTTAGCCTACTTATTTCTAAATACAGGAAAACATGAAGTATGATTGAAGTAAAACCTGGCAAAAATTAAATAATGAACTTACTGAAACAGTATTAAGAGAACTAATTTTCAAGGTGCCATTCCTGATGATTGGACGCTTGATGATATGTGGTTTGAGAGGAAAGAGAACTGGTTTCTAATCTCACTTCTGCTACTAACAATGTAACTTTGAGCAAATATCCATTCTCTGGATCTCATGTTCCTCCTCTGTAAAATGAGGCAGCATGAGGATGAAGATCTCTAGGGGTCTTTCTAATCTAACTATATCTAATTATAAGTAGATGCTATCTATTCCAGATTTAGTCATTTCGTAGTCCCATCTATTTTATGTGTTCTTGTATTTTAAATTCCCCTTTGGAATGAGAATAAGAATACTCCTTATAATGTTGTCATATTTTGAAGGGAATAAGAATAATGAATTTCCAGAGGGCATGCCAATAATCTACTTTTCCCCAGAACCTTAAAAGTTAAAGATAGAGTTTATCATCTGGGTCTGAATGCCTCCAAAAGAAAAAAAAAATGTTGTTTACCAAAATGTTTGGAGGTCTGAAATAAGATCAACAGAATCACATCTGATTATTAAAGCTTCAAGGAGAGATGTTCCAACATATTAACTTAGTTGATAGAGATAAAGGCATTCCAAAGGATCTCTCTGTCTTAGAAAACAACTACTTCCTCCCACATATGTTATAGAAATCAAATTAAATAACTCATGTTAAGTGTTCCTAAAGCTTTAAAGTACTATACAAATGTAAGTTGATAATGGTAATATTATTAGGATTAGGTATCTTTGTGTTATTGGGAAGCCACTATAATGAATCCTAATTCTGATAATCATAACTGTGCCTTAAAGTCCATTTGCATCAAATTCTTCTTATGCTCTAATTCTGTAAGAGAGGCCATGTTTGGGCAAGTTTTAAAGAGAAAAGGTAACAATTTTCTGTCTTACAGATAATTTCTCTGATTTCTCTTTGCTATCAATTTGAATAAATTGATTTGTTACACATGTGGCCTTTGAGTAAATATCATTTGGTGGGAAGATAATCAAGACTTAGATATAAAACTTGGGTTATACTTTCACTATTAAGGAATAGCAATCAGGAACTCAATTTGAACCTCCAACTTATTTCACCTAGACTACCAGTATTTAGGAGGTAGATGTATTTAATTCTAGTTTGGTGCCCCATCTTTTTGAAGAGAACAGATTAACAGTCCTCTCTATCATTAAAGTTTCCTTTAAAAAGGTTTGAGATAAGGAGAATATAGAGAAATGTGTTCATTTCTCCTTGTGAGCCACATCTAGACAGGACCCACAAAACTTATATGGGCAAAATATATTATACACTATATATAGTAGGCATAAAAATATAACATGCATGTACCCACAAGTGAACACACAGCATTATACAACTAATCCCAATAAATTAAAGCTATATAATAATAAATTTGGAGATGAAAAGGGCCAGAGGTCAAGTCCCAAAATTGAAGCAAGAGGTTAAAAATCTTGCCTAAGGTCATATTAGTAAATTATGAGGCAGAATTTCTCTTTTTTTTATTTCATAGCTTTTTATTTACAAGTTATATTTATGGGTAATTTTACAACATTGACAATTGCCAAACCTTTTGTTCCAATTTTTCCCCTCTTTCCCCTCTACCTCCTCCTCTAGATGGCAGGATGACTAGTAGATGTTAAATATATTAGAGTATAAATTAGATATACAATAAGTATACATGACCAAACAGTTATTTTGCTGTACAAAAAGAATTGGACTCTGAAATATTGTACAATTAGCCTGTGGAGGAAATCCAAAATGCAGGCAGGCAAAAATATAAGGATTGGGAATTCAATGTAATGGTTCTTAGTCATCTCCCAGAGTTCTTTTGCTGGGAGTAGCTGGTTCAGTTCATTACTGCTCCATTGGAACTGATTTGGTTCATCTCATTGCTGAAGATGGCCAGGTCCATCAGAATTGATCACCATATAGTATTGTTGTTGAAGTATATAAGGCTCTCCTGGACCTGCTATGAGGCAGACTTTCTGATTCCAGGTCCAAAATCCCATTCACTTCACTTTATTGGTTCTCCAAGAAGGGAAAAATTATTGATCCCCATCTTTGGGGAAAGGGCTTAATATATCTCAGTTGTATCACTTCTTTCTATAGCTCAGTTTCCCTATCTGAAAATGAAGTGATTACATACATTAGATTATTTCTAGGATCTCTTATGTATCTAATGGTCCATGGTTCCATGAAAAATGGAAAAAAGAAAACATCCTGTGAAGTTCTTATTTATGGGAAATTTGGTCTCTAATTTGTTGAGTTCACTTTACATTAGAAGCCCCTCACAACAGAGGACAAAAGTTGTGTCTTGATTGAGCAGATTTCCATTCTTTTCCCCAGTGTTGATCTGGAATGTTGATGTGAGCAAAGAGGACAGTGGCAAGAAGGTCATTGACAAACCCAGAGAAATTGATAAATATCCAGTGAGATCACTCCTTTGACTAGATGAAGGTGCCATTGAATGAACTAATCATTTTGACACAAAGGACTAGGAAACGTATGAAAATGATCTGTTGTTCCCTTCTTAGATCTGTTTGTGTAAACTGTGAATGCTGATGACAATATAATCCTTAAAATAGTTTGAACAAAGAAATGTAATTCAGCTGAAAATACTGATGCCTCCTGTCATTTTCACTTTTATTTTCAGCTAATACCTTATATATGGGTGAAGATATATGCAGTCAAATTACTGGATTTGTACAATCAGAATCAGAAAGCTGAATTGAGACAGGATGTACCAACCATTTTCTCTGAAAAAAGTGTTTCACTATCTTTTAAGGTTTCTAAATAATTATGACCTATTATATAACAGACCATGAAAGCTCATTGATATTTTAGGAAAAGTGTCTATTAAATAAGATCTGCTTAAGGGAGCAAGCTGAGTGAATGATATACCTTACTGTCTAATAGTATCACATTCAAAATGGACAGACTTGTCTATTTGTCAATCTAAACACATTTCTGCTTACCATACACACACAAAAAAAAGCCAGAGCAAATGTTGGAGATGGAAGACAGGATGAAACCTGTGCTATTGTCAGAACCTTTCTCTAAGGTAAAACAGAGTGATATGGAGAAGCTCTATAGTAATCTTTAGTCTCTCTCTGCCAGTGGGAAGTTGAAGAGGCCTCATATTTGCTGCTCCAATTCTCAGTCTAAAAATCCTGTCTTGTCATTGTTCAAGGTGAGCTAAAATAGGCCGAGATGTATGCTGTTCTCAGACAGCTGGATTGGTGTGCAGTTTTCACAATGGAGTGGGGTCATGCTGCTTTCCCTTTTCCAGGCATAGCCATGACACCAGGAAGAAAAAAAGTTGGAAATGCAGCGTACTGGTGATTACAAAATGTTTCAAAGGTGGGCATGTAAAAACCTAGCAGAATATAAAATACTCAAAAACAAGACTTTCTTCCAATGGCTCCAGTCCTCAGCAGTGATATTCCCTCATAAGTAGGAATTGATTTCCTGCATCCCAGTTCCATTCATCTTTTAATAATTGGATTAGATTTTATAAAGGAATGTTCACTTTTAAGATATAATGCAAATATAAAAACTTACTTCATCAACATGTAGTGCTTAATACTCTGCCTTCTCCTATACCACCCCATACTAGGGATCAGGGTGGAAGAAACATATCCCTTTTCCTGATTCAGTTCATGGCACTCACCCTATGATTTTTCACTCTCTGGATGAAGTATGAATGGGAATATAGTCGTCGTTAAGCAATTTAGGCAAGCTCTCTTATATCACCTTTCAGGTTGTCCTGGCTTTGCCTTGATAGAAGTGGAGGGAGTCCAAATATGTGTCTATGTGTTTGTGGGAGGGGGGCACAGGGCAGAATGATATTCAGTGTATTATTTATTTCAGCCTTCAATAGTACCCTATTATTATTTTTACTTGAGGCTAGTCTGTCTCAAGTAGTTTAAAAGGTAACATTTTGTGATGTGGGATGGGCAGAATTCATGAAAAATAGTCTCATTTACATGGACTTTTTTGTTTACAAAATGTACACAAATAATGCAAAGATGGGGTGAGGTACATTTTTTGACCTAAAAGAAAGAAGAAACAAAATTCATATTACAAGTTTTGTATATCTGTCTACACAGATAGAGCTAATAAAACTTTATTAATCCACTAACCATTGGCTCAGTTTGTGATAATTCAGACAAGAATTGAAGTTAAGTTTACCTTTGTCCTATTCATAGAAAAAGGTTCATTAAGCGTATTAATCATCCCATAATTACAAGACAGTTTTGAATTTGCTTGAGAAAACATTTTCACCTTGGCTCAAGAAAAACGTCAGCAATATCTTATATGGTAGCCCTTTGTCATTTTTGAAAACAGTCAACTGTAATATAAATATCTCTTTAATAAAAACATTACTAATTCATATTTGCCTCTCTTTTGTAAGTCTCTCTTTAAAAATGTCTTTAGTTTTTGCATCTTTATTTTTGAATAGATACCTTTTTCCTTCTCTCTCCAGTGAACCACCTTTGTGACAAAATTTTGTTTTGGTTGTTCTTATTTAATTTAATATTTTAATTTATTATAATAATTTAATTTTAATATTTCCCAGTTAAATTCAAAATGAAAAATTTTAAAATTTGTGTTTTAAATTTTTGAGTTCTAGGTTCTCTTCCTTATCCCCTACTATAATTAAGAAGCAACTTGTGAAATTATGCAAAACATTTTCATAAAAATCAAGTTGTGAAAAGAAACCATAGATCTCCCACCCTAATGAAAATAAAAACCTTTAAAAAATTAAGTTAAAAAAGAAGAGAGGGATAGAGAGAGAAAAAGAGAAAGCTTCAATCTGTATTCAGACACAATCAGTTCTTTCTCTGGGTATGAATAGGATTTTTCATCATAAGTCCTTCAGAGTAGTTGTGGATGATTGCAGTATTAAAAACAACAAAGTTATTCACAGTTGATCACCCCAGAACATAGCTATTATTTTATGTACAATATATTTCTTGAGTTCATTGAGGTTTTTCCAGACTTATTTTTTCTTTTTTACTGAGAGCATCCTGCTCATCATTTCCCATAGAACAATATTATTCCACAAAATATATACAATAGTTTATTGAGCCATTCCCCAATTGATTGGCATCCCCTAAATTTCCAATAGTTTTCCCTGAGAAGAGTGTTGCTAGGACTATTTTTCATACATATAAATTATGTTTCTATTTTTTGAATCTCTTTTGCTACATGTCAAGTAGTGATGTTGTTTGGTTAAAGAATATACATAAATTTATAGTTCTTTGGGCTTAGATTTTTTGATCATTTATCAATTGGGGATATGACTTTTTTTTATAAATTTGACTCTGTTTCCTCTGTTTGAAAAATTACTACTTATCAAAGAAACTTGCTTTGAAATTCATTTTACAATTATTATTGCTAGCCGTATTTACTCCCATTTATTCTTTCTTTTCATCCTGTCCCTTCTCAAAAGTATTTTGGTATTTACCACTCCCTCCCACAATATGACTTCTTTTTTAACACTCTCCCTCCCTTCCCATATTCCACTCCCTTACTATTTTCCTGCAGAATAAGATTGATTTCTATACCTTTATTGAGTATGTATATCATTTTCTCTTTGAGCCAGTTTTGATGACAATAAGGTTCATTTACTCATCCTCTTCTCCTCCACTTCCCCTCACTGTAAAAAGCTTTTTCTTGTTTCCTTTTTTATGGCAGATTATTTACAACATTCTACTTCTTCCTTTCCCTTTTTCCCAGTACATTTATCTCTCAAACCTTAATTTCATCATTAAAAAAAAAAAAGATATTATCCCTTCATATTCAACTCACACTGTGCCCTCTGTCTATATATACTTTTCTAATTGCCAATAATGAGGAAGTTGCAATGAGTTACAAGTATCATCCTCCCATCTAGGAATATAAACAGATAAACCTTATTAAGTCTCTTATGTTATCACTTTCCTGATTACCTCCTTATACTTCTCTAGAGTTCTATATTTGGAAATCAAATTTTCCATTCAACTATGTCTATTCATCTCAAATGTTTGAAAATCCTCTATTTCACTAAATGACCACCTTTTCCTCTGAAGGATTATACTTAGTTTTGTTAAGTAGGTGATTCTTGGTTGTAATTTTGGTTCTATTGCTCTCCTGAATATCATATTCCAAGTCCTCTGTCCTTTAATGTAGAAGCTGCTAAATAATGTGTTACCCCGCCTATAGCTCCATTATGGTTGAATTGTTTCTTTCTAGATGCTTGCATTATTTTCTCCTTAATCTGGGAGCTCTGGAATTTGGCTATAGGAGTTTTCATTTTGGGATTTCTTTTATCAGGTGGATTGGTAGATTATTTCAATTTCTATGTTACCTTTTGGTTTCTAGAATATCAGCATGGTTTTCCTTAATATTTTCTTGAAAGATTATGTCCAGCCTCTTTTTTCGATCATGACTTTCAGGTAGAACAATAATTTTTAAATTATCTTTCCTGAATTTACTTTCTAGGTCATGTTTTTCAAATGAGATAGTTCACATTTTTTTTCTATTTTTTCATTTTCTTTGTTTTTTCTTTATTGTATCTTGATTTCTTATGAAGTCATTAATTTTCAATTTTATTTTTTAATGAATTATTTCCCTGTGAGCTTTTGTATCTCCTTTCCCAATTGGCCAATTTAGCTTTTAATGTCATTCTTTTCCTCATTAGTTTTGGTATTTCCTTTTGTACCACTCTCAATTATTTTCCTAATTTTTCTTCTATCTTTCTAATGCCTTTTGAGCTCTTCCATGGCCTGAGCCCATAGGCAATAGTCAAAAACTTTTTTTTGTTGTCTGCTCATTTTCCTAGCCTATTACTTGGCTTTTTAACTCTTTGTTAAAATAGGGCTCTGTTTCCAGGGTGGAGGGTGCACTGTCCTAAATTTCAGGAGTTTTGTGCAGATGGTTTCAGAGATCTTTCTAGAAACCTGACCACAAGCACTCTTCTCTGCCCTAGAGAAATTAAGAATGTCCCCACTCCACTGAAGCTGTAAGATCTAGTGTGCTGACCAGGAGTGGAGTTGTTGACCAGGGTTGCTCTGAAGCAGCTTTGTGTGGGGATTGCATGCTGGGCTCCCACCCTGGTGCCACAGACTCCGTATACTGACTTTTCAAGTTCTACCTGGTCTTCCAGGCTGAGAGGTCAAGAAACTTTCAGCACTGTTGCTAATTCAGAAGTCCTGCTTCACTGATGATGGAATCTTAGCCTGGGGCTAGGACTTGAGTTGTAGTGGTGAGTCTGTGTTGAGATTATGCTTTAGGCTCTCTTATCCTGGTTCCAAAGGTATTTTCTGCTGATCTTCCCAGTGCATTTTAGTATATCTGAGCTCAGAGGTCTGGGAGTTATCAGCACAGCCACTGATGTAAAGGTCTTGCTGGGGCTGGATCTGGGTCTGAGGCTGAGGTTGTGTCCAGGACTGCCCTGGCATTGCCTGCACTTGGACTATATACTGGACTCCCACCCTGATGTCACAGACCTTTTCTGCTGACTTTCTAAGTTGCCTTCAGTTGGAAAGTATTCCCCAATTGTTGAGTGTTCTGATGCTCTAAAATTTCATTAGAGTCATTATTTAAGGAAATTTGCAGTTGTTTGGGATAGAGATTGGATGAGTTCCTGCCTTTATTCCCCCATCTTGGCTCCACCTCCTGTTGTTTTTATTTAAAGCACATTAATTGTATCAGGCATTTTTAAACAGCCTAATTTAAAATAGCCAAGGTTAATTGCCAATTGTTAATAGGTGAGGTTTTATTATTTGTTTTTACTGAGACAAATAATACTATGAAGCTCACAATATTTCAATCTGCATGTGCTCTTAATTTTCTGAGAAAATTAAGGCCCCATGAGATGATCTCTTTCAATTCGATGCCTTTGGGCCTTTACATTTCTCAGCAATTGCAACCATGTCTTAGAAAAAGTACAATCTCTGAGTTGGAAAGATTAAACCTCTTTGCTTTAACTTCCAGGAACTTTCTTCATCAGTCCATGATATGTATGTGTATGTATTCAAAAACCATTCCCCAATATATAAGCATTCAAGGTTATGAACATTCATCAAAAAGACTGCAAATTATCAATAACCATATGAATGTTCCAAATGAAAGCTCCAAATAAATGATAACAAGAGAAATGCAATTCAAATGCCTTACATTCATCAAATTGATAAAAATGATAAAAGATGGGTGATTGTCAATTTTTGTTGGGCTGTGGAAAGTGAAGTCCATTAGTACATTATTTGAGAAGCTATGAATCAGTACAACCATTTTGAAAAACATCTTAGAAACAAAATTGCTGAAATGTCCATACACTTTCAAAGACCATAGAAGAAACATATGAGGCACAAGAAAATTAAGTCACTGAAGGATTAAATAATTTTAGTGGTTCTAATAGTCATTAGAACCACCAAAATGCTGCTTCAGGACCTTTCATATTATATTTTAAAATGAAGAAATTGAATTAATAGATCTCCAATGTATAGATTAAATAACCTATGATTATATACAAATATATAAACATATATACATACACATATACATATGTATGTGTTTATTTTGCTTAATTTAGGAAAAATACATATATGTGTACGTGTACATGTGAAGTAGCCTTAAAAAGAAAGCAGCAAGTTACCTTCAAAAGAAACTAAAATGTTCTATGTTGATAAAGAAAAGAAGATTAATTTAATTTGTTGTCCCTCATGGCCAATTCACAGGGATAGTTGAGTTAGTTAAAAATCAGTGTTAGTAATTGCTTTGTACCTGTTTGTTATGGCTGACATAAATATGTTTATGTTATTCCTAAAAATAAAACCACTTTAAGCAGAAAGCAAATCTCCCCTCTATTTCATCTAATTAGGAGGCTAAAGCATTCAGGTCAAATTAATTAAGAACTCATTTGCTTACTTTTCTAATGGAACAAGTGTACATTGTAAATCCTAGTGTCTAATGAAGGAATCAATTCAAAGAGGAGAAAAGTGAGTGAATGTTCAAGAATGATTGTATGGTTATTTTTCTTGGTGTCACAATAATATCTCATCAGATGTTACAAATAATGTTCCAGATCAGAAAAGAATAAAATTGGATCTCTCTCTCTCTCTTCCCTCTCTCTCTCTCTCTCTCTCTCTCTCTCTCTCTCTCTCTCTCTCTCTGTCTCTCGCTTTCTTAAAGAAATGTTTTGAACTGCTCACATTAAGCTAAAAATCATTCTCACAGCATCACTTTTTCTTACCACTTCTGCCAGTAGGTTAATATTGAAGTAGTTGTGCTTAAAAAACATTTACTAATCAATTTATTGAATTGTCAAGGCTTTTGCTAAGTACCTTTTGTGTGCTGAATGTGCTTAATTAAAACACAGGACTGACTTTCTAATGCATTCATCATACATAATCTTGTACTATAGTTATTTCTGTTGCTATTGGGTCTATGTATAAGAAAGTAAACCCAGAAAGGACAGGAGTCATACTCCAATTGTGTCTTCCCATAAGATCTAATATAGTGTTCTGCACATAATGTGTGAAATAAATATTTGGAATTAATGAATGTACACTGTGTGTTTAATGGGGGAGATATACTTAAATAAAACAGTCCCTGCTGGCAAGTAGCCTGTAATTTAATGAGGAGGTAAAATATGCAAAGAGATAAATACGATACAAATTAAAATATAACAAATGGTTAAGGATTTTAATGTTTTATGACCACATATTTTTATTTTATTATTTTTATTTTTATATATTTTTATTTTATTATTATTATAGCTTTTTATTTACAAAACATATGAATGGGTAATTTTTCAACATTGATCCTTGCAAAACCTTCTGTTCCAAATTTTCCCATACTTCCTCCCATCCCTTTCCCTAGATGGCAGGTATTCCAATACATGTTAAATATACATATTAATAAAGTTACCTTGCTGCACAAGAAAAATCATATCTAGAAAGAAAGAAAAAAAAACCTGAGGAGAACAAAAATGCAAGCAAACAATAACAGAAGGAGTGAATATGCTATGATGTGGTCCACACTCATTTCCCATAGTCCTCTCTCTGGATGTAGATGACTTCCTTCATTACTGAACAAATGGAACTGGTTTGAATCATCTTGTTCATCAGATTTGATCATTATATAGTCTTCTTGTTGCCATGTATAATGATCTCCAAGTTCTGTTCATTTCACTTATGATCAATTCATGTAAGTCTCCCCAGGCCTCTCTGAAATCATCTTCTTGGTCATTTCTTACAGAACAATAATATTCGATAACATTCATATACCATAATTTATTCAGCTGTTCTCCAATTGAAGGGCATCCATTCAGTTTCCAGTTTCTAGCCATTACACAAAGGGCTGCCACACACAGCTTTGCACACGTGAGTCCTTTTCCCTCCTTTAAGATCACTTTGGGATATAAGTCCAGTGCTAATACAGCTGGGTCAAAGGGTATGCACAGTTCAATAACTTTTTGAGCATAGTTCCAAATTGCTCTCCAGAATGGTTGGATTTGCTCACAATTCCCACCAACAATGTATGTGTTCCAGTTTTCTACATCCTCTCCAACATTAGTCATTATTTTTTCCTGTCATCTTAGCCAATTTGACAGGTGTGTAGTGCTTTCTCAGAGTTGTCTTCATTTTTATTTGTCTAATCAAAGGTGATTTGGAGCATTTTTTCATATGACTAGAAATAGTTTCAATTTCTTCATCTGAAAATTGTCTATTTATAACCTTTGGTAATTTATCATTTGGGGAATTGATTTTTTATAAATTTGAGTCAATTCTCTCTATATTTTGGATATGAGGTCTTTATCAGAACCTTTGAATGTAAAAACGTTTTCCCATTTCATTGTTTCCCTTCTAAACTTGTTTGCATTAGTTTTGTTTGTACAAAACTTTTTATACTTAATATAATCAAAATAATCTATTTTGTGATCAACAATAATCTCTAGTTATTCTTTGTTCACAAATAAATTCCACCTCCACAGGTCTGAGAGGTAAAATATCCTATGTTCTTCTAATTTATTTATATTATTCTTTATGTCTAGATCATGAACCCATTTTAACTTTATCTTGGTATATGATGTTAAGTGTGGGTCAATACCTAGTTTCTGCCATACTGGGTTCCAATTTTTCCAGTAGATTTTGTCAAATAGTGAATTCTTATCCCAAAAGCTGTGGTTTTTGGATTTGTCAAACACTAGATTGCATTAGATGCTGACTATTTTGTCCTGTGAACTGATCCTATTCCACTGGTCAACTAGTCTATTTCTTAGCCAGTACCAAATGGTTTTGATGCTGCTGCTTTATAATATAGTTTCAGATCTGGTATAACTAGGCCACCTTTATTTGATTTTTTTTCATTAGTTCCCTTGAAATTCTTGACTTTTTGTTCTTCCAGATGAATTTTGTTGTTATTTTTTTCTAGGTCATTAAAATAGTTTCTTGGGAATTTGGTATAGCACTGAAAAAATAGATTAGTTTAGGTAGTATTGTCATCTTTATTATATTTGCTTGACCTATACAAGAGTACTTGATATTTTTTACAATTGTTTAAATCTAACTTTATTTGTATGGAAAGAGTTTTCCTCATATAGTTTCTGACTTTTCCTTGGCAGGTAGATTCCCAAATATTTTATACTATCGGCAGTTATTTTAAATGGGATTTCTTTTTGTATCTCTTGATGTTGGATTTTGTTAGTGATGTATAAAAATGCTGATGATTTATGTGGATTTATTTTATATCCTGCAACTTTGCTAAAGTTATGGATTATTTCTAATAGCTTTTTAGTTGATTCTCTGGGGTTCTCAAAGTATACCATTATATCGTCTGCAAAGACTGATAATTTGGTTTCCTCATTACCTACTCTAATTTCTTTAATCTCTTTTTCATCTCTTATTGTCAAAGCTAGAATTTCTAATAAAATATTGAATAGTAATGGTGAGAGTGGGCAACACTGTTTCACTTCTTATCTTATTGGGAAAAGTTCCAGTTTATGCCCATTACATATGATCTTACTGATTGTTTTAAATAGATGCTACTGACTATTTTAAAGAAAAGTACATTTATTTACATACTCTTTAGTGTTTTTAATAGGAATAGATGTTGAATTTTATCAAATGCTTTTTGTGCATCTATTGAGATAATCTTATATTTTTTGTTAATTTGGTTATTGATATACTCAATTATGTTAACAGTTTTCCTAATATTGAAACAGCCCTGCATTCCTGGGCTGGTATAAATCCTACTTGGTTATGGTGTATTATCCTTGGGATGGTTTTCTGTAATCTTGTTGATAATATTTTATTTAAAATTTTTGTGTCAATGTTCATTAGGGAGATTGGTGTATAATTTTCTTTCTCTGTTTTCAACCTACCTGGTTTAGGTATCAGTACCATGTCTGTGTGAAAAAAGGAATTTGGGTAGGACTCCTTAAATCCCTATCTTTTCAAATAGTTTATATAGCATTGGAGTTAATTATTTTTTAAATGTTTGGTAGGAGTCACATACAATATATGTATACATATTTATACAGTTGTCTTGCTACACAAGAAAAATTGAATTTAGAAAGAAGGTAAAAATAACCTGGGAAGAAAAACAAAAATGCAAGCAAACAATTTTAGAAAGAGTGTAAATGCTATGTTGTGGTCCACACTCACTTCCCAGTGTTCTTTCACTGAGTATAGCTGGTTTTGTTCATTACTGATCAATTGGAACTGATTTGGATCTTCTTATTCCTGAAGATAGCCACTTCCATCAGAATTGATCCTCATATTGTATTGTTGGTTTTTTTTTTTTAATAACTTTTTATTGATAGAACCCATGCCAGGGTAATTTTTTTTTTTTACAGCATTATTCCTTGCATTCACTTCTGTTACGATTTTTCCCTTCCCTCCCTTCACTCCCTCCCCTAGATGGCAAGCAGTCCTTTACATGTTGAATAGGTTACAGTATATCCTAGATACAATATATGTGTGCAGAACAGAACAGTTTTCTTGTTGCACAGGGAGAATTGAATTCAGAAGGTAGAAATAACCCGGGAAGAAAAACAGAAATGCAAGCAGTTTATATTCATTTCCCAGTGTTCTTTCTTTGGGTGTAGCTGCTTCTGTCCATCTTTGATCTGAATTAACTCTTTATCAAAGAAATCCACTTCCATCAGACTATATCCTCAAACAGTATCGTTGTTATGGTATATAATGATCTCCTGGTTCTGCTCGTTTCACTTAGCATCAGTTCATGTAAGTCTCACTAGTCCTCTCTGTATTCATCCTGCTGGTCATTCCTTACAGAACAATAATATTCCATAACATTCATATACCACAATTTACTCAGCCATTCTCCAATTGATGGGCATCCTTTCATTTTCCAGCTTCTAGCCACTATAGTATTGTTGTTGAAGTGTATAATGATTTCCTGGTTTTGCTCATTTCACTGAGCATCAGTTTATGTAAGTCTCTCCAAACCTATCTGTATTCATCCTGCTGGTCATTTATTACAGAACAATAATATTCGATAACATTCATATACCACAATTTACCCAGCCATTCTCCAATTGATGGGCATCCATTTAATTTCCAGTTTCTATACACCACAAAAAGAGCTGCCACAAGCATTTTTGCACATACAGGTCCCTTTCCCTTCTTTAAAATCTTTTTGGGATATAAGCCCAGTAATAACGTTGCTGGATCAGAGGGTATGCACACTTTGACAACTTTTTGAACATAGTTCCAAATTGCTCTCCAGAATGGTCAGATCCATTCACAACTCCACCAACAATGTGTCAGTGTCCCAGTTTTCCCACATCCCTTCCAACATTTGTCATTATCTTTTCCTGTCATCTTAGCCAATCTGAGAGGTGTGTAGTTGTATCTCAGAGTTGTCTTAATTTGCATTTCTCTGATCCATAATGATTTGGAATATCTTTTCATATGGGTAGAAATAGTTTTATTTTCATTGTTTGTTCATATCCTTTGACCCCACAAATTCTGTTTTTCAGGGAGCTGTTTTCTTTTTCCATTTTCTCAAATCTATTTTTTAAATGTGTTATATGCCTTTTCTAAATCCTCTTGCAAAGGGTTTCCAATTTTCCCCAATTTTTAGCTCTAAAAATCTAGCTCTCTTTTGAGATCCTTTTAACATTTCTTCTAGGAGAGCCTTGTGCAATGGGGACCAGATTATACCATTTTGGGAGGCTTCACCTGGTGACAATCTGCTTTTAGTCTCCTCAGGGTTTGAAATCTGTTCTTCTCTTTCCCCACAGAAACTATCTATGGTTAGAGTTTTCTTTGCCTTTTTACTCATTAAAAATAATAGTAATAATAATATCTGTTTTAGTACTAGGGAGTTTTTCCAAGCTTCCTCTATAGGTGGCAGTACAGCAGCTGTGGCTGCCCTGGGTCAATGCTGACTCACTCCCAGTGTTTGGTGGCATGGCAAGATCCCATGAACCTCCAGAGTTAAAGGGTTCACTATTTACCTTTTGTATTTGTGTTGGATGTTTTATAACTTCTCTGCTGATCTACTGGCTTACAACCAGGGCAGAGTGGCCAACACTGGTGTAGTCCTCACCACCCTTTGGAGACCATACTCTGCCTGAGTCTGCACAGAGGGAGCTGGCATCCTACACCTGACCACCTCCTCCCAAGCCCCACCAAAACAGACCTTTTCTGGCAATCTTCAAAATTATCTTCTGCTGGTAATTTGCTTCACTCCCAATATTCATGGATTCTGCCTGTCCAGAGCTAATTCAGAGGCTGGGGTTCATAATTAGTGTGAGGGTAGTAAGAGAAGCTCAGGAAAAATGTGTGTCCTTTCTGTCATCTTGGTTCCATTCCCCAAATCACATATTTTTAGAAGTACAGATAAAATTATATTAGGACTGTTAGAATCCTTACAAAGTGATAAATCAGTTGCCTAATTTAGCATGGTACTTAGCAAATTCTCTAACTCACTAATGTATTTTACTCATTGGAGTTCACAAGTATGGGAGATTTACAAAGTTAATTTTGTAACTTTGTGAGTTCACACCTCCCTTAATCCCTCCCTCAGAGGGGGAGTCAACCTTTTACATCCAGCATAAATAGAGCTTCAGTGAGCCAGTCAGGGTCAGTTCAGCAGAAGCCCTCTCTTGGAGGCAAGTCAGATTCATTCCAACTTTCACCTTGGTGCTGACTGGAGGCTGAAAGACAAACCTTTGGATTTGGAGACATTCAGAGAGAGCTCTTGGAGCCAAGCGGAGAGATAGGCCACCAAGAAAACTAACTGGGCTCTTTTGATAGAAGCAATAAAAGATCTGAACTTTTAACATCTGGCTGCATTTGGGGTAATTATTGATCTGAACCGATACTAAGGCTGCCTCCAGAAAACCTCCCCAAGAAATCTGCTCCCAGAGAGAACCATTATATTATTTTAAAGAAGAGAACACCACATAGGACCGATACAGTACCTTGGATTTGAATGCAGTCATGGTTTATATATAGAAATGGCTTCATGGATATATTCATATCATTTTCTAAGAGGAAATAACTCCAAAATTATATAGAGTTTCCTTTTGTCAGACCAATGTTGCATACAACAGTTTCCTTGGTGTTAATTTTGCTCAAATCCTTCCTCTTTCCTCTCTTTTTCCAGAGAAAATTGATAACTGTTAAGAGCTTGTACCCTTGGCTGAAGGCTTTAGAATATATTTATATGATGATAAATAATTGATAGACTCTGACAATTCAATCTCTAAATCAGTCACTTCAGTCAATCAGTTCTCAGCTATACCAGTGAGGGTCATATCTTTGATCTCACTATTATCCTTAAAAATTCTGAAATTCCTCTAACAGACTGCAAAATCATATCATTCTGTTTCTTCCTATGCTTTTCTATCTCTAACCTTCATGTTTACTAAAGTTTTCAATTCCCATCCCTCAATATTCACTCAGTAATAAGGACAGCAAGGATTTACTTCTGTTGAAATCCCATTCTCTTCCCTTCCTAATCTTAACCTTATTGAACCCAATCATTTCAACAATACCCTGTCCTCTACTTCTGAATTCCTTGTCATTTTCCCTAATTTAAAGTTTCATCTTTTTAATCATTATCCAGCTAATTAAAGTTAATAATATATCTGCACACTTAAGAGTTTTCATTCAACTTTCCTGACTGTAGAATACATCAGAGTAATACAATCCTATTTTTGTGAGGCAATTGGGGGTAAGTCACTTGCCCAAGGTCACACAGTAGTAAGTATTAAGTGTTTGAGGCCAAATTTGAACTCAGGTCCTCCTGATTTCAGGGCTGGTACTCTATCACATTTTACCATCCAGATGCCCCAGGTACTACATTCTTTGGCAATCATGGCTCACTATCATAATGTGGTATAGCCAAAAACAATAAAGGCCATTAAATCAGGCTGCTTTGTTGTAGGTGAAGAAAGGCAGGTCATTAATATTTCTTGCATGAATATTCAAGTTTTGGCCACACAATCAATCCATTTTAATTACATTCTTTTCCAAATTCTAGGAATATCAGGTTCAAAGTGTCTGAATGAGAAGATATCCCCTGCTTTGCATTTAGGATCCCTGGGGATCTGTTACTATAATTTGAACAAATCACTATCCTATAAGCTCCTTTCAGTAAGGAATGACCAATATTTTTATATCACTAGTAGTTAATATAATGGACATCATTCAATAGTGTTCAATAATTGCTCATATAATTGTTTAATAATGATAAAACAGAATCTTGGAGTTGGAAGTGGCTTCCTGGTTTATCAAGTTGAGCCCAATCCAAGTTCACTGAGTTTGTATTAAGTGGGAATCAAGAACTCTATTCCTTTAGAAGACATAGAGTACCACTTGGCTTTACCATCTACCTTTCCCCTACATCCTGTATTTTTCTATCATTGTCATCTAAACTGTTTATACAACTAGGGATCCTTGGGCCTTGCCATCTGCTCTGGATCTGGACTTGATTTACCATATTGACTCTCACAATTAGAGTGTGAATTCCTTGAGAGCTAGACATGGCTTATTTCTAGTATTTAGCAAATTTTGTTCAATTACTTTAGTCATATCCAACTCTTTGTGACCCCATTTGGATTTTTTTTTGGCAAAGATATTGGAGTGGCCTTCTATTTCCATCTCCTGCTCACTTTACAACTTAGAAAGCTGAGGCAAACAGGGTCAATTTATTTGACCAAGGTCACACAGCTTATAAATGTTTGAGGCCAGATTTAAACTCAGGAAGATGAGTCTTTCATACAGTATTTTATTTTTCTAATTACCATAAATATGGATCTTAACATTCACTGAAAAATTTTGAGTTCCAAATTTTCTCTGTCTATCCTTTATTTCCCCTCTTCCTAAGATGGCATACAATTTAATATAAATTATATATGTGAAATCACATAAGGCATTTTCATATTAGTCATGCTGCAAAAGAAGAAATAGAATAAAACAGAAAAATACATTAAAAACACAAAGTAAAATTATTATGCTTTGATCTCTATTCATACTCCATCAGTTCTTTCGCTGGATATGAATGGCATTTTTCTTCATGAAAACTTTGGAATTGTCTTGGATAATTTTATTGTATGGCATAGCTAAATCATTTATAGGTGATCATACAATGTTGCTGTTACTATGGACAATGTTCTCTCTCAGTGTTAATGTAAGTCCTTCTAGGATTTTTTGAAACCTGTTCACTTATCATTTCTTATAGCAAAATAGTATTCTATTTCATTTATATACTATAGCTTGTTCAGTCAGTTCCCAACTGATGGATATCCCTTTGATTTCCAATTCTTTACT
This sequence comes from Antechinus flavipes, assembly GCF_016432865.1. Taxonomy (NCBI): domain Eukaryota; kingdom Metazoa; phylum Chordata; class Mammalia; order Dasyuromorphia; family Dasyuridae; genus Antechinus; species Antechinus flavipes. The sequence goes on from NC_067399.1 coordinate 411,346,533, forward strand.
ATCACAAAAAAGAGCTGGTATAAATATTTTTTTACAAGTAGGTCCTTTTTCTTTTCTTTTCTTTTTTGGATATCTTTGAGATACAGACATAATAGTGGTATTGTTCGATCAAAGGGTATTATTGCCCTTTGGCATGGTAACAAATTGCTTTCTAGAATGTTTGGATTAGTTCACAACTCCACCAATAGTGTATTAGTATTCTACTTTTCTCATGTTTCCCCCAATATTCATCATTTCTGCTTTCTGTTGTATTAGCCAATTTAATGGGTATAAGAATACCAATCTTCTTGAATCCAAACCTAGCACTCTATTCACTATGCCATCCAGCTGTGCCTTTAGTACTTAGTAAATAGTTATTCTTTCATTCAGTAATCTCAACAGATGATTATTTACTCTAGATTTTTGTACAACTCTAATTCCTCCTCATAGTAAAGTAAAAACAATGCTTCCCTCTAATCTCCCTTCAGTTTTCATTCACTAGATCTATTCTGTCCTTAGGGAAATACAAAACAAGATGAAATTCTTATCTACATTATAGCCCATCAAATATGTGATAATCTTGTATTCTCATCATGTTTCTCAAGTTTTTTTTTTTTTTTTTTTTTTTTTTTTCCTGTTCTGGGCTAACTATTCTCAGTTTCTTCAGTGATTATGGTAATGATTTCTAAAAGCTGGTTGACACTTGAATTTTTTTTTGCACTTTTTTCATCTCTAGGATCACCAGTTTTCCTCCAAAGTATTCTAGTTTCTACCATATATAGAAGTCAATGCTGAATACTAGTTCCAATTCAACAAATTCAACAAATATATTTTTCAAAAATTGACTGTGTACATGGTACTTTTTTGGATACTGGGGGAGGAGATATAGATGCTAATTTTATTTGTTATGGGTGTCTAGGTGGCACAGTAGATAGACCACTAATCCTGGATTAAGGAAGACCCTGAGGACAAATACAACTTCAGACACTTACTAGCTATGCCTTCCTGGGCAAGTCACTTAATCCTATGTACTTTAGTTTCCTCATCTATAAAATGAGCTGAAGAAGGAAATAACAAACAACTCCAGTATCTTGGCCAAGAAAACTCCAAATGTCAGATATGGCAGAAATGACTAATCAACAAATCTTCTCTGTGATATGGAAATTCCTTGCCTTTCCTAGGTGGTTTTCATTGATTCTATTTTAATTTTGATTAACAATTGATTCATGGAAAGTTTATACACCTAAGTTCTGTTCTTGAACTTTTGCTTAAAATTGGCTCTAATGATGAGAGTCTAAAAACTAGAGAGAAATATAAAAAAAAAAGAAGGCTACATATGTGGACCCAATTTCTGGGAGGGAAATGATAAGATACACATAGACCCTTTAGAGAATCATGTGCTCCCAGGCAGTTCAGAAGATGGAGATAGTGGAATGATGAAAGAGATTTTGGATCAGTGGTGGAGTTTCTGGCCTAATATTCCTAGATGAAGAATTCCTAGATGTACCAAGGTACATCAAGGTATAGATAAGAACAAACCTGAGCTTTGCCCATTTTTGAATTTGGCAATTATAAGGAGAGTGGGAATCATTTCTTTATGACTAGTAAGTATTTTTCCCTTGTGGCTTAGGAAGGGAAAGGAATAAGCATTTATATTTCATTTGATCTTCACAATTACCCTGCATGATAGATACTGTTATTATCTCCATTTTACAGAGGACAAAACTTGGTCAACTAGAGGTAAAGTTACTTGCTAAAAGTCATATAGTAAGTGCCTAAACCCTAAGATTTGAACTTGGAATTCTTGACTACAGGTCCAGTGCTCTATACACAGTGACACTTAGTCTGGGGACCTCCAGAGTAGTATGCTTTACCTCTACAGTTATCCTGTCCAGAATACTGGCTGTAAAGATTTTTTCCCCAGTTTTGTTCTTCCCTTTTAAACTGGTTCTGTTGGTTTTGTTTGTGCCGAAACTTTTTAATTTAATGTAATCAAAGTTGTCCATTTTACCTTTTATAATGCCTTCTAGTTCTTTAGTCATAAATTCCTCCCTTCTCCAAAGATCTGATAGATAAATGATCACTTGTGTTTCTAATTTCATTATGGTATTATCTTTTTTGCCCAAACCATGTATCCATTTTGACCATATTTTTGTATGAGATCTGATATGTAGGTCTATTCTGAGATTATGACATATTATTTTCCAGTTTTCCCAGCAATTTTTGTAAAATAATGAGTTCTTATTTCAGAAGCTAGAGTCTGGGGGTTTATCAAATACTCGAATGCTTTAAGTCTTGATTATTGTGTCATGTGTATCTAAACTGTTCCACTGATCCACTACTATATTTCTTTGATTTTTATTAAAGAATTTTATTTTTCAAAATATATGCATAGATAATTCTTCAACATTAGCCCTTGAAAAACCTTGTATTCCAATTCCCGCCTTCCCCTATCCCCCTCCTCTACATGGCAAGTAGTCCAGTATATGTTAAGCATGGTAGAAATATATGTTAAGTCCAGCATATGCATACATATTTATACAATTATGTTGTTGCAGAAGAAAAATCAAATAAAACCAGAAGAAATGAGGAAAAATAAAATGCAAGCAAACAACAAAAATAGTGGAAATGCTATGATGTGAACCACACTCAGTTTTTACAGTCCTCTCTTTGGGTGTAGATGACTCTCTTCCTAAGAAGATCATTGGAATTGTTTTGAATCATCTCATTGTTGAAGAAAGCCATGTCCATCAGAGTTGACCATCGTATTATCTTGTGTTTGCCATGTACAATGATCTCCTGGTTCTGCTCATTTCATTTAGCATTGGTTCTTGTAAGTTTCTTCAGGTCTCTCTTAAATCATTCTGCTTATTGTTTATTCCAGAACAATAATATTCCATAACATTCATATACCATACCTTATTCAGTTTGGGCTGCCCCAAATATTTTTTGCATATGTGAGTCTCTTTCCCTCCTTTAAGATCTCTTTGGAATATAAGCCCAGTAGAAACACTGCTGGGTCATAGGGTATGCACAGATTGATAACTCTTTGGGTATACTTCCAACTTCCTCTCCAGAATGCTGGATCTATCCATAATTCCACTAACAATGTATTAGTGTTCCAGTTTTCCCATATCCCCTCCAACATTTGTCATTATCTTTTCCTGTCATTTTGACCAATCTGAGAGGCATATAATGGCACCTCAGAGTTGTCTTAATTTGCATTTCTCTGATCAAAATTTATTTAGAGCACACTTTCATATGACTAGAAATGATTTCAATTTCTTACTCTAAGAGGCAATACCAAAGATAATTATAAGGAAGTCAACATGGATAAATGTTTATTTTTTTATGAATGCAAAATGGACACCATATGTCTAAGATTGTCATCAACAATAAGGCTGCTCAAAAGAAAGATAGGTGCAGCATCAAAGGGGAAAAGTAATTTTATAAATGAGGTGCAGAAGAAGAATCAACACAGAGACATTAGAAGGTGAAGGAGACTACATAATTCTGAAAACCTACACAAATCACGAATGGGTTAAATAGGCAACACTAGAAATATACCATGAAGGGTATAGCATCTTCCAAAATCTATAAAGCAATAACAGAGTAGGGATGGACAGACATGGAAGCAAAGGGTGTGGGAAGAAGACAAGGGAGAGATCCATTGGTGGGGAGAGGCTAAGTAATACCAAGGCAAGTTAAGAGCAATAATAAAGCAATGAATCAGGAAGAATAGGAAAGATATGTGTGTCTATGTATGTGTCATATATCTATATATGTAATATCATAGCTAAATTTCAGAATTATCAGATCAAAGTAAAAATAGTACAACCACCCAGAAAGAAATAATTCAAATATGGAGGAATATATATGTAATATAAATTATCCTTTCTTAACAACTAGCCTGCTTGAGGATAGTGGGGGGGATAAAAGGTAGAAAAAAATTAAGGTAGAAAAAAATTAAAGTAAAAAAGATCAGCAGCTGAGACCAAAAAACAGTTTACAAGCAATTAAAGAAAAGATGGACACTTATGAATATACTTTCTTCTACTAATATTTATACTTTCTTGATCTGGTAAATTGTTGTTGTATATTTTGAATCCTCCCTAATGTTCTGCTGGGCACATTAAGAACAATTAGTTTTATTTTTTTTTGTTTTGTATTCCTTTTCTGTTTTTCTTTTTTTTTTTTAATTAAAAAAAATTGGTGAAATGGGAAAAAAACAAACAAACAAACAACTCCCTGGAAAACAGAATTGGCAAAATGGAAAAAAAGAACTCCCTAAAAACAAAATTGATAAAATGGAAAAAAAAAATCCAATGAATAAAACAATTTATTTAAAAGTTCAATTGCCCAAAATCAAGAGGAAGTATAAAAGTTAAATGAAGAAAACAATTCATTAAAATTTAGAGTTGAACAAATGGAAGTGAATGACTCATTGAGGCATCAAGAATCAGTTAAAGAAAATTTTAAAAAAAATGAAAAAAGAGAAGAGAATGTAAAATACCTCAACAGAAAACCAACAGACCTAGAAAACAGATCCAGGAGATACAATCAAAGACTTATTAGACTGCCTGAAAACTACTATGAAAAAAAGAACCTAGATAATGTCATTCAAGAAATTATCAAGGAAAATTGCCCTAATGTCCTAGAACCAGAAAGTAAAATAGCCATTTAAAGAATTCACTAATCACCTTATGAAAGAGACTCCAAAATGAAAACCCCAAAGAATATCATAGCTAAATTTCAGAATTATCAGATCAAAGTAAAAATAGTACAACCACCCAGAAAGAAATAATTCAAATATGGAGGAAACCACAATCAGGATTACCCAGGACATTGCATGTTGCTATGAAAGGAACATTTCTGAAAGGATTGAAGGGCCTAAACTATGATATTCTAGAGGGAAAAGGAGCTTGGAACAGCAGGCAAGAATCAGCTATCCAGCAAAATTAAGCATTATCTTTCAGGGAAAATGTGGCCATTTAATGAAAGAGGGGAATTTCATTTATATGTGATGAAAAGACCAGAGCTGAACAAAAAATGTCACAAACAAAAAAATCTTCAAATACAGAATTCAAAAGAAGAATAAAGAAGGTAAAAAGCAAGAAAAAATCCTATTTTTTAAAGGTTAAAAAGATTACATCCCTAAATGGGAAGATGATGTGTTAATTCTTGAGAACTTTATCTTTTTTATTATTATATCTTTTTATTGACAAAATATATGTATGGATAATTTTTTAGCATTGATCCTTGCAAAAACTTCTGTTCCAACTTTGCCCCTCCTTCCCTCCATCCTTTCCCTAGATCACAGGTAGTCCCATACATGCTAAACATGTTAAAATATATGTTAAATACAATATATGTATACATATTTATATAGTTATCTTATTGCACAAGAAAAACAGATTTAGAAAGAAGGTAAAAATAACCTGGAAAGAAAAACAAAAATGCAAGCAAACAATAACAGAAAGAATGTAAATGCTATGTTGTGGTCCACACTCATTCCCCAGGTTTTTTTTTTTTTTTTTTTTTTTTTTTGCTGGGTTAAGCTAGTTCTGTTCATCACTGATAAATTGGAACTGATTTGTTTCATCTCATTGTTGAAGAGAGCCGTGTCCATCAGAATTGATGATCATATTATTTATTGTTGTTGAAGTACATAATTTCTCTTTCTTTGCCCTCTTACCCCCCTCCCCAGTATCAAACTTATGAGCACCACTTGCCTCACTCAACCCCACTCTTTAGGTTTCCTTTCCCCTTAAGGTCCCTCCCCTTTTCTTAAACATTTCCCTTACAATTACTGTATTTCCTATTATTTAGCCTACCCCTTCCTTTTTTGCTTTCCCCCTCCCACTTTTCAATGAGATGGAAGAAGTTTCTCTATAAACAGAATATGTCTAATATTTTCTCTTTGAGCTAATTCTGATGAGAGTAAGATTCACACTATGTTGATCTCTCTCCCTTCTTTCCCTCAGATATAATAGGTTTCCTTTGCCTCTTCTTGAGATGCAGTACCTCCACTTTTCCCTTTTTTTTAGTACAATTTCCTTTCCATCTCTCCTTTTTTATATTATAACAATAAAATCAAATTGCACATGTACTCTTTTGTGTACCCCTAATAGAAATACAGTTCTCAAGAGTTCTTTTTACCTTTTTAGGCTTCTCTTGAGTCCTATATTTGGAGGTCCAACTTTTTGTTTAGCTCTGTTTTTTTCATGAGAAATAAATGGAATTCACCTATTTCATTGAATGTCCATTTTCCCTGGAAGAAAATGCTCAGTTTGGCTGGGTGAATTATTCTTGGATACATACCAAGTTTTTTTGTCTTTCATAATATCAAATTCCAGGCCCTTTGATCCTTTAATGTGGATGCTGCTAGATCCTGAGTGATACTTATTGTGGCTCCTTGTTATTTGAATTATTTCTTTCTGGCTGCTTATAGTATTTTTACCTTGCTCTGATAGTTCTGGAATTTTGCTACAATATTTATTGGAGTTTTAATTTTGGGATCTCTATCAGAAGGTGATTGATGAATTCTTTCAATGTCTATTTTACCTTCTGATTCTATGACATCTGGGCAATTATCTTTGATGATTTCCTGAAAAATAGTGTCTAGGCTCTTTTTTATCATGATTTTCAAGGGAGTCCAATAATTTTTAGATTATCTCTCCTAGATCTATTTTCCAGGTCTGTTATTTTCCCAAGTATATATTTAATATTTTTTCTTTTTTCTTTTTTTTTTGGTTTTGCCTCACTGATTCTTGGTGTCTCTTCAAGTCATTCATTTCCATTTGTTCAATTCTGATTTTTAATTAATTATTTTCTTCACTTACTTTTGTTTTCTTTCTATAATTGTCCAACTGAGTTTTTAAATGAATTATTTTGTTCTATGGAATTTTTTTCCATTTTTCCAATTTTATTTTTAAGCAGTTATTTTCTTTTTTCAATTTTCAGATTCTGTTTTTCAGAGTTTTCTTTTTCCATCTAAATTTTAATGAGTTACATACCTTATCCATACCCTCTTGCAAAGCTTCCCTTTCCTTTCCTCATATTCTTCTAGCACTCTTTTAAGAGCCTTTTAAATTTCTTCTATGAGAGCCTTATGTGGTAGGGACCAGATCATAACCACCTTTGTGTTTTCATATAGAGACACATATTGTTTTCAGTCTCCTCAGGGTTTGAAATCTGCTCTCTTTCAGTATAGAAGCTACCTATACTTAGAGACTGCATTGCCTTTTTACTCATTTTAATAACAACAACAACAACAAAAAAGCTTCAGTGTCCTTTTGGGGCAATGTGTGGTTACTGAGCTTCTTCAACAAACAACAGGAAGTGGCAGCAAGGCAGCAGTAGAGGACAGTGTCTGTGCTGGAATCAGAGGCTGTCCTGGGATTAACATTTGCATGCTGAGATTGTGCTGAGTCCTTCCAGGTGTTGAGTGGGTGTGGCCAGTTCTTGAGAGACTCTAGCTTTTTGGGGTTATAGTCTTTACCCTTTGTCTTTATAGCTTCTCTGATAATCTACTGGCTTGCCATCAGGGCAGAGTATCTAACTCTATGGTAGAGTTCTCCCAGCAGATTTTCAGCTGGTGAAGACCACACCCCACTCCCCTCTGGTCTGCTCAGTGTGAGCTGTTTTCTGTGCTCTCACTGCCTATCTGCTCAAGTCTGCACCTGGCCTAGCCCCATTCATTCCCCACGTGCAAGCAAAAACAGACTTTTTCTGGTGAATTTCGAGATTACCTTCTGTTGGTAATGTATTGTACTCTCAATATTCGTGCATTCTGAAAGTCAAGCACTAATTCAGAGGCTGAGTTTCATAAAAATAGGTTAAGGGTACAAGAGAGTTCAGAAAAATGTGCGTGTCCTCTCCACCATCTTGGCTCTGTCCCCATCTCACCCCACCTCGGTTATTTTATTTGAGTCATTTTAGTAGCAATATTGAAGCAACCTGTCTTTGTATTTTCAGTGCTTTGCATATAGCAAGTACATAATAAACATTTTCTGAAGTGGATTGAATAGTTGAGAGAACTAAGACCTACATGATTTACTAAAAATAAATACTCATATTTTTTGTGTTTTGGAAAATGATAATAAGGGCAGAAGGCTATTCAAGGTGTCATCTAAGATGGTGGATAATAGTCTCAAATCTTTGTTCATTGATACATGTCAGTTTTGAGAAGTTTCTGTCATCAATATTACAAAAAGTAATTACTGATCTTGAAAAGATCACAAAAAAATCATAGAATTTGAGAGTTTGTATAGCTTTCAGTAGCCATCTATTTCATCTCATATCTAAAAGGAATCCTTTTTTTTTTTTACTATATATCTAACAAAGAATTAATCCAAAATCTACTGTATATCATTTTCCAAACATAATTCAAAGGGGAAAAATAACTCTATATCGACATCTATGTCCCCCTTTCACATTCACATTTTATCTTTCTCATGGATTGTTGAAAATTACTGATAACCTGGGCATTTCTTGTGTTGTGTACTTAAATTAGTATAAACCCACCAGACAAATTAAGCAATCTTTTAATTATCTCTCTTTGTCATGGAGTTATAACATTGGTATAACATTGGAATTATAGCAATTTTAAATGGAAAACTCATGGATGGCCTTACATTCAGGCTCATTCCAAAAAAATCATCTTTGGTTGAAGACATTTTTGCCTTGGCAACTATGGTTTCAGTCTTCAGTGAAGAGGAGGAAGAAGATGGATGGCCTCAGATGTCATATTGTTGAGACTTTATAACCCTAATGAATCTTGTAAAAGATAAAAAAAAGTGAAAAAATATTAGGCAGGGTACTTGGCACACAAAATGTAGCAGGATGCATGGAGCTATCGTTTGCTAAGTAGCCTGCTTGATCAGTGGAAGCCCTGAGCCAATCTTCTATAGATGGATTGAATGGAGATACCTGACAGAGATATAGTTGCAGAATGAAGATATACAACTTGTATACTTCTGGACAAAGGGAAATAACATAATCCAAAGGACCTGATTCATGAGATACTGTCAAAGGAGTGGTAGACATTTTAAAGGGATAGTGTTATAGTAAATGACCCTGTGTAGGGTATAAGAAAACCTCAGATCAATAGTTATGAAAGTGTTCCATGATGAGCTTAGCCTACTGGATTAAAAGAAAACTTTTTTCTTTTGGAAATATGGTGGAACTTATGTATCTCTTCTCAGGATGATGTTTTTGAATAAAAACAATAAAATAAATAGAAAAATTAATATATTGAAACACAGTTTTCTAAATATATATGTATGTTTTAAAAGTTCATGGACCACAGATTAAGAATTAATGCTCCAGATATATAGAATGCATTCTACTGACACCGAGTGTCAGTAACTAACATGCTAAAATGAATGGTAACATACATGCTTTCAAATTGTTATATATTCTAGGCTTGTTCAAAGAAAGTTACTATTCATCAGAAGTCCTTACCTGTTATTGTATAGCTTGTTTGTCCTTTGTTCTCAAAAAGACTCATGACATAAGGAAAGTGATTCTATGACATGCAAGTAAATTGGATTTAAGTAAGACTGGGCTATGCAAAGTCACTTTTCTCTTCCAGAGCCATCTGGGTTTAGTGGTCAGGACAATTGGAGATGGTTCCAGATACCTAGAGACAGAAAGAAAGGAGGGAAGAAAGAATGAAAGGAGGAAACAAGCATTTATTAAGGTACTGCTATGTGCCAGGTGCTGTGCTAAGTGCTTTAGAAATATGTCATTAGATCCTCACCACCACTAGGAAGCAAGTGCTATTATAATCTCCATTGAGGCAAAGAGAGGCTAAGGAATTTGCCTAGAACCATACATTTAGTAAATATTTGAGTCCAATTGTGAATTTTGTGACTCCCGCCAAGCGCTCTATTCCCTGTACCAATTACCTTCAAACTTTGGGGCTGGTATGCCTAGGCATACCTCTTGTCTTTGAAGGAGGATCAGAAAGCCATAAGCAATGTTCCAATAGTAACTGATAACTTAACTCAATATGCACATGCCTATCAATATGTTGTAAGGGAAACATTTTCCATTGTATGGATTGCTAGCCAAGGTTCACTGCAAGCAGAATTATAAAAGACATTTTATAGCCATGACAAAAGATGACAGAAATTAGGTGGATCTAGAACCATTCCTTTCTACCTTCAAGGAGATTTCCAGATGAAATAGTCCAAACATTCCCTGCTTCATAGACAAAATCACACATTATAGTGAAGCCAGCCTGTCAAATCTCAAGTATATTTCTATAATTCTATTAAGGATGTGGTTATCATGCTGGCATATATTAGGTGAGATCCAACATTAGCCAATGTGATAATGTATGTAAAGTACTTTACAAATGTTAAAACTATGTAAATACTAGTATCGGTGTTGTTATGGTTGATAATATTTCATCAAAAACTTTGGTTTTTCATTTACCTGTGTTTCAAAAGTGTTGGAGAATAGGGGGAAGCAAGAAATCTTCCAATCTGTAAGGTATAGTAGAAAGAAAGGTAGACTTTGAATTAATATAATAGGGATCATATGTTGGTACCAACAATTAAAAGCTGAGTGGCCCTGGGCAAATCATTTTATCTATTGGAACCTCGGTTTTCACATTTACGAATTAAATATAGTAATACTTTTATTGTTTACTTCAGAGGATTGTTGTGATGAAGAGACTTTGTAAAATCTTAACACAAGCCATGTTGGGCTATGATAATTTCTGATATTATGAGGCTGAGAGAAAAATTGAGAAATATCTCTTGACTAATTGTGGTTTCAGCAAAAATGAAGACTGAGAAGAACAAACATCATGATGTTTGGGTTTGTTGCCAGGAATTCCAGCCAAGTTATAAAGCCCTGCTACATAATCTTGGCATCACTGGAAAACATGATAATTGCCTGATGAAAAGTCACACTATATCAGATAATCAAAAGAATATGGCTTCTCCCAGCCTATAGCACCATAAAGCAGATGGAGCTCTATCAAGACAATTCTTTGTGTACATGGGACAATTCATTAACTCATTGGAAACATAATAATGCAGGGGAAGAAAGGAATTGGACACAGACCCCAGGTTAAAGCTAGACATCCATTTCCTCAAAGGAGGCAAAATAGCAGTGATGTGGTTCAGAATTCACATAAAGATTAAATGTAATATGAGAACATTAAAAAAATATGGAGAAATCTACAAAGACCACTTTGAACTTAAGGAACCTTGGTACATTAGAGAAGCAAAACTCAGAGATAATCCAATTCTTTTTGGTTTTACTTTGATTGGTGGTCTCAAGGAGGCAGAAATAACAAATGATATCTACTTGTTAGGGGTAGTACATAAAAATTGGATGGTCAGGTCATGAACATGAAATATTCTATAGCAGAGGCTTCTCTTTCCCACCTTACAGAGAGAACTCAGTTATCTAGGAGTATCATCAAGGCGAAGAAGAATATCCCTAAATTAATCAGCCAGTGACTAACTATATTGGCATATGGGTAATGAGTGAGAATGTTACTATATGGTAAATGGCTGCTTGCTTTTGCAGGATGACATCTTATGTCCTGGGGAAGATGGATGATAAGCAAATGGCTATGTATATGAGAGAATTACTTTGTGTGAATAAATTGTTTATCTATATACCCTCAATCCCTATAAATCAAATCAGTTGCCATGTCTTCCAGATTTTATCTCCACAATATCTTTCATTACAGTTCTTCTATTAAAAACAGGTGCTACTCTAGTTCAGGTATTCATAATATATAAATAATATAATGAATTAGAGTGGTACCTATTTTTAATATAATGACCTACTAATTTGTATCCTGGCCTCAAATCTCTTCTCTTTCTAATTTTTTTCCATACAGCTGCCCAAATGATTTTCCTAAAGCATATTACTAGAAACATTAATGTAGGAGTTGGATGATATCAGTATTATCATTCTTGCAATAAATGAAATGGAAAGAGAAACAAAAGTTGCAACTAAATGGAAAGAGTGATTCAGGTTTTCCTTATAGAATTGACAGAGGAATTCACCGATTTAGTTTTATCTGCTAACAAATGTAACCAGAAACATTGTCAGAGTAACATACCTGCAAAAATCTTGATGTGAAAATATTTTTCTACTGTGGTGCACAATCTGTTGCAGAGGACTAGAAGGTGAGAAATTGTATGAAGAACTTGACATGACAAAAAATATGCCTTAATATCAATTGGAAAAATTAAAAGAAATCTTCATTGGCACCAGCAAAATTGGGACTTCTGATCACAAGCTAACAATTTGGGGGAAACAGGGTTTACATCCCCCACAATACTATAGTATATATCCTTTTTAGCCCCCTCATAGCAATTGGTATCACTGAGCAGACATAACTGAATCTGAACAGCTGTCTCTCCTGTTGACCATTTCTTATGACATTGCTACTATTTTTAACTTTCTTGTGTATCAGTATTCATCCAAATGATTTTTGCCTCAAATGAAAAAATTCATTTTTAAAATTAAATTTTCAATTGAAAAAAATATTCATTTATTTTAGGATATGGTCACATCACTGCAAAGATAGGTAAGAGGAGGATAATGGAAAAAAAAATGGAAAACATGATTCAGGAGCAGGAACCCAGCTGATTCAAAGTCTTAAGGAATATAAAGGGCCTTCTCACCTATGCATCATGATTTTTCACAGAGAAAATCACATAATTAGTTAATGACAGATTGAGGACTCAAAGCCCAAGTCTTCCAATGAAAGTCTTGGGCTGTCTATGCAGCTGCTAAGTGGGTCATCTGATATAATCATGTAATAACGAGGCCTTATTAACCACATCTGAAGTATCCATTTGGGAACTTATCTTCAAGGTTTATTTTTTAACTTCAATTCCATAAATCACTTAGGTTATCCAGGTATGATGAATATTAAATGGTCTATGGAGAAAACCACATTAGCAGACCTCTTTTATTACTGGAACTATCATAGGGAATTGTGGTCAGTTCCTTTAGTGAAAGATGCCTACAATAAAATGATAAAAAAATCGAGATTGTATGATAAATTATTCTGAGCCAATGTGGAAGTAATAAACACACAGAAACTAAAGACCCAGTGTATTGACTAATAGAGCCATCATTTTAGCTTTCCCTATATGGCCTTTTCCTTCTTTATGCTGTACATATACTGTTGCAGGAAAAAAAAAAGTGATTTTACCTTTTAAAACTTCCCATTCATCCACACACAACAATTTTGGTTGGATTCAGCTATATTAAGAGCAAAAAAGTATAAATAAGAACTGAAGGAAATTGACACAATATTTTTTCATTTCCATCAATGAAACAAAATAATATTTATATTATTATATCGTATTTAATTTAATTATTCCATGATTAAATATTAATTTGACTTAATCACATATTGTACTTTATAAATAATGCTCCAATTATTTAAATCATAGCATATGGAAAATTAATGGATATCAGATAATAGATATAAAGACATTGGGATTAAATTTAAATGAGTAAAAATAGAAGGATGTGAGAACCTCCCCAATTAGTTTGAATGACTTTTCAGACTTTTCCTAGTTTTCACTTCTCATTCTGGCTAACAACAATAATTACAATATCACTAATACAAAGATTTGCTGCATTTGTACCTGCCATCTGTAATTACTCATGCACAGGGGTCATGTGGTCAATGACAAACTTTGGTACTCTTCTGCCATTACTTTAATCTCCATTTTGATTTACAAGGATTATAGCCAGATCTCAGGCCCAGAATTTCAGCTTCAGTGAAACTTTTGTTGCCTGGAACAACTACAGACAGTTCATTATGGCCAATTATTTTAGGTACACTATGTTCCCTGACTGCCTGTCTATGATAGATGCAAACATAAGCTAGACAGGTTTTCAGATTCTATTGATTTTTACCTCTTATCTGTCAGTTACTTGGAAGATCTGAGCTAATCCTCTCTTTCATTTCCAAACAACTTAAAATAGAGAAGCCTAATGGTGTAGTGCAAACCATGCTGGACTCATTCAGAATAAAATAGTTCAAGACTTGGCTCTACCACTCATTGACTGGATGATCTTGACCATCACTTTCCCTATCTAGTTTTCAGTTTTCTCCTTCTCCAAGATGAGAAGGATAAGAGTGCTGCAACAATGACTTGCAAAATGAGGAGTTTGGCTGAAATGATACAACAATCCTTTTTCATTCTAAATGATATGATCCTTCTCATAAAGATTGTTGTGAGGAAAGTGGATTATAGATTGTAAAGGTTATAGAAACATGAACTCTTAGGATTTCAAATATTTTATCTAAACAGAAATAAAGTAAAGAGAGAAACAATAGAGTGTTTTTAATCTAGTGTTTGACCAGGAAAGAAAACTTTTAGTAGCTTCACCTAGCATTCCTGACCTCTTCTTCTTTGATCTATTTCTTCCCTTTTGTATCTATACTCTTTCTTGGATACAATCATACACACATAAATGACATTCTCATATGTATATACACTACAAACACCCTTTCCCTCCCACATACCTCTGCTTACCTCCATGCAACTTCAATCATGTACCTTACCCTCTTACATACACCCCTCATCTCCCTTTCACCCACATTCACACTTACAACTCCTTCCACACATATCTTCCCACCTACCCCATCCAAATAAACATTTCCTAACATTCACAAACCCTATCTCCCACTCACTTAATTATTTTATCCCATGTCTCTCTAACTAAGCTGATTTCAAATGTTTTTTCCTCTCGTAGTTACTTTTATTTCAATATTGTGATGCATGTCTGCCATGCTAGAAAGAGTATTAGAATCAGGAAACTTTGGCTTAACTCCTCTTCCAGACATTAAAATAACTTTGTGACTGTGGGAAAGACACAAATTTAATATTAGCTTTACCCTCAGAGTTCTAGCCTTTCTAACTAGATTAGAAAAAAACTTGAATTTTTTTTTTTGGTCCCTAAAATCTGAAAAAAAAATTAAGTGATTTTATGCTTAAATGGATGCATGCTCTCCAACATATAATTTTGTCTTCTTCAATAGTGTCAACAGGAATCTATCCATATCTGCCCAGTTCTTTGTCTGGGCTAGCTCTCTGGAAGGCCTCAGAATCAGTAAGAGTCAGGATCAGTCAAAGTCCTTGGTTTTTTGGAAGAGAAGTGAAGGAGGCAGGCAAGCTGCCACTTGGCTCATCAAAGATGGATCCTGGACTTTGGAATCTGGAGCCTGAAGTCTTCCCTGCTGAGCGCACTGTGGCAGAGAGACTTTGACTCTCTCCCTCAGCCCTCCAATCCCTCCCTCCAATTACTTTACCATACCACATTCAGCAGATGCCAATCCTGAGGAGAACCATTACTTTGTCATATCATCTAAGTATATGTTTATGCAACCATTATATCACATTGAATAGGTACTTACCCTTAAGTACTCTGCTGTTCTGGATTCAAGTACACTGTTTCAGAGTTCCAGCCCTCTACATTAACTGTCATTTTTATCTTCCCACAAGTTTTTAACTGGGGGTCCAACCTATGGAATTTTCTTGAATTTTGTGTGTGTGTGTGTGTGTGTGGTGTGTGTGTGTTTTCAGTATCTAAATGTAGCAAATAGACCATGAAACATTTACTCCCTGTTCTCACCATGTAATTAATCCATCTTCTCTTTTGATTTAATGACACTGTGATGATGTCTTTTAATTTTCCTTCATGATTCCTAATTTGTAAAATGTTACAACCTATTCATACCCACCATTTCTATTTCCCTGAAAGTGACATTTTCTTTTAATTGTAATATCAAAAACCAAGGAGAAAAAACATGTCTAAAGATCTGGCCTCCCTCTTCTTGAACATTAAAAAAGTCACATTCCCTTCTTCATTCCCCTCTCTACACCCACATCCCACTCATTATTTTCCAAGTTCTATTTTAGCCATTTCTGAATAGTTAGAAAAAGTGAGGCTGTTGACACCTTATCTCCGCTTGTAATTTCAATATATCACCCAATTCATGACTGTCAGTGGGATTTTCCAAAATATTTGGCATATGGCAGCCTCCGAATGACTCCAGTAATGCTAATAATAAAAACATTTCCTTTGGGATACCTCAGAAGCAGATGTAAAACATTATCTTGTTATGAACTAGATTAAAGAAGGTTCCTCTGATGAGGGCATCTTTTTTTATTCTTTGTAATTTCCTCTTACTAATTACAACCAGAGAATAGATTAAGCTATTAATATCTATATGTTATTCTCTAGAATAAGAGTAAGAATCTTGATTAGGAATGGAGTTGCCTTAGTCCTCAAAGGACATGAGGGTTTAGGAGAAAGAGCAATGAATTAGGACTACCAGATTCAAGTGCTACTCTCATGTGTATATTCTGGGACTGGATACTTTCCCACTTTGTACCTCAGTTCCTCCTGAGTATATGGGATAGATTAAAGATCCATAACCTAATATCATTGAGCATTTGAAAGAAATTTTTGATAACTGTTTAATTTAATGTGCTATATTATTTAGAATTTAATTCGATTGATTTACTTTGTAATCCTATAACTTATTTTATACATTTAAAAACAATATTGTGAGAATGGGTCAATAGATTTCACTAGGTTGCCAAATGCAGTCCATTACTCACAAAACACTTAAGATTTCCTAAGCTAGATGGTCTCTAGGACCCTTTCTAACTCTGTAATGATATCATTCAATCAAATGATAAGATTTGCTTGCTAACTAGTCATTTCTCCACCTCTCCCTTCCATGCTAAGCTCTTCTGTCTACATTAATCTTTATGCTGGGCATAATCTTTACAGTGTTCCAAAAGTCCCAGTGCAGTTTTAAGCTATTAAAGCTGGTACAGGATTTTTTGGGAAACCTTGTACTTGTAAATTTATGAAAATGAAAAAAAATACATTTAAATTAGACTATTTCTTTCATGCCCAATTCTGTCTTTCTCCTGTGTTCTTGATTTCCCTCAATAGTGGTGGTGATTATAACATCATTTTAGGAAGAGACCTTCAATACCTTCTTGTTTAACCTTCTCATTTTATATCTGAGGAAAGAAAGACCAGAGAAGGTTAGATGGCATTCCTACTGGCACACAGTAAGTGAGAGAGTTAGGACCCTAGCACAAATCTTTTTTTTTTTTTTTGGAGCCTAAGATTTGTATTTGATTATGAAAGCAATAAGCAGTTTACTGAAATGGAGGAAATGACATGATCAGAATCTGAACATTAGGAAAATCACGTCAGTGATTTATTGAAGATGTATTGGTCAGTGGAGAGACTTGAGCAAGCTGATCCACCAGCAGACTATTGCAGTAATCCAAATGTGAGGTGATGAGAGTCTGCACTAGAGTGCAGTTGTCACTTTAGTTGCAGTGTCAGAGTCGTTGCAGTGTCAGAGGAGAGAAGCGAGCATACATGAGATATATTACAAAGGTGAAATCAACAAGTCTTAGCAATAGCTTAGATATAAGAAGTGAGAGACAGTGAGAAATTCAAGAGGGAGTAGGAGGATGTTGTTGTCCTCTACAGTAATATGAAAAGTAGGAGTGGTAGAAAGTTTAGGAGGAAAGATAATATTTTATGTTTTGGATATACTGAAATATATTAACAAATTAAGAAATGTGTTGAATATCTAGCTCAAGATGTCTCAAAGGCAATTGGAGACATGAAATTGGAGGTAAGCAGAGAGTTTGGAACAGAATATATGTATTTGAGAAGCATTAGCATAAAGATAATAATGAAATCCATGGGAGCTGATAACTGCTAAATAATGTGATACAGAGTATGATGAGAAGAAAGCTTCCAGGACAGAACTTTGAGGAATAGTTAGATCTGGAGGAAGATCTAGCTAAGGAGACAGAGAAGGAATAGTCAGATAGAATGAGAACCAAGAGAGTAGTGTCCCAAAAATTTAGAGAGAAGATATTATTGAAGAAAGTAGTGATCAACAATGTGAAAGCCTGAGGAGAAGTCAAAAATGAGGATTAAGAAGAGACTATTGGATTTGGCAATTATCATTAATAATTTTGCAGAGAATAATTTTGTTCAATGATAAAGTTGAAAGATAAATTGCAAAAGGTTAAGAATTGTAAAGGGTTAAGAGAGTGAGAGACTTACTCCCATCCCACTACTACCCAATCCAATCTATTTCTAAGTTTTGTCTATTCAACTTCCAAAATATATCTCTTATGTAACACACCCTTCCTCTCTCCTGTGATGCTGCCACCATTTTGGTGCAGGCCCTCATCATTTTATGTTTGAACTACTGCATTAACCTGCTGCTTCATCTCCTTGACTTGTATCTTCCTACTTCAGTTGATTTTTCACTTAGCTGTCAAAGTAATCGTCCTAAAGCACAGATCTTACCATATCACTTGCTTATTTAAACTCCATTGGCTCCTCATCATTTATAGGATCAGATGGAAAATCTATTTGGCATCCAAAGTCCTTTACAACTTGGATTCTCCTACCTTTCTAATTTTTTTATACTTTATGTCTTCCATGTCCCAACTAAACCCAGGAATATTGATCTCCTGGCTGTTGCTGTAGAAGACATTCTATCTCCAGATTCTGGACATTTTTATTAGCTATTTCCCTATTTCTGGAATACCTTTGCTCCTCATTTCTACTTCTTGACTCCTCTGGTTTCTTTCGAGTCCCAGCTAAAATCCCATTTATCAAGAGAACCCTTGCAATGGCAATCAAACTCCTAAGAAATTATATTACAGGCCTAGAAAAAATAATAAAGTTCATCTGGAAGAACAAAAGATCAAGAATTTCAAGGCAATTGATGAAAAAAAAATGCCAATGTAGGTGGCCTTCTTTAAAGATCTCTTGGAGAAATAGGCTCAATAGAAACACTACTGGATCAAAGGGTATGCAAAGCTTGATGATTTTTTGAGCCTAATTCCAAATTGCTCTCCAGAATGGCTAGGATCCATTCATAATTCCACTAACAATGCATCAGTGTCCCAATTTTCCCGCATCCCCTCCCATATCTGTCACTATCTTTTCCTGTCTTCTTAGCCAATCTGAG
Source organism: Antechinus flavipes (assembly GCF_016432865.1). Taxonomy (NCBI): domain Eukaryota; kingdom Metazoa; phylum Chordata; class Mammalia; order Dasyuromorphia; family Dasyuridae; genus Antechinus; species Antechinus flavipes. The sequence goes on from NC_067399.1 coordinate 411,365,545, forward strand.
AGACATGTAGTGATATCTCAGAGTTGTTTTAATTTTTATTTCTCTGATCAATACTGATTTAGAGCACATTTTCATATGATTAGAAATGATTTTAATTTCTTCATCTGAAAATTATTTGTTTATATCCTTTGACCATTTATTAATTGGACAATGGCTTGAATTCTTACCAATTTGAGTCAATTCTCTATATATTTTAGAAATGAGGCTTTTTATCAAAATACTTAAATATTAAAATGTTTTCCCAGTTTATTGCTTTTCTTCTAATCTTGTCTGTATTAGTTTTATTTGTGCAAAAACTTTTTAACTTGATATAATCAAAATTTTCTATTTGGTGTTCAATTATGAGTTCCAGTTGTACAGAAATTCCTTCCTTCTCCAAAGATCTGAGAGGTAAATTATCATATCTTTTTCTAATTTGCTTATAATCTAATTCTTTATGCCTACGTTATGAGCCCATTTTGACCTTATCTTGGTGTACGGTGTTAAATGTGGGTCAATGCCTAGTTTCTTCCATACTAGTTTCCAATTTTCCCAGCAGTTTTTTTTTTTTTTAATAATGAGTTCTTATCCCAAAAGCTGGGGTCTTTAGGTTCATCAAACACTAGATTGCTACAGTTATTGACTATTTTGTCCTGTGAACCTAACTTATTACACTGATCCATTACTCTATTTCTTAGCTGGTATCAAATGGTTTTGACGACTATTGCTTTATAATAAAGTTTTATGTCTGACACAGCTAGGTTACCTACAATGGCACTTTTTTCATTAATTTCCTTGAGATTCCTCCAGATGAATTTTGTTATTTTTTCTATGTCTGTAAATAATTTGGGGGGAGTTTCATTGGTATGGCAATAAAAAAAAGATTAATTTAGGTAGCATTGTCATTTTATTATGTTTGCTCAGCCTACCTTTGAGCACTTGATATTTTCCAACTGAGTAAATCTGTATTTTTTTGTGTGGAAAGTGTTTTGTAGTTGTGTTCATATAGTGCTTGACTTTCCCTTAGCAGATAGATTCCCAAATATTTTATGCTATCGACAGTTATTTTGAATGGATTTTCTTTTTGTATCTCTTGCTACTGGACTTTGTTGTTGATGTATAAAAATGCTAATGATGTATGTGAATTTATTTTGTATACTGCAACTTTGCTAAAGTTGTGAATTGTTTCTAGTGTTTTTCTTTTTAAAGTTGATTCTCTAAGGTTCTTTATGTAAACTGTCATATCCATAAAGAGTGATAATTTGATTTCCTCATTACCTACTCTAATTGTTTTAGTCTCTTTTTCTTCTCTAATTGCCAAAGCTAACATTTTTAATATAATATTGAATAATAATAATAACCACTTTAGCTGCATCCCACAAATTTTGGTATGTTAGTCTCATTCTTGTCATTCTCTTGGATGAAGTTATTGATTGTATGTATAATTTGTGTTTTGCCCATTCATTCTTTAGGATTAAATAGTTTAATTTCCAAATAATTTTGATCTATTTTCTCCTGACCTTATATTGCATGAGATTTTTATTGCATAATGATCTGAAAAAAAAATACACTTACTATATCTGCCTTCTGCATTTGATTTTGAGATTTTTATGCCCTAATACATGGTCAATTTTTATATAGATTCCATAAACTCCTTTCTATTTCCATTCAATTTTCTTCAAAGATCTATCATACCTAAGTTTTCTAACATTCTGTTTACCTCCTTAATTTCTTTCTTATTTATTTTGTGATTCAATTTATCTAGTTCTGAGAGAGCAAGGTAAAGATCCCCTGCTCGATATTTCTTCTTGCATCTCTCTTAACTTCTCTGCTAGGAATTTGCATCCTATACCACTTGATACATTTATGTTTAATATTGCTATTTCTTCTTTATCTATGGTACCCTTTAGTAAGTTATAGTTTCCTTCCTTATCTCTTTCAATTAGATCTATCTTTGTTTTTACTTAATCTGAGATCAGGATTACTACCTCTGATTTTTTTACTTCACTTGAAGCATTATAGATTTTGCTCCAGACCCCTTGTATTCCTCTGCTTTAAATGTATTTCTTATAAACAACATATTATAGGCCTCTCACTTTTAATCCAGTCTGCTATCCACTTCTGTTTTGTGGGAGAGTTCATCCCATTCACATTCACAATTAAGATATTTAATTCTGTATATCCTGCCATCTTATTTACCCTTAGTTATGTTTTTCTCTTTCCTTTTCCCCTTTCCTCCTCCCTAGTATTTTGCTTGTGATGACCACCTCCATGAAACAGCCCTTCCCCTTTAGAGCCTCTCCACCTTTTTTACACCTTTCTCCTAATACTTCTGTTTTCCCTTCTATTAGTCTTTCCCTTTCTTTTCCCTTTTCCCATCTCACTTCCCTGTAAGGTGAGAATAGTTTCTTGGTGAAACCAAATATGTCTGATATTCTTAATTTTAGCCTAATCTGATGAGAGTAAAATTCATACAATGCTCATCCCTTTCCCTACTTTTCCTCAATTATAATAGGTCTTCTTTGCTTATTCATGAGATTTAATTTCCCTTATTTTACCTCATTTTCCCTCATTTTCCAGTACAATCTTCTTTCCACCACTAGTTTCTTTTTCATATTATCATAATAAAATCAAATTTTATCCACACTCTCTAAATATACCCATAACAGAAATATAGTTCTGAAGAGTTCTTTTCCTTTTAATCTTTTTTATGCTTCTTTTGAATTCTGTGTTTGGAGATCAAATTTTTTGTTCAATTTTGGTCTTTTCATTAGAAATAGGTAAAATTTGCCTATATCATTGAATATCATCTTCTTCCCTGAAAAATAATGCTCATTTTAGCTGGATAGCTTATTTTTGGGTGTAATCCAAGTTCCTTTGCCTTTCAGAATATCAGATTTCAGGCCCTTCAATTCTTCTAGGTGGAAGCTGCTAGGTCCTGGGCAATCCTAGTTGTGCTTCTTGGTATCTGAATTGTTTCTTTCTGGCTGCTTGCAATATCTTTTCTGTGGTGTGGTAGTTCTAAAATTAACCACAATATTCCTTGGGTTTTTAATTTCAGGGTCTCTTTTTGATGAATTCTTTAAATGGTTATTTTACCTTCTGATTCTAAGGCATCAAGGAGGTTTTCCTTTATGATTTCCGTAAGATGATGTCTAGGTTCTTTTTTTATCATGGCTTTCAGGGAATCTAATAATCCTTAAATTGTCTCTCCTAGATCAATTTTCCAGGTCAGTTAATTTTCCTAGAAGGTATTTCATATTTTCTTCTTTTCTTTTCATTTATTTTTGTTTTTATTTGACTGATTCTTGAAGTCTTATTGAGTCATTCACTGTCATTTTTCAATTATAATTTTTAGTGTATTATTTTCTTCAGTTACCTTTTTAAAGCTCCTATTGTATTTGGCCAAATGAGAATTGTTTTGTTCCTTGCATTTTTTTCCATTTCACAAATTTTGTTTTCCAACCAATTGGTATGTATTTCAAATCTATTTTGTAAGGCATAATATGCTTTTCTCCATTTCATCAAATCTATTTTTTAGGGAGTTATATGCTTTTCCCATCCCTTCTTGCAAAGATCTCATTTCCTTTCCTCAATTTTATTCTAACTCTCTTTTAAGATCCTTTATGCCATCTTCCAAGAAAGCCTTGTGAAATGGAGACCAGCTCATATCTCCCTTTGCAGATTCATATGGAGCTGATTTGTTTTTAGGAACCTCAGAATCTGAGATCTCTTCTTCTCTCCATAAAAGCTGTCTTTGGTGAGAATTCTTTTTTTTTTTTTTTTTGCTCATTTAAAAAAATTGTTCTTTTTTATACTTCTTTTTTAAAATCATAAGTCCAATTCATTGATCTTCTCTTTCTATATTTTATACAAGTAAACATCTAGAGATAAACTTTCCCCTTATTATCACTTTGGTTGCATCCCACAAATTTTGGCATGTTATCTCATTATTGTCACTCTCTTGGATGAAATTGTAAATTGTATGTATGATTTGCTGTTTCATCCATTCATTCTTTAGGATGAGATTATTTAGTTTCCAATTACTTTTTGATCTATTCCATTCTGGGATGAGGTCAGAAAGAAATGTGGGTCCTCTACGTCATCTTGGCTTCACCACACACATAATTATTTTACAATTTTTTTTTTCATTTTATTTTCAGGTAGCCCTATGAATTAGGTACTACTATTTCCTCCATTTTACAATTAAGGAAACTGACACAAATAGAAGATAAGTGACTTGCCTAAAGTTTCACAGCTAATAACTGTCTGAGGCTGCATTTGTGATTGCTTGACTCTAGAGCCAATTCTCTATCTATGGCACCAACAGTTACATTGAGGGAAGGGAAAGAAAATGATAATAGATGTTTAACAACCAACTCTCTAAATAAAAATATAAGCATAATTTTACAGTTTAAACTGCTTCTCTCTATACTTCTCTCTATTACTTTAAATATGCAATCAACAAAACAATAAATCAAGCCTTGATTTATTATAGCATTTACCAATGTTGGAGGTGTAAATGTTTCTAATGATTTTTTTTTTTTTTTGCTGAGACAATTGGGGTTCAGTGACTTGTCCAGGGTCACACATCTAGGAAGCATTAAGTGTCAGGCCAGATTTGAACTCAGATTCTCCTGACTTCAGGGCTAGTGTTCTATCCACTGTGCCACCTAGTTGCCCCTCACAATGAAAATTTAATAATCAACTTCCTTAAGCCAGTTGATGCTGCCTCTAGAACACCTTCAGGAAGGATCATTTTTAGGCTTTGTGATCCCAAAAAATAGGCTTAAGGCCTCAGTCTTGTTCCATGTGAACTTTTCAGTTCTAATGGTCCAGAGAGGGGACCTTAAACCCGGAACCTCAAGACTTAGGGAATTTGAAACAAGGTTTCAAGGTGGAGATTATTACCAGCCCAGCCTAGGAATCATCTCCAATTCTTCCTCTTCAGAATTCTAGTCCAGAAAGCATAGACCATGCCCATTTCTGGGGGTAGCTAAGTCTGTCAGAATTCTGAACTCTCAGGGATGAATAGCCTCATTGTCAGCCCAGTCATTTTCTACCCTGACATTCCCCAATCTTTTTGTGCTTCCCACCTTTTCCCTACCTGAGGACCATACTAAAATCCACACCACTATTCTGTTTAGAAAGGGATTGTTCAATCTGCTTTCTTCTTTGCAACTTTCCTGCTAAGGAATCTTTCTCTGGTCACAGCTCAATCCACATATATGTAATTTTCTCCATTAGAGAAAGCTTTCTGGACTAGAATTCTGAAGAGGAAGAACTGGAGATGATTCCTAGGCTGGAAAGTCCAGAAAGAAAGCTTGGAATCTTGTAAGACAAATGCTTTAGGAGGAACTTAATTATTCTGTGACTATATCCCTTCCCCTCTCCAGAAACTGAGATGACCTTCAGGTTTTGGGGGCAGAGATATTTATGTGTAAAAACATAACTGTGTCCATATGAATCATAATAGCTCTGCTCTGATCTTGTATAAATGTCTTTTCACTCTGAACATGAGCAGAATGAAGTGCCAAAGATATTTCATCAGTTGACAATCTCACTTATTAGAAGGGTAGAAATAGGTTGTCAAATGATGAAACATCCTTAACTCTCTCTCTGTTCATCTTTTCCTATACCCATCCATATTCAATAAGTTGGCAAATCTTTTCAATCTTATTTCCCAGTATCTCTCTTCTATCTTTAACTCTCAGCTCAAATCATAAACACTTATTCATAAGTTTGCACCTGTCTTATTGCAATAGCCTTTTAAATGATCTCTTTGTAGTTTTTCCCTTTCCAATTTATCCTTTTAATAGTTACTAAACTGATAATCCTAAAACATGGCATTGATCATGTTTCTCCCCTACTAAAGGAGAATGAGAGACTTCTTATTTCTTTGGTAGTAGCATAACATTTTCTCTGCTTGACATTTACAGCATATCTACCTAGCTTGATTACACACTCCTTTTCTATGTAAACTTTATTTTTTTACCTTTTTTTTTTAAAAAAAAAAATTACTTAACCCGTCTATGGATTATTTCCAGTTAAACTGACATTGTTTCTTATATATGACATTTTATTTTCTATTTAATGTTTTTGTATACTTGAAATCTTCTGACCATACATTTCTTCCTTTTGGAACTTTCTTCAAAGATGTTGAATTCTCATTGTCTTTCTGGTCTGTTTGCCCTGGTGTTGTCAGTAGTGCACATTAGAAACCAAGTCTCCAGAGACCATGCCCATTTCTGGGGGTAGCTAAGTCTGTTAGAATTCTGAACTCTCAGGGATGAATAGCCTCATTGTCAGCCCAGTCATTTTCCACCCTGACATTCCCCAATCTTTTTGTGCTTCCCACCTTTTCCCTACCTGAGGACCATACTAAAATCCACACTACTATTTTGTTTAGAAAGGGATTGTTCAATCTGCTTTCTTCTTTGCAACTTTCCTGCTAAGGAATCTTTCTCTGGTCACAGCTCAATCCACATATATGTAATTTTCTCCATTAGAATATAAACTCCTTAGCAATTTGGAACCTTGCCCAAAGGACTATAAAAATGTGCATACCCTTTGATTCAACTGTGTCTGTACCAGGTCTGGATTCCAAAGAGATCATAAAAGAGAGAAAAGGATCCACATATACAAAACTATTTGTATCAGCCTTTTTGAGATGGCAAGGAAGCTGAGTGGATGAGGAATGACTGAATGAGTCATGGTATGTGAATGTAATGGAATATTATTTTTCTATAAGAAATGATGAGCAGTCTGATTTCAGAAAAGTCTGGCAAGACCTATCTGAACTGATGTTAGTGAACAGCAAGAGAACATTGTACACAATAACAACAAGATTATGTGATGATCAACTGTGATAAACTTGGTTCTTTTCAACCATGAGGTGATTCAAGGCAGTTCCAATAGACTTGTGATGGAAAGTGCCATCCACATCCACAGAGAGAATTATGGAAACTGAATATGGATCAAAGTATAGTGTTTTCACATTTTTGTTCTTTGTTTGCTTTTTTCTTTTTTTTCACTTTTGATCTGATTTTTCTTGTGTGGGATGACAAATTTAGAAATATGCTTAGAAGAATTGCACATTTAACCAATATTGGTTTGCTTGTTATCTTGGGAAAGGGAAAGGTGAGGGAGAAGAGAGAAAAATTTGGAACAAGAGGTTTTGCAAAGTTGTATGTTGAAAACTCTCTTTACATGTATTTGAAAGAATAAAATACTATTTAAAAAAGAATGTAAACTCCTTGAGGGTTGAGACTGTTCAGTTTTTTACATTTGTATGACCAGTGGATTAGTTCTGTCCTTGGAATCTTCTTATTATGTATGATATTCTTATTAATTTATTCTTGATTCCTCAAGGGTGTTAATACCTTTTGCAATTAATTCATCTAAGAATGTATTGTTTTTTCTTTTTACTTAAAATGTCTATGGGTTCTATCTTTCTTTTTTTTTTATGGCTACTTAGTCACTTTATTTAAATAGTTTCATTTTTTTTTAGTATATAGCTGGTAATTTACAATTCACAATTCACAACTCTACCAACTGGACATTAGTGTTAGAACTTTTGAGGAATTGTTAGATGTAAATGAGGAGGTTCTGAAATGTTCTAAGACTTTTTGAAATCCATACAATGCCCCAGGTAGGGGCATCTAGAGGCTACCTTTGGTGAATATTAAAGTAGGGTTATTTCTTTCAATGGGATTTAAACTCCTTGAAGATTATTTCATCTTCCATTTTATTGCCAATATTTAGTTCAGAGCTTGCCTGGCACTTGGCACTTTGAAGGGCCTGATGAATTTAGTAGTGTTAAATAATTCAGGCTCTGGGGCGGAGCTAAGATGGCGGAGCAGGCACACACAACTCTCTAAGCTCCTTTCATTACCCTCATAACCAACTATTTAATCCAGCCTCAAAAATAACTCTTCACTGCTTAAATTCATGAAAATTAGAAGCACTACAATTTACCAGCCGAAGTCCATCCGGAAGCTCGCCAGGAAACATATGTCCTGAGGGGCCAGGAACAGACTAGCACAGGCAACGAGAGGCTAGCGTCCTGAGCAGACCAGGGGTGGGGGTGATCTCTGTGGCTAGAGAAGTTATAGAGACGACTCTGCTATAGGCTAATTGCTCTGCCTTGATTACAAAGCAGTAAACTGGCAGAGAAATTAAAGCCTAAAACAGAGGGTCCTCTAAAAAATGCCAGAACCTAACGAGATCTGGCTGTAACCTCTCAAACCCAGAAGTGACTCAGACAGACTTTCCTGCAGCCCTGTGGCCATATCCTGCAGTTTGGGGCTTTTGCGGGAGCAGTTACTAATCTGCACTGCAGCGGGGCACAGCCTGGGCAGCCTCTGATCGGCAGAGTGGGGGGCTCAGTCCGGGGCAATAGAACCTCCCCTGCTGACCGGCTTCCCGGGCAGACACTTCCGGTCCCTGCAAATCCATTCACTGCTCAACTGCTAATATCCACAGCCCTAGGGTAGGGTTTGGCTTGGGGCAGTGAAACTCTCACTGCTAAGTGTCTAGCCCCAGGGCAGTCGTTATCTCACATAGCCTGGGTTCTTTGAAGGGCACTTTCTCAGCCCGGCCCTGCAGGCCTGAGTTACTTTCGGGTGGGGAACTCTTTCCCAGAGCACTCCAGTACCTCACTGCATTTTGTAGCCGGTTGGCAGGACAGTTACCCGTCCATATACCTTTCACTGCTCTGCAGAGGAAGCTGATAATCTCCTGGCTCTGAAGGCAGACCTTACAGGCTTTAACAAAATGAGTAAAAAAATCAAAAGAACGATTGTTAGTTTCTACACAGAAAGAGAACAGCTTTTCAACCCTGAAGAGACTAATAGCAGACAGTCTCCAGACAATAGTTGGTCTCCAATACAAAAGGCTCTCCTAGAAGAGACTATTCAAAACCTTAAAAGAGAGCTAGAAGAGAAATGGGGAAAGGAAAGAGAAGCTATGCAAGAGAGTACAGAAAAGGCACATAACTCACTAAAAGAAAAATTTGATAAAGTAGAAAAAGAAAACAACTTCCTGAAATGTGAATTGGAAAAGGTAAAAAACTCCCAAGAAGTGCAGGGAAAGAAAATTTGCGAATTGGAAAAAGAAAATAACTCACTAAAAAAAAAAAAAAAAAATTAGTGAAATGGAAAAAATTTCCATAGAGCAAAACAACTCAATTGGACATATACAAAAAGAAGTAAAAAAAGCTAATGAAGAAAATAACTCACTAAAAATCAGAACTGAACAAATAGAAATGACTGATTCATTGAGACATCAAGAATCAGTCAAGCAAAACCAAAAAAACGAAAGATTGGGAAAAAATGTCAAATATTTACTTGGAAAAACAACAGACCTGGAAAATAGATCTAGGAGAGATAACCTGAGGATCATCGGGCTACCAGAAAATTATTTTGAAAAAGAGAGCCTAGATACTATTTTACAGGAAATCATCAAAGAGAACTGCCCAGAAGTAATAGAACCGGAAGGGAAAATAGGTGTTGAAAGAATTCATCGAACACCTTCTGAAAAGACCCTAAAATAAAGACTCCGAGGAATATTGTGGCCAAACTTCAGAATTTTCAGACTAAAGAAAAAAATTTTACAAGCAGCCAGGAAAAAACAGTTCAAATACTGAGATGCCACAATAAGGATCACGCAAGATCTGGCTGCCTCAACATTAAAGGATCGAAGGGCCTGGAATCCGATATTCCAAAAGGCAAAAGAACTTGGAATGCAGCCAAAAATAAATTACCCAGCTAAGCTGAGTATTTTTTTCCATGGAAGAAGATGGGCATTTAATGAAATAGAGGAATTCCATCTGTTTCTAAGGAAAAAACCAGACTTAAACAAAAAATTTGATCTCCAACAACAGGAATCAAGAGAAGTAGAAAAAGGTAAAAGGAACTCTTGAGAACTGTATTTCTGTTGTGGATATACATAAAAACCATATGCATAATTTGATTTTACTGATATAACATAAAAAAGGGAAGTAGAAATGGAAAGGGGATAGTGTCAGAAAAAGGGAAGAGGAGAGATAAAAAGAGGGAAACTACATGCGACAATGAGGCAAAGGAAACCTATCATATATGAGGGAACTTAGAGAGGGGGAGGAACATTGTGTGAATCCTACTCTCATCAGAGTTGGCTCAAAGAGGAAACAATTGACATATTTGTTTTACACAGATTCTTCTCTCACTTCATTAAAAAGTGGGAGAGGAAAAGGGAGAAGGAAAAAGAGTAATAAGGGAAGGGAACAAGAAAAGGGGAAGGGATTCAAAGGGAGAGAGAGGGATACTAAAGAGGGAGAGCTGCGCAACATTAGTGGGACCAATAAGTTTAATACTAGGAAAGAAGGGAAGGAGGGCAAGAAAAAGAAAAGTATAATCTGGGGATATTAGGATGGCAGGAAATACAGAATTGGTTATTTTAACTGTAAATGTGAATGGGATGAACTCTCCCATAAAGAGGAGGCAGATAGCAGACTGGATCAAAAGTCAGAACCCTACAATCTGTTGTTTACAGGAAACACATTTAAAACAGGGAGATACATACAGAGTAAAAGTAAAAGGCTGGAGCAGAATCTATTATGCTTCAGATGAAGTAAAAAAAGCAGGGGTAGCCATCCTTATCTCAGATCAAGCAAAAGCAAAGATTGATCTAATTAAAAGAGATAAGGAAGGAAACTATATCTTGCTTAAGGGTACTATAAACAATGAAGCAATATCAGTATTAAACATATATGCATCAAATGGTATAGCATCTAACTTCCTTAAAGAGAAGTTAAGAGAGTTGCAAGAAGAAATAGACAGCAAAACTATAATAGTAGGAGATCTCAATCTTGCACTCTCGGATTTAGATAAATCAAATCACAAAACAAATAAGAAAGAAATTAAAGAGGTAAATAGAATATTAGAAAAATTAGGTATGATAGATCTCTGGAGAAAACTGAATGGTGACAGAAAGGAGTATACTTTCTTCTCAGCAGTTCATGGAACCTACACAAAAATTGACCATATATTAGGACATAAAGACCTCAAAATTAAATGCAGGAAGGCAGAAATAGTAAATGCTTTCTTTTAAGATCACAATGCAATAAAAACTACATTCAACAAAAAGTTAGGTGTAAATAGACCAAAAAGTAATTGGAAACTAAATAATCTCATCTTAAAGAATGATTGGGTGAAACAGCAAATTATAGACACAATTAATAATTTCACTCAAGATAATGACAACAATGAGACATCATATCAAAATTTATGCAATGCAGCCAAAGCAATAATAAGGGGAAATTTTATATCCTTAGAGGCTTACTTGAATAAAATAGAAAAAGAGAAGATCAATGAATTGGGTCTGGAACTTAAAAAGTTAGAAAAAGACCAAATTAAAAACCCCCAATCAATTACTAAACTTGAAATTCTAAAATTAAAAGGAGAAATTAATAATATAGAAAGTTAAAAAAAAACTATTGAACTAATAAATAAAACTAAGAGTTGGTTTTATGAAAAAAACAATAAAATTGATAAACCTTTGGTAAATCTGATTAGAAAAAGGAGAGAGGGAAATCAAATTGGCAGTCTTAAAAATGAAAAAGGAGAACTTAGCACTGATGAAAAGGAAATTAAAGAAATAATAAGGGGTTACTTTGCCCAACTTTATGCCAACAAATTTGATAACCTAAGCGAAATGGATGACTACCTCCAAAAATATAGGCTTTCCAGATTATCAGAGGAGGAAGTAAATTGCTTAAATAGTCCCATTTCAGAAAAAGAAATAGAACAAGCTATTAATCAACTCCCTAAAAAAAAATCCCCGGGACCAGATGGATTTACATGTGAATTCTACCAAACATTCAAAGAACAATTAGCCCCAATGCTTTATAAACTATTTGAAAAAATAGGAAATGAAGGAGTCCTACCAAACTCCTTTTATGACACAGACATGGTACTGATACCTAAACCAGGTAGGTTGAAAACAGAGAAACAAAATTATAGACCAATCTCCCTAATGAATATTGATGCTAAAATCTTAAATAAGATATTAGCAAAAAGACTACAGAAAAACATGCCCAGGATAATACATCATGATCAAGTAGGATTTATACCAGGAATGCAGGGCTGGTTCAATATTAGGAAAACTATCAGTATAATTGGCCACATTAATAATCAAATTAACAAAAACCATATGTCATCTCAATAGATGCAGAAAAAGCATTTGATAAAATCCAACATCCATTCCTATTAAAAACTCTTGAGAGTAAAGGAATAAATGGACTTTTCCTTAAAATAATCAGTAGCATCTATTTAAAACCAGCAGTAAGCATCATATGTAACGGGGGCAAACTGCAACCATTCCCAATAAGATCAGGAGTAAAACAAGGTTGCCCACTATCACCATTACTATTTAATATTGTATTAGAAATGCTAGCTTTGACAATAAGAATTGAGAAAGAGATTAAAGGAATAAGAATAGGCAATGAGGAAACCAAATTATCACTCTTTGCTGATGATATGATGGTATACTTAGAGAACCCCAGAGACTCTACCAAAAAGTTATTAGAAACAATCCACACCTTCAGTAAAGTTGCAGGACATAAAATAAACCCACATAAGTCATCAGCATTCTTATATATCACTAACAAAACCCTACAATTAGAGTTACAAAAAGAAATTCCATTTAAAGTAACTACTGACTGTATAAAATATTTAGGAATCTATCTGCCAAGGGAAAATCAGAAACTTTATGAGCAAAACTACAAAACACTTTCCACACAAATTAAGTCTGATCTAACCAACTCGAAAAATATTAAATGCTCTTGGATTGGTCGAGCAAATATAATAAAGATGACAATACTACCTAAACTAATCTATTTATTTAGCGCTATACCAATCAGACTCCCCAAAAACTACTTTGATGAACTAGAAAAAATAACAACAAAGTTCATATGGAAAAACAAAAGGTCAAGAATTTCAAGGGAATTAATGAAAAAAAAAAATCAAATGAAGGTGGCCTAGCTGTACCAGATCTAAAATTATATTATAAAGCAGCAGTTACGAAAACCATCTGGTATTGGCTAAGAAATAGACTAGTTGATCAATGGAATAGGTTAGGTTCAAAGGACAAAACAGCCAATAACTTTAATAATATAGTGTTTGACAAACCCAAAGACACCAGTTTCTGGGATAAGAATGCATTATTTGACAAAAATTGCTGGGAAAATTGGAAATTAGTATGGCAGAAACTAGGCATTGACCCACACTTAACACCATACACCAAGATAAGATCAAAATGGGTTCATGACCTAGGCATAAAGAATGAGATTTTAAATAAATTGGAAGAGCATAGGATAGTTTACCTCACAGACCTGTGGAAGAGGGAAGAATTTATGACCAAAAAAGAACTAGAGATCACTATTGACCACAAAATAGAAAATTTTGATTATATCAAATTGAAAAGTTTTTGTACAAACAAAACAAATGCAGACAAGATTAGAAGGGAAACAATAAACTGGGAAAATATTTTTACAATCAAAGGTTCTGATAAAGGCCTCATATCCAAAATATATAGAGAATTGACTCTAATTTATAAGAAATCAAACCATTCTCCAATTGATAAATGGTCAAAGGATATGAACAGACAATTCTCAGATGAAGAAATTGAAACTATTTATAGACATATGAAAATATACTCTAAATCATTATTAATCAGAGAAATGCAAATTAAGACAACTCTGAGATACCACTACACACCTGTCAGATTGGCTAGAATGACAGGGAAAGATAAAGTGGAATGTTGGATGGGATGTGAGAAAACAGGGACACTGATACATTGTTGGTGGAATTGTGAACACATCCAGCCATTCTGGAGAGCAATTTGGAACTATACTCAAAAAGTTATCAAACTGTGCATACCCTTTTATCCAGCAGTGTTTCTACTGGGCTTATACCCCAAAGAGATACTAAAGAAGGGAAAGGGACCTGTATGCGCCAAAATGTTTGTGGCAGCCCTGTTTGTAGTGGCTAGAAGCTGGAAAATGAATGGATACCCATCAATTGGAGAATGGTTGAGTAAATTGTGGTATATGAATGTTATGGAATATTATTGTTCTGTAAGGAATGACCAGCAGGATGAATACAGAGAGGACTGGTGAGACTTACATGAACTGATGCTAAGTGAAATGAGCAGAACCAGGAAATCATTATATACCTCAACAATGATACTGTTTGAGGATATATTCTGATGGAAGTGGATCTCTTCGATAAAAGAAAGTTAATTCAGATCAAAGATGGACAGAAGCAGCTACACCCAAAGAAAGAATACTGGGAAATGAATATAAACTGCTTGCATTTCTGTTTTTCTTCCCGGGTTATTTCTACCTTCTGAATTCAATTCTCCCTGTACAACAAGAAAACTGTTCTATTCTGCACACATATATTGTATCTAGGATATACTGTAACCTATTCAACATGTAAAGGACTGCTTGCCATCTAGGGGAGGGGGTGGAAGGAGGGAGGGGAAAAATCGGAACAGAAATGAATGCAAGGGATAATGCTGTAAAAAAAAATTACTCTGGCATGGGGTTCTTTCAATAAAAAGTTATTTAAAAAAAATAATTCAGGCTCTAGAAAACAGAAATTGAAGATATGGACAGAAATTCTAGGGTGACATTTCAGCATAATGTAGGGGAAAATTCTCTAATTATTAGAGGTGTCCAGACATAGAATAGGCTGCCTTGAGAGTGGTGGCCTTCTTATTCCAGAGGTCTTTGAACAGATAATCAATGACTATGTGTTACTGATGTATTCTGAAATGAGTCAGACCAGTTGACTTATGGAATTCTAATTCTGAGATCTTATGATTCTGGAACCATTTCGATGTTCAGAGTTCACTTATTTAAAGTTCTCCTGTATTTCATTTAGGAATTAAGAAAATCTTTTGGTGTACAAATGACTTTCTAAGGATTGAAATCTTCCTTTTTTAAACATGTGACATTCTCTCCTTGAGAATCCCCTTGAATCCAGCCTAATATGTCACTAAAATGATCTCTCATTTCCAGCCCTGGAGAGTAACTAAGAAGTATGAGTGGCTTTTAGGAATTTAATTAGGCAAAGAGTTAAATTATTGCTATTCTCTTGTAATTGACTCCAAATTCATTTAGTGTCACCCCCTGGGGATAAAAACTCATAACATTGTAAACCTAATAAAACCTAAATAAAGGGGGAGGGGGAAGAGATATGTATTTTAAAACAGAAATCAAAAAGAAAGATAGACTAAATCCTCCTGCAGAACAAATGAACAGATTCTGTCATACTTGAAAATAGGGATTTGTGAGCCCTGGGGTGGGGGAGAACTACATGGTGCCTCCTTTTATTAATGAGGTTTGCCCTAGAACTGGAGTGGACAGATGGATGTGCAGGTTGGAGCCCTTCAGTTCTGGCTTCCTTTCATTTAGCCCATTCCTGCCTCTGGAGGCTGCTTCTCTCATCCTCTCCTCCTTGATTCTGTTTTCTCTGCTGACAGATACCTATGTTCCTTCCTTCCTGGAAGGTAATTCTCCATGCCCCAGTAAATATTCTCCGCTGCTCACCCCCTAGTCCCTTCCCCTCTCCTCCTTGGCCTTTCTCATTGGTTTTTCATGTTTTCTTTCTTCTTTCCACTAAGTGAGACAGTTGTATCTGATATTTCCAGCCTATCTGTTTCTTTCAGATTGGTTTCTTTTTGGTCCATTTAGTCTAGGATTACATAGTTAAAGCTGAAAGAGACCTCAGAAATAATTCAGTCATATCTCCTGCTTTTTTATAGATGCTGAAACTGAGACCCAAAGAGTTTAAGAGACTTGTGAAGTAGTATATGAAGTAGTAAAGTCTGAACCTAAAACCTGACTCTAAATTTAGCATTATGGATCTCTATTGTCTAGTCCAGAGAAGATAATAGATTTAGAGCTAAAGAGGGGTCATAGAAGCTATTTAGTCCAACCTTCTTTTTTTTTTTCCAAATAAAAGAATCTAAGCATAGAAAACTGAAATGCCCAAGAGAATGTCCTTTTTTTAGAATTTTGTACACCATTTTTATTTCCAAATCTCGTCTTTTACCTTCCTATTCTAAAGAACCATTATTTGTAACAAAAAAAATAAGACACAGGAAAAAAAATTATATCAACACAACTAACCAACACATTAATCTGACAATATATAGCCAATAAGCCACATTCATAATTTTCTACCTCTACATGGAAAAAAGGGAAATATGGTTTCTTATCACTATTTTAGGGTCAAGCTTGACCATTACAATTACATAGTATTGTTTCATTTGTTGTTCTCTTTATGTTACTGTAGTCATTGTATATATTATGATAACTTTGACTATACTAATGAAAATATAGAGAAATGTTAATCCTCTAATAAAATTATTATTAATGCAATAAAATGTTAAGTTCTGTATGCTGCCTTTTCAGAAGGATATTGACAAGCTAGGGTGTCAACAAAGAATTCTAAATCAATAAACCCAGGATGTCTGAGACTTTTACAAGGGAATCTACAAAATCAAAACTATTTTTCTATTAACAATAACAATAACTACCAACAACGTTAGTTGCCTTTTAAAATAGTCCTCCCTTTCCTGACTACTTATCTATGTAAAGCCAAATTTTCTTCCACCAAGATAATGTCCTTAATAGATGTCTGAGGGATGGTTGAAGTTAGCTCAGCTTGACTCTAAATCCCTCACTTTATCTACTCCATCAGCAGTGTCAAAAATATGGAAATAGGGACCATTAAGCCAAAAATAAAAATTATTATTGGCTGCTTATTGATTTAGTTTTAAAATGTAATGTTATCTGAGTTTTATATATTTAAAATTTTATTTTGCTAAATATTTCCCAATTACATTTTAATCTGGTTTAGATCATGCTCATGTTCTGCTCTACATCATGTAATATTATTTTTCCAAGGTCACATAATAGCAGCAGTAGCATTAGTAGCAGCATTTTAACCTAGATTCTCTAGCTACAAACATAATATCCCTTATTTTGCCATTTTAGCTTACAATCTAATAACTCTGTCAAGAAGTACTTTGGTACAAAATTAGCAGAAAGAAAAGTAAAAATCCATATACAACAAATGTGTATGTCTGTAGCCTGTATTAATTTTAGGGGAGCTAGCTGAGGTAGAAAATCATTAGGCAAAAATTCTGGTTCTCTTAGAAGAGTTGGGAAACTTCATAACTACTAATAACTTCTGGAACTAGGCAGAATTCTGGTAATTAGGATAATCTGATCTCATGCTTCAAAGAATGAACTGATTAGCTACAGGGATTAGGGAAGGATATATTTTCCCAGACCAGCTATGTGGCAGATTACATAAATGAATAGTCCCTAACTCCTAGTAAAGTATATCAGGCAAGTCTCCAAGGAATATCAAATTAAATGTAATTTTCACAAAAGTTTTCAGTAGATAGGAGGCTATAAAACAGAAGCATTATTAGAGTTATGGTCCTTCCCAGGACTAAAGCCTTAATTACTTGACCTCACATTGCTCAGACATGGGCCTCAGATACCCAGATACCTGAGTTCCCAGGTCATGGGACAGACAACACACACATAATTTTTATGCACACATGTAAGATATATACAACGCAGATAAAAAGTAATCTCAGCAAGATAACTGGGAAAGGCCTTTTGCAGAAAGCAGAATTGTGAAATTCAACAGGTCAGAAGGCCTAAAAGTTCTTCAGCTTTGAAACAAGTATTCACAGAAGAGCAGGGTTTGATGGCATTGTTTACACTGGAAACTAAGAGACACTCCAGGGAAAATGTAGTCACATGGAAAAACGGGAAATTCAAGTTCCTACTAGGTCCTTTCCCTTAGAGCCTAGCAGGGAGTCACACCTAAGAAGAATTTTTTAATGATGATACAAAGGCACAGAAGGACTTTTAGGAATCAATAAAGTGTGACTTTACACTTTAGACTCATGTGCTTTCTAAAATGGAATGCATGCTCCCAAGGGCAGTGGTTCTTATGCATAATAAATGCCTTTTCTAAAAGTCAATTGTCTAGCTGATAATCTATGGGAAACAAATTAGTAGGGGCTCATAAAGAACAATATAACCTCAAAATTACTTCTTAGAACTTTAAATGTAAATGGTTAAACACTCCATGGGAAACCAATCTGATGATGAAAATATGGTTATATAAGTGATCAAGGTGTGGAAGGAAGAAAGGGGTGAGAGAAATTATATTATGGATGATTCAGCATGATTTTTGGACCCTTTGCTTTTAAAAGGATCTGTTTGAGCTTTTTTTTTTCTTCCCCCCCATTAGGGATTTTTATTATTGCATATCATAGAAGAAAAAAATAACATTTGTACTTTTTGTGTTAGATTGCAATTGGACAGTATATTTTGGTTTCCTTTAAAAGTCAGGCAACTTCTTTGCTTATTAGAATGTTTAAGTACTAATATCTCTTGTTTACTGTTTCCTTTACAAGATAAAGACTGATATAATGAATATTGCTTTTGCATTCCTATTGTACTGTTATTAGGAGTTTGTGAAGGACATAGTGAGAGTGAATAAGTGCTCATTTTCTTATTTATTAACTTTTTTTTTTCCTTTTAAGCAGAACACAGTATCTCACGTTTTTATTGTATGATTCCAGATAGCTTGTCTGAGGTACTTTTTAAAAAATATTGATTTATTTTTAATACACATCACTTAATGAAACATGTTGAAAAACGAAAATAAGAACAAAAGGGGAAAAAATGGGAAAGGAAAAAAAAAACAAAAACAAAAACAAAAAAGAAGTGAACACAATATGTATTGATTTACCTTAAAACTCCATAATTCTTTTTCGGGATGCAAAAGGCATTTTCTGTCCTAAGTGTAATCAGGATTTCTTTGGATCACTACTAAACCACTGAACTAAATCTTTCATAGTTGATCATTGCATGATCTTGCTGTTATTATATATAATGTATTCCTGCTTCTGCTTATTTTGCTCAGCATCAGTTACTTTAAATCTTTCTAGGTCTTTCTAAAATAAGCTTGTTCTTCATTTTTTTAAGTAAAAGAAGTATTTTATTAAATTAATGTAAAGGCGACATGACTTGTGACATTTGCAATGTTATGATAATTTATGGATAAAAATCACTGAATCCCAGAGATTAAAGAACAAAGGCCATCTCTTTAAAAAGTGCCTTTTAAGAATTTATTTAATATTTACTCTGTGGTAAGTAGGTATTATTCCTTTTCAGTAATTTCCAATATAGAACTTATATTGTGATGTGGGAGTCACCTGCCAATGGCTGCTGAAGGTCTAACTCAGACATGTAGAATGGATCTCTTCATGTGAGAGGATGATACAAGGAAACTGAGAGACAGTTGCATTCTCTGACCTCTTGACTGAGAGAGAGGCAGTTGTGTTGTCTGATCTCTCTTCTCTTCCTTCTTTCTTCTAATTTATTTCATTTGCAATCCACAAGGAACATCTGCATAAGTAAGGAATGCTTTGCAACTCCTTTAAGTGTTATGATTCACAGCTGTAGAGACTCTGGGAGAATTGACCTGACCCTTCACTTAGGCATTGTCTTTAACAAACATTTTCTTTCTTTTCTTTCTTTTTTTTTTAATTAAAGCTTTTTATTTTCAAAGCATATACAAGGGTAGTTTTTCCAACATTATAATTTTTTTGTAACATATTTTCCCATCCTTTCCCCCACCCTCTCCACTAGCTGGCAGGTAGTATAATACATGTAAAATATGTTGAAATACATGTTAGATCCAATATATGTATACATATTAATACAGTTGTCTTGTTGCACAAGAAAAATCAGAACACGAAGAAAGAAAAAGAAAAACTTAGAAAGAAAAAAAATGCAAGCAAATAACAGAGAGAGTGTGAATTCTTTGTTGTGTCCCACATTCTGTTCCTTTGGATCTCTCTCTGGGTGTAGATGGCTCTCTTCATCACTGCATCAGTGGAACTGGTTTGAGTCATCTCAATGTTCAAGAGAGCCATGTCCATCAGAATTGATCATCATATACTCTTGTTGTTGCCAATTATAATGATCGCCTAATTCTGCTTATTTCACTTAGCATTAGTTCATGTAAGTCTCTCCAAGCTTTTCTGAAATCATCCTGCTGATCATTTCTTATAGAACAATAATATTCCATTGTTATGAGCCAGAATTCTGAACTTGAAACAAGGATGCTTACAAGGTACTAAGTAGAAATGAGAAGACAATGGTTTAGCATGGTTCAGTATGATTGATTTAATCCTACAACAAATAATGGTTTCCTAGTAATATAATGATTGGGTTATACTCAGTGTAGAGCATATAAGCTAGAAGCCTCATCCAGGATTCATTCAGAGAGATTCAGAAGCCAGAGAAGGCAGGTGGGAGCTCAAGCTTTTGGAATCAAGGAGAGAGATAGACCTCTGAGAAAGCTAACCAGGACCCAGGAAAGGATACAAGACTTTGAAAGAGATAATAAAGGATTTGGACTTTAACACTTGGCTGTACTTGTGATGATTACTGAACTGAAAAAAGGCTGCTCTCAGAGACCCCAAGAAAACTGAACCAAGAAGAACATTACATTCCATAAAATTCATATGCCATAATTTATTCAGCCAATCTCCAATTGATGGGCATCCACTCAGTTTTCAGTTTCTTGCCACTACAAAGAGGGCTGCCACAAACATTTTTGCACATTCAAGTCCCTTTCCCTCCTTTAGAATCTCTTTGGGATACAATCTCAGTAGAAACACTGCTGGATCAAAGGGTATTCACAGTTTGATAACTTTTTGAGCATAGTTCCAAATTGCTGTATTGTCCTTTGAACCTAACCTATTCTGCTGATCAACTAATCTATTTCTTAGCCAATACCAAATGGTTTTGGTAAGCACTGTTTTATAATATAATTTTAGATCTGGTACAGCGAGGCCACCTTCATTTGATTTTTTCCATTAATTTCCTTGTAATTCTCGACCTTTTGTTTTTCCATAGGAACTTTGCTGTTTTTTTTTTTTTTTTTTTTGGTCATTAAAATAGTTTTTTGGGAGTCTGATTGGTATAGAGCTAAATAAATACATTGATTTAGGTAGTATTGTCATCTTTATTATATATGCTTGCCCTATCCAAAAGCATTTAATATTTTTCCATTTGGTTAGATCTGACTTTATTTGTGTGGAAGGTGTTTTATAGTTTTGTTCATATGGTTTCTGATTTTCTCTTGGCAGATAGATTCCTAAATATTTTATATTATCAGTAGTTACTTTAAATGGAATTTCTCTTTGTAACTCTAACTGTTGGATTTTGTTAGTGATATATAAGAATGCTGATGACTTTTGTGGGCTTATTTTCTATCCTGCAACTTTGCTAAAGGTGTGGGTTATTTCTAATAGCTTTTGAGTAGAATCTCTGGGGTTCTCTAAGTATACCATCATATCATCGGCAAAGAGTGATAGTTTGGTTTCCTCATTACCTACTCTAATTCCTTTAATCTCTTTCTCAACTCTTATTGCCAAAGCTAGCATTTCTAATACAATATTGAATAGTAATGGTGATAGTGGGCAGACTTGTTTCACTCCTGATCATATTGGGAATGATTCCCATTTATATCCATTACATATGATGCTTACTGATGGTTTTAAATAGATGCTACTGATTATTTTAAGGAAAAGACCATTTATTTCTATATTCTAAAGTGTTTTTTAATAGGAATGGATGTTGGATTTTATCAAATGCTTTTTCTGCATCTAATGAGATGATCATATGATTTTTTGTTAATTTGGTTATTAATATGGTCAATTATGCTAATAGTTTTCCTTATATTGAACCAGCCCTGCATTCCTGGTATAAATCCTACTTGCTCATGGTGTGTTATCCTGGAGATGATTTTTTGTAGCCTTTTTGCTAATATATTTTTTAAGATTTTAGAATCACTATTTATAGGGAGATTGGTCTATAATTTTCTTTCTCTGTTTTCAACCTACCTGGTTTAAGTATCAGTACCATATCTGTGCCATAAAAGGAATTTGGAAGGACTCCTTCATTGCCTATTTTTTCAAATAGTTTATATAGCATTGGAGTTAATTATTCTTTAAATGTTTGATAGAATTCACAGGTAAATTCATCTGGTGCTGGGGATTTTTTCTTAGGCAGTTAATTAAAAGCTTGCTCTATTTCTTTTTCTGAAATGGGACTATTTAAACAACTTACTTCCTCCTCTGTTCATCTGGGAAGCCTATATTTTTGGAGGATGTCATCCATTTCACTTAGGTTATCAAATTTATTGGTATAAAATTCATCAAAGTAACACATTATTACTCTAATTTCCTCTTCATTGGTGAAAATTTCTCCCTTTTCATTTTTAAGACTAACAATTTGATTTTCCTCTTTCCTTTTTCTAATCAGATTTGCCAAAGGCTTATCTATTTTATTGCTTTTTTTCATAAAACCAACTCTGAATTTTGTTTATTAATTCAATAGTTTTTTTACTTTCAATATTATTGATTTCTCCTTTTAATTTTAGAATTTCAAGTTTAGTATTTGATTGGGGGTTTTTAATTTGGTCTTTTTCTAGCTTTTTAAGTTGCAAGCCCAATTCATTGATCTTTTCTTTCTCTATTTTATTCAAGTAAGCCTCTAAAGATGTAAAATTTCCTCTTATTACCACTTTGGCTGCATCCCACATAATTTGGTATGATGTCTCATCATTGTCATTGTCTTGAGTGAAATTATTAATTGTGTCTATAATTTGCTGTTTCTCCCAATCATTGGCCACAATATTCCTTGGAGTTTTTATTTTAGGATTTTTTTTCAGAAGGTGTTCAATGAATTCTTTCAATGCCTATTTTACTTTCTGATTCTATTACATCTGGGCAGTTCTCTTTGATGATTTCCTGTAAAATAGTATTTAGGCTTTTTTTTTCCTCATAATTTTGGAAAGTCCAATAATCCTTAGATTATCTCTTCTAGAGCTATTTTCCGGATCTGTTTTTTCCAAGTAGATATTTAATGTTTTTTTTTTCTAATTTTTAGTTTTGCTTGACTGATTCTTGATGTCTCAATGAATCATTTATTTCTATTTGTTCAGTTCTGATTTTTAATGAGTTGTTTTCTTCATTAGCTTTTTTTTTTTTTTTTTTTTTTTTTTACTTCTTTTTGCATACGTCCAATTGAGTTTTAAAATGAGTTGTTTTACTCTATGGAATTTTTTTCCATTTCACTAATTTTTTTTTTTTTTTTTTTAGTGAGTTATTTTCATTTTCCAATTAACAAATCCTACTTTCTTGGGAATTCTTTATCTTCAAATTCACAAATTCTGTTTCCCTGCACTTCCTGGGAGTTTTTTACCTTTTCCAATTAACATTTCAAGAAGTTGTTACTCTCTTGCATAGGTTCACTTTCCTTTCCCCATTTTTCTTCTAGCTCTCTTTTAAGATTTTTAATAGTCTCTTCTAGGAGAGCCTTTTGTGTTGGGGACCAACAATTGTCTGGAGACTGTCTGCTATTAGTCTCCTTGGGGTTGAAAAACTGCTTTCTTTCTGTATAGAAGCTATTGATAGTCCTTTTGATTTTTTTACTCATTTTAAAAAACCTGTAGGGTCTGCCTTCAGGGCCAGGAGGTTATCAGCTTCCTCTGCAGAGCAGTGATAAGTGTATGGATGGTAGCTGTCCTGCCAATGGGCTGCAAAGAGCTGCAGGGTATGGTAGTGCTCTGGGAAAAAGTTCCCCATTGGGAGTAACTAGGCCTGGGTTGAGCTGTGGAAGTGCCCTGTGAAGAACCCTGATTTGCGGATTAGCTACTGCCCTGGGACTAAAGACTGAACAGTGAAAGTGTCACTATCCCAAGGCAACTCCCACAGTGGGGCTGTGGGTATTGGCAGTTGTCCAGCAAATAGTCCCACACAACCGGAAGTGTTTCTCCCCAGGGAAACACAGTCATGCTGTGGAAGTTCGATTGCCCCAAGCCGGGCCCCACACTGTGCAGATTAGAGGTCGCCCTGTGCTGCACCCCTCTGCTGTGCAGATTAGTGACTGCCCGCTAGAGCCCTGTGCTGCAGTCTGTGTTGAGTCACTTTCAGTTTTGGATGGATATAATCAGATCTTGTTAGGTTCTGGCATTTAATGGCTTTAATTTCTCTGTTGGTCTGCTTTGTAATGAAGGCAGAGCTGTCAGCCTATGGCAGAGTCATCTCTATAATTTTTCTAGCCACAGAGGTCACCCCCATCCCTGGCCTGCTCTGGATGCTAGTCTCTTCTATCTCCCTGTCTGCACTGATATGCTCCAGCCCCTCAAGACAAACCTTTCCTGGCAATCTTACAGATTATTTTTGGGTGGCAAGTTATTGTACTTCTAATCTTCATGGGTTTTACGAGTCACTATTTTTGAGGCTGAATTTAATAATTGGTCATGAGGGTATGAGAGGAGGTTAGAAAGTCTCATGTGGCTTTTCCACCATCTTGGCTCTGCCCTCATTCCATTGGAATTCTTGACCTTTTGTTCTTCCAGATGAATTTTGTTGTTATTTTTTCCTAGTTCAGTAAAATAGTTTTTTTGGGAGTTTGAGTGGTATATCATTAAACAGAAATTTGATAGGAATCCTTTGTCCCCTATTTTTTTCAGATAGATTATATAGTATTGCAGTTGTTCATTAAATGTTTGGTAGAATTCACATGTAAATCCATGTGGTCCTGGGGATTTTTCCTTAGGGAGTTGATTAATAGCTTATTGTATTTCTTTTTCTAAAATGGGATTATTTAATTAATTTATTTCCTCTTCCGTTAATCTGGGTAATCTATATTTTTGTAGGTTTTCCTCCATTTCACTTACATTGTCAAATTTATTGGAAATAATTGGGCAAAGTAACTCCTGATAATTGCTCTAGTTTCCTCTTCATTGGTGGATTTTCCTCTTCCTTTTTTCTAATCAAATTAGCTAAAAGGTTTACCTATTTTGTTGCTTCTTCCATAAAAAACAACTCTTAGTTTTATTTATTAATTCAATAGTTTTTTTTTTTAAGTTTCAATTTTATTTATTTCTCCTTTTCTTTTTAGAATTTCAATTTTGGTATTTGATTGGGTTTTTAAAAATTTATTCTTTTTCTAGGTATTTTTAGTTGCAAGCCCAATTTATTGAACTTCTCTTTCTCTATTTTATGAAAGTAAGCATCTAGTTATTGAAAATTTCCCTGTATTACTGTTTTGACTACATCCCACAAATTTTGGTATGTTGTCTCATAATTGCCATTCTCTTGGATGAAATTATTGATTGTGTCTATGATTTGCTGTTTTGTCCATTCATTCTTTAGGATGAGATTTTTTAGTTTCCAATTTCTTTTTGGTCTATTTTCCCCTGGCCCTTTTTTGAATGTAATTTTTATTGCATTTATGTGCATTGCATTGTGATCTGAAAAAAATGCATTTATTTTTCTGCCTTTTTGCATTTGATTTTGAGGTTTTTATGTCCTAATGTATGGTCAATTTTTGTATAAGTTCCATTGTTATGAGTTCAAATGTTGGAGTTCTTGTTCGTCTCAAAACACAGCCGGTTTAGAGGCTTAGAGCCCTCCGAATATCTCCAAATCCAAAGGTTCTGTCCTTCAGCCTCTGCCTCTGTTTTCTTCAGCCTCCAACCAACACAGAGATGGAATGTCTCTCTTGTCTCCTTTTGTGGAGCCCAGCCACCTACCACAGTGGTGTGAGATGAAGATGAATCTGGTTGTCCACTGAACTCTCACTCGTAGCTTTAGCCTCTGAAAGCTCTTTGTCCGCCACCAGCCAGCCAAGTGGAAAAAATGTATTCTGCCATAGATCCCTCATTGCTGGCCTTTTATCTGACTCTTCTGAGAGAATGGGATTATGGGTTTTCTCCCATAGTGCTCTCTGGCCCAATGAACTTTAAGGGAGGTGTGGACTCCCTTGAAGTTAGAAAGTGTACTTTGTGAAGCTAGCATACTTGTGTACTCCAATGAGTAAAGGTGTGAACACAAGCCTTGTATTAATTAGTTCTACTTAGTACCTTGTTTCAGATTCTGGCCAAAATCTTCTTGTAAGATTAGATCAACTCTAATTAGTTAGCAGTTAGTAAGGATTCCAACATTCCATAAACTGCCAAAAAGAAAGTGTACTTCTTTCTGTCTCCATTCAATTTTCTCCAAAGATCTATAATATCTAGTTTTTCTAGTATTCTATTTAATTCTTTAACTTGTTTCTTATTTATTTTGTAGTTTGATTTATCTAGTTCTTCGACTGCAAGGCTGAGATGTCCCACTATTATATTTTTTTCTGTCTATTTCTTCTTGCTGCTCTCTTAACTTCTCCTTTAGGAATTTAGATGCTACACACTTGGTGCATATATGTTTACTATTGATATTACTTCATTATTTATGATACTCTTTAGCAAGATATAGTTTCGTCCCTTATCTCCTTTAATTAAATGAATTTTTGCTTTTGCTTGATCTAAGATCAGGATGGCAAGTCCTGTTTTTTTTTTTTTTTTTTTAACTTTACTTGAAACACAATAGAGTCTGAAAAAAATCTATTTTACTATCTATTGTACTATTTTACAAAAATTGCTGGGCAAACTGGAAAATACCAGAAACTAGGTAGACCTACATCTCACACCCCCTACAAAAATAAGGTCCAAATGGTTACATGATTTGGTCATCCTTTATGATTTCCTTAGGATATAGATGCAGTAGTGGCACTTCTGGGTTAAAGAGTATGCATAGTTTTATAGCACTGTGGATATAGATACAATTGCTCTCCAGAATGGTTGAATCATTTTACAACACCATCAAT
The DNA here is from genome assembly GCF_016432865.1 of Antechinus flavipes. Taxonomy (NCBI): domain Eukaryota; kingdom Metazoa; phylum Chordata; class Mammalia; order Dasyuromorphia; family Dasyuridae; genus Antechinus; species Antechinus flavipes. The sequence goes on from NC_067399.1 coordinate 411,392,333, forward strand.
AATATATTATTGTCCAAGTTTTCCCATATCCCTTCCAATATTTGTCATTATCATTTCCTGTCATTTTAGCCAATCTGAGAGGTGCAAAGTGGTACTTCAGAGTTGTTTTAATTTCCATTTCTCTAATTAATAATGGTTTAGAGCATTTTTTCATATGAACATAGATGACTTCAATTTCATCACCTGATAATTGTCTTTTAATTTATCTATTTATTTATCAATTTTTAAATCAATTATATAAATTATTTTATGATAATTGTCAATTTGTCAAAATTGTCAAAAAATCAATAATCAATCAAAATAAATCAATTAATTTATCAATTGGGGAATGACTTGTATTCTTGTATATTTGACACAGCATATATTTTAGAAATGAGACTTTTATCAGAAATATTGGCCCAACTTTGTACTTGCTTTTCAATCTTGTTTCTGTTGATTTTATTTGTGCAAAAAGTTAGGTACCCTTGCTTTCCTAATTTGTTTATGATATCATCCCTGATGCCCAAATCATGTACCCATTTGGACCTTATTTTGGTAGGGGCTGTGAGATGCAGATTTATACCTAGTTTCTTATATTTTCCAATTTTCCCAGCAATATTTGTAAAATAGTGAGTTTTATTTCAGAAAATGTAGTTTTGGGATTTATCAAATACTAGATTATGAGAGGCCTTAATTATTGTATTGTATGCATCTAATCCATCCCACTGATCCAATACTCTATTTTTAGCCAGTACCAAATGGTTTTGATGACTACTGCTTTATAATATACTTTTAGGTTTAGTACTGGGAATCTACCATCCTTTTTATGTTTTTGTTTTCATTAATTAATGCTTACTTCCTCATTTAGAAACATGGAGTAATCAAACACAAGTATATAATCCTTTTTGAAGTTCCAGCCCTCTTTGAGGCTTTTATGAATTACATTTAATGTTTAGCATGTTAACGTACTTACAGAAAACTTTTTTTGTTGTGCCCTAAAAAGGGAAAATAAAATCCAGAGTTGCTTTGTCCTCACTGGAAGTCCCCAGCTTCCAGTTGGATTGTCCAATATGTTAAATGGAAATTTTCACTCTGAATAGTTTGATTTCTCATCTGAAGGGTGAATAAATGACTTCCATTTGATCCCAGATCTCTAATTCCTGTTGGGATTAATTTACCTCTTCTGAGATCCCTCCAAAACAGAATTTCCCTTGGGCAAAAATGTTTGAATTTCTTTTCCTTGTATTAGATTTAAGGAAGTTAAATTTTGACAACATGGACATTTGAGAGAGTGTTGATATTTGAATTTGTTTATGAATTGTGTCAGATTTTGAATTTTTAGTACAAGCTAATGGGGAAAGTGCTAGAAAAATAATTATGCTTCAAGTTCTAGAAGTCACTAGAGAGGTATTCAAAATTTAGATTTGTAGACTTTGTCTAAATTATTGCTGGGTGCAGGTAATGTTTAATTGAGTGTATGAAAAGTTATGGGTCCCCCCACTTATTTGCAGAAGTTTCAGAAATCTTGTTTCAGATTTCATCAATCAAAAGTAAGATAAATGGGAATAAATCCAATTTGAATGGATAATAGATACTTTGCATTGAAAGCAGATAATATCATATGGAAACTACCTAGTCAAGTGAATCAGTCATGCCTAACTATAATTTATCTCACACTTCACTTTAGTTGATCTCATCACTACTCTCTTGGGGATAAATGAGACTATTAGTAAAGAGATTTTTTAGTTCTTATTCTTCATTCATTGAGACCCTTCTACATTTTCATCTCCCCTTCTCATTCACTCCAACCTTTGAGAAAAGGTTTTATTCTTGAAGCCCATTCACTCTCTTTTTATGTCTGATTCCATTATATTCTGTCTTATCTTGTTCATGTTCCTCTTCTTTCATGCTTCATTAAGTACTCCTTGTTTTGCATCCTCTTGTGTTTTTTTTTCCCTTATTTACTTTCTCTTTTCTTGCTGCTTTCAAATATGCCAGAACTCTCACAGCCTCATAAAAGGAAAATGATTTTACTTGAATCTGTTATTTTTTCAAGTCATCATTTTATATCCTTTCTCCAAGAAAGACTTTTCCATATTCACCATCTATATTCCTTCATTATACCCTCAGTCTCCCTTTGGGTTCTTACCTCACCACAACAGATGCCACTTATATTCACAAAGTTGTCGATTATATTTTAAGTGCTATACCTAATTTTTTTTTGTCCTCATTCTCCTTGGCTTTTCTGTAGCTTTTGGTACTGTTATTCAAGTCCTTTTTTCCTCTTTGACTTTAATGATATCCCCATCTCCTATCTTTTCTCCTTCCTGTCTAATTACTTTTTCTATCTCTTTTGAAAAGTTGAAACCCACTATATCCACTAGGTATAGTTGTCCACAAATGTTCCGCTGTATGCCTTTCTCTTTTATCATTACTTTTTCAACCTTGGTGAGAAAATGTATATATCATCAACTTTGCCTCATTTAAATTCAATTCAACTAGAAGTCAAGACATCATCTATTATCCACAATTTCATCCCAACATTGTGATGTCATTAATCCTCTTCAGAAAGAAAGGGTGAACCACATCATCAGCTTCCATGGATTCAATTATCATCTCTATGTAAACATCCCTCCAAACTATATAGCTAACCATGATGTCATCTTAAGAATTAGGCCATTGGAGGCAGAGCCAAGATGGTGGAGAGTACACATGCTTCATTCTGAGCTTTCTTCTACCCTCACTTACTAATTATCTAATTCAGCCTCAGAAATAGTGCTTGACTATTATCATTAGTGCTTGATACATGAATATTGGGAGTACAACAAATTATTAACTGAAGATAACTTGGAAAATCACCAGAAATGGTCTGTGTTGTTCATGTGGGAGGAGGTCAGTGCAGGCAAGAAGGCAGAACATAGAGGCTAGCTCACACTTAGCAGACCAGGGTTGGGGTGTGGTCTCCCATTGGTGGAGAATTTGCAGGGAGGACTTTACCACAGATAGGCTTTGCAACCAAAGCAGTAGAGTGCATCCCAAAATGCCAGAATTTAACATGACCTGGCCATATCCACCCAGCACCAAGAGTGACTCAGAATAACCATAGTGCAGATGCGCAGCCTCATTCCACAGTATGAGGCTCTGCCCAGGGCAGTGACACATCACCTGCTCAACCACTCATCCCAGGGCAGCTGCTATTCCACACAGTGGTGCTCTGCCCAGGGCAGTTGCACTTCTGGCACAGAGGGGGCTCTTCCCAGGGCAGGGCATTTCCACAGCAGCATGGCCATTTCCCAGGACAGCTACTATGCATGTATCCCTGTTCTGTAGAGGAAGCTGAGAACCTCCTTGGCCTGAAGGCAGATCCTAAATGCTTTTTAAAAAATGAGTAAAAAAGCCAAGAGAGCTTATATACAGAAAGAAAGTAGATTTCCAACCCTTAAGAGACTAATAGCAGACAATCTTCAGACAAAACCTCAAAGGGGGTTATAATCTGGTCCCCATAACACAAAGCTCTTCTAGAAAGATCTTAAAAGAGAGCTAGAAGAAAAATGAGGAAAGGAAAGAGAAGCTCTGCAAGATAGTATGGAAAAGGCATATAACTCATGAAAAGAAAGATTTGATAAAGTGGAAAAAGAAAACAACTTCCTGAAATGTGAAATGGAAAATGGAGAAGGTAAAGAATCCCCAAGGAAAAAGAATTAGTGGCTTGGAAAAGATAAAGAACTCCCAGGAAAATAGGATTTGTGAATTGGAAAATGAAAATAACTCATTTAAAAAAATTAGTGAAATGGAAAAAAAAATTCCATAGAGCAAAACAACTCATTTAAAAACTCAATTGAACATATACAAAAAAATTAATGAAGAAAATAACTCATTAAAAATCAGAACTGTACAAATAGATATGAACAATCTCTTGAGATATCAAGAATCAGTCAAGAAAAAACAAAAAAAAAATGAAAAAAAAATTAAATATCTACTTGGAAATACAACAGACCTGGAAAATAGATTAGGAGAGATAATTTGAGGATTATTGGATTTCCTGAAAATTATGATGAAAAAAAGAGCCTAGACACTATTTTACAAGAAATCATCAAAGATAATTACTCAGATGTAATAGAATCAGAAGGTAAAATAGGTATTGAAAGAATTTATTGAACACTTTCTGAAAGAGACCCTATAAAAACCTCCAAAAGATATCATGGCTAAATTTCGGAAGTATTAAACTGAGGAAAAACATATTACAAGCAGCCATATGAAAAACAATTCAAATACTGAGAAGCCACAATAAGGATCACTCAAGATCTAGCTGCTTCCACATTAAAGGATTGAAAGGCCTGGAATCTGATATTCCAAAAGGTAAAAGGAATTGGAATGCAGCCAAGAATAAACTACCCAGTTAAGCTGAGCATTTTCTTCCAGGGAAGAAGATGGATATTTAATGAAACAGGTGAATTCCATTTGTTTCTAATGAAAAAAACAGAGCTAAACAAAAATTTTGACCTCCAAGGATAGGACTCAAGAGAAGCAGAAAAAAAAAAATAAAAAGAACTCTTGAGAACTGTATTTCTGTTATGGACTTACATAAAGAGTGTATGTATAATTTGATTTTACTGATATAAAAAAGGCAGTAGAAGTAGAAAGGGGATAGTATCAGAAAAATGGAAAAGGGGAGATAAAAAGAGGGAAATTACATCTCACAAAGACGCAAAGGAAACCTATCATATCTGAGGGAATTAAGGGAAGGGGAGGAACATCATATGAATCTTATTCTCATCAGATTTGGCTCAAAGAGAAAATATTAGACATATCTGTTTTACAGAGGAACTTCTCTTACCTCATTAAAAATGGGAGAGGAAAAGGGAAAAGGAAAAAGTAGGCTAAATAGCAGGGTACACAGAAAAAATAAGGGAAAGGTATAAGAAAGGGGAAGTGACTCAAAAGAGGTGGGAGAGATTCTAAAGAGGAAGAGCTGTGTGAAGCAAGTGGTACTTATAAGTTTAATACTGGGTAGGAGGGGAAAGGGGAAAGAAAAAGAGAAGTATAATCTGGGGATAATAAGATGGCAGGAAATACAAAATTAGTAGTTTTAACTGTAAATGGGAATGGGATGAACTCTACCATTAAGTTGAGGTAGATAGCAGACTGGATCAAAAGTCAGAATCCTACAATGTGTTGTTTGAAGAAAACACATTTAAAGCAGGGTGATATATAAAGAGTAAAGGTAAAGGCTGGAGCAGAATCTATTATGCTTCAGGTGAAGTAAAAAAGCAGTGGTAGCCATCTTTATCTCAAATCAAACAAAAGCAAAATTTGATCTAATTAAAAGAGATAAGGAAGTAAGTTATATCTTGATAAAGGATAACATAGACAGTGATGCAATATTAATACTAAACATATATGCACCAAGTGGTATAGCATCTAACTTCCTAAAGGAAAAGTTAAGAGAGTTGCAAAAAGAAATAGGCAGCAAAACTTTAATAGTGGGAAATCTCAACCTTGCACTCTCAAAATTAGATAAATCAAACCACAAAACAAATAAGAAAGAAGTTAAAAAGATAAATAGAATATTGGAAAATTAAGAGTTGCTTTGCCCAACTTTATGCCAATACATTTGATCACTTAAGGGAAATGGATGTCTACCTTCAAAAACATAAGCTTCCAAGATTAGCAGAGGAGGAAGTAAATTGCTTAAATAGTCCCATTTCAGAAAAAGAAATAGAACAAGCTATTAATCAACTCCCAAAGAAAAAAATCCCCAGGACCAGATGGATTTACATGGAAATTCTACCAAATATTTAAAGAACAATTAACTCCAATGTTATATAAACTTTTTGAAAAAATAGAAAATGAAGGAGTCCTACCAAATTCCTTTTATGACACAGACATGGTACTGATATCTAAATCAAGTAGGTTGAAAACAGAGAAAGAAAATTATAGACCCATCTCCCTTATGAATATTGATGCAAAAATCTTAAATACAATATTAGCAAAAATATTACAGAAAATTATCCCCAGGATAATATACCCTGACCAAGTAGGATTTATACCAGGAATTCAGGGCTGGTTCAATATTAGGAAAATTATCAGTATGATTGACCATATTAATAACCAAATTAACAAAAACCATATGATCATTTCAATAGATGCAGAAAAAGCATTTGATAAAATACAACATCCATTTCTATTAAAAACACTTGAGAGTATAGGAATAAATGGGATTTTCTTTAAAATAAAATTCTTTAAAATAAAAAGCATCAGTGAGCATCATATGTAATGGGGATAAATGGGAACCATTCCCAGCAAGATCAGGAGTAAAACAATGTTGCCCACTAACATCATTACTATTCAATATTTTATTAGAAATTCTAGCTTTGGCAATAAAAGTTGAGAAAGAGATTAAAGGAATTAGCATAGTTAACGAGGAAACCAAATTATCACTCTTTGCAGGTGATATAATAGTATACTTAGAGAACCTCAGAGATTCTACTAAAAAGCTATTAGAAATAATCCACACCTTTAGCAAAGTTGCAGGATACAAAATGAACCTATACAAATCATCAGCATTCTTATATATCACTAACAAAATCCAACAGATAGAGATAAAAAGAGAAATTTTATTTAAAGAAACTACACATAGTATAAAATATTTGGGAATCTACCTGCTAAGGGAAAGTCTGGAACTATATGAGCAAAACTACAAAATACTTTCCACAAAAATAAAATCAGATCTAAGCAATTAGGAAAATATTAAGTGCTCTTGGATAGGTCAAGCAAATATAATAAAGATGACAATACTACCTAAACTATTTTTTTAGTGCTATGCCAATCAGACTCCCAAAAAACTATTTTAAGAACCTGGAAAAAAAATAACAGCAAATATCTGGAAAAAAAAAAGGTCAAGACTTTCAAGGGCACTAATGAAAAAAAAATCAAATGAAGGTGGCCTAGCTGTACCAGATCTAAAACTATATTATAAAGCAGCAGTCACCAAAACCATTTGGTATTGGCTAAGAAATAGAGTAGTTGATCATTGGAATAGATTATGTTTAAAGGACAAAATAGTCAATAACTTTAATAATCCAGTGTTTGACAAACCCAAAGACCCCAGCTTTTGTGATAAGAATTCACTGTTTGACAAAAACTGCTGGGAAAATTGAAAATTATTATGGCAGAAACTAGGCATTAACACCGTACACAAAGAAAAGACCAAAATGGGTTCATGTTCTAAGCATAAAGAATGAGATTATAAATAAATTAAAAGAACATAGGATAGCTTACCTCTCAGATCTGTGCAGGAGGAAGGAATTTGTGACCAAAGAAGAACTAAAGATCATTATTGATCACAAAATAGTAAATGTTGATTATATCAAATTAAAAAGCTTTTTTTCAAACAAAAGTAATGCAGACAAGATTAGAAGGGAAACAATAAAATGCAAAAAAAATTTTACAGTCAAACGTTCTGATAAAGACCTCATTTCCAAAATAGAGAATTGACCCTAATTTATAAGAATCAAGCCATTCTCCAATTGATAAGTGGTGAAAGGATATGAACAGACAATTTTCAGATGATGACTATGAAACTATTTCTAGCCATATGAAAATTTGCTCCAAATCATTATTAATCAGAGAAATGCAAATTAAGGCAACTCTGAGGTACCACTACATACCTCTTAGATTGGCTAGAATGACAGGTTGAAGGGGATATGGGAAAACTGGACACTGATGCATTGTTGATGGAAATGTGAACAGATCCAACCATTCTGGAGAGCAATTTGGAACTATGTTCAAAAAGTTATCAAACTGTACATACCTTTTGATCCAGTGGTGTTACTACTGGGCTTATATCCCAAAAAGATCTTACAGAAGGGAAAGGGACCTGTATGTGCAAAAATATTTGTGGCAGCCCTTTCTGTGGTTGCTAGAAACTGGAAATTGAATGGATGCCCATCAATTGGAGAATGATCTGGTATATGAATATTGTGGAATATTATTGTTATGTAAGAAATGACCAGCAGGTTGATTTCAGAAAGCTCTGGAGAGACTTACATGAACTGATGCTGAGTGAAATGAGCAGGACCAGGAGATCATTATATACTTTCATAACAATACTATATGATGATCAATTCTGATGGACATGGCTCTCTTCAACAATGGGATGAACCTTGATTTCCTTCACAGGCTAAGTGTACACTATTTCAAAGTCGGATTCTTTTTTGTTTTTTTAATTATTATAACTTTTTATTGACAGAATCCATGCCTGGGTAATTTTTTTACAACATTATCCCTTACACTCACTTCTGTTCCGACTTTTCCCCTGCCTTCCTTTACCCCCTCCCCCAGATGTCAAGCAGTCCTATACATGTTGAATATGTCACCATATACCCTAAATACAATATATGTGTGCAAAGCCAAACAGTTCTCTTGTTGCACAGGAAGAATTGGATTCAGAAGGTAAAAATAACCTGGGAAGAAAAACAAAAATGCAAACACTTTACGTTCATTCCCCAGTGTCCTTTCTTTGGGTGTAGCTGCTTCTGTTCATCCTTGATCAATTGAAACTGAGTTAGATCTCTGTCAAAGAAATCCACTTTCATCAGAATACATCGTCATACACTATTGTTGTTGAGGTATATAATGATCTCCTGGTTCTGCTCATTTCACTTAGCATCAGTTCATGTAAGTCTCTCCAAGCCTCTCTGTATTCATCCTGCTGGTCATTTCTTACAGAACAATAATATTCCATAGTATTTTACCACAGTTTACCCAACTATTCTCCAATTGATGGGCATCCATTCATTTTCCAGTTTCTAGCCACTACAAACAGGGCTACCATAAACATTTTGGCACATACAGGTCCCTTTCCCTTCTTTAAGATTTCTTTGGGATATAAGCCCAGTAGTAACACTGCTGGATTAAAGGGTATGCACAGGCAAAACATTAGTCCTGCAGACTCATCAAATTCTAGTGGCAAGTCAAAAGTCAAGATGATTGAAGATGAATAGGATGTCTTTTTAAATTTCCCTTCTCTCATTTTATCAGAGACTATACCCCTTCAATGATTAAGGACTAGAAAGAATTAACTAATAGATGTTGACTTAGTATATATAAAATACCCAGTATTGTGTCAGAGAGGATGGAGAATACAAAAAAATTATGGCTTAGCCACAACACACAAGTAGTTTATAATATGGAGATTAGGAAATGGGCCTAACTAAATAGTTAGTATCTTCAAACTGGGCATTCCGTCTCCCTGAACATCATCATATAAGTTCAACCAAATGCCAGAATGTACTCCCTCTTTAGAATAACAAATTTTTGGTTTTCTTCAAGACTCAATTCAAATACCTTCTACCATGGGAACTTGTTCCTTGTCATTCTTGACTCAGAGGGCCAGTTGTGTGTTTGCTTGGTGGAAACTAAGTCCTCAATGCTCCACACTTGCATATATAGCTGGAAGGTTCTTTTGAGGCCCTCTGAGAGTAAACAATTTGCCCAAAATCACATAGGTGGAGAGTGATTGAGTCAGGATTTGAACCCAATTTCTCTGATGCTAAACCCAGGATTGTTCTTTCTATATACCTCTGTCTCATGTTTTTATATATTGTTTTTCCCTCAGTAGAATGTAAGTTTTTTGGTGAGAAATATTTTTTAAAATTGTCTTTTTATTTTTAAAACTTGAACAAGTCATATATATAGTAAGAGCTTAATAAATGTTCGAACTGGTGAATTTTAAGTTAGACCTTAAATGATTAGATGGTACAGGGGGAGGAGTAGAGAAGAATCCTCTTTTAGAATCACATGGAAGTGATTAAAGATATAGAGGTTCAGAGATTTCCTTTCATGTGGGGATATTGACACATGGTACCACCTTTGCAGAGATAGTCAGGAGATTGGGATAGGGGATAAAAGCAAGAGGCTAATTAACAATATGAACTACAGCATGGAAAGTGGCTCCCTTCTGAGCTGTTGATTGCAGTCTGCTGCCAAAAATAGCATTTTTATTTTTATATTTTTAATTTCCAAAAGACAGGAGGGCAAATCAGTGAAATATCTGTGGTCCACAAGTTGATTTTTTTGAAAAGGGAGCTGGGGGATGGAAGGAAAGGTAGAAGCATGAGGAAAAATCATCCAAGTTAATCACTTTCTCAATTTAAAATAAGGTGGGATGATTCTCATTGAAGCAGAATTGTTGATGGGCCTAATCCATACCTTCAAATCATAATGGAAATCAGTGTGGTATTGTGAAAAGAATATGTAATTGGAAGTAAAGAGATCCAACATTTGTTCCAGTTCTGCCACTGACTTGCAAATAGACCTAGAAGGGACTTTGGAAGTCAGTTGTTTTAAGCACCTTCAATAGTATATGCACTACCTAAATCTCCGAAAAACTAAATAATTAGATATTAGTCAAATGATCTAAATGATCTAAAGTCTCCTCCTTAATAAAAGAGGTGGGGTTGATTCTAAGAATGCTTTTAGCTACAGTGTGTGATTCTGTGGTTGTTATCTGACTTCATCAGAGGTGCTAAACTGGATTATGGGACCATAGATTTAGGGATAGAAGAAACAGAGGCAGATAGGTAGCTCATTTGACAGAATGCTGTGCCTGGAATCAGGAATATCTGGGGTTCAAAAATAGCCTCAGACATTTACTAGCTGTGTTACCTTGAATGAGTCTACCTTAATTCACTGGAAAAGGAAATGACAAACCTCTCATATTTTTGCCAAGAAAATCTCATGGACATTATGATCTATGTGATCATGAGGAGTCAGACATGACTGATCAAACTCAAAATCTTTACTTTATACTTTCTGTGCCATGAAAATAACAGGGATACTTTTAATCAAGCAATCTTTAAGAAGTTCACCAGGTAACATATGTAGATGGCAAAATATATTCTGCCTTCACATCAGCTACTGATTCAAAAGTTTCAGTGACTCCCTCATTCCAGAAAACTAAATGTCTCAGTCTAGCATTCAACATTCTTCAAAATTTGCCTCTCACTTACTTTTCTAGCTTGGTGTTACTTTCCTAGTTCTTATATCGTTTATGTTCTGGCCAAATCAAATTATTTACCACCATGATAAACATATTTCACAGTATCCTCTTTCTATATTACTTTCTGTGCCCAGAATAACACTTACACTCTGACATCTTGTCCATTCATGAAGGCCACGATCTGGTTCCCTGACTTCTCTGGTAGAAGTGATTTCCCTACTGAGTTCATAACACTTTATATTTCTTTCACACACATAATTTCTTCATATGATATTTATATGTTGACATTTCTTATCTCTCTCCACTATGGTCTCCAAAAAGACATAATTACAAGTGATTCACAGAAGGAAAGGTGTATCATGATTAAAAGTAGGTCCTTGGATAATTCTATTTATTAACCATATACAAGAAATAGGGCAAAGAGTATCATTTTGGAAATATGTAATGTGAGAAAGGAATGGACTGGTCATAAAGAAAAAAAAAGATAGAAAATTCTAAACATTGTATTGACATAAAATGTGAACATAACTATAAGAAGACCTTCAGAATATTGACACATCTTCTGTGGAGGATCTTTGGAGAAATCTGGATAAGAATCAAGAGTAGAAGGCATGAATGTATTATAACCTGTCTCAACAGACAAAATATACATATTGATGAGGTCATAGATCTAAGTATGCCTTGGATGTATACATATCATAAATATATATAGAAAGAAGGAAGAAAGGATAAATGATTGAATGAATTCCTGGCTATGGTTTTTTCTCCTGGCAGTAGCTGTCACAGTAAATCAAAGTTGTGGCACACTCTTTAGATCAGATGCACATGAGAATCAAGTAGCATTGACCAGTGATAAGAACAGATGCCAGTCAGGGATATGAAGTGAAAGACAAAATCATTTGTACTGAGTTTTTTATTTTTGTGCTACTACTGTCCTGTGTTAAGAGTGTCAATTTGCATGCTGTGTATGATCACAACAGGAGTGAAAATTGATTGATATCCTTATTACTAAGGTCTGAGGGGGCATGGAATGTATAACTCATTTGTAGGTCATTAGATTACTCAAGTGTGAGTTACCCATCCAGGATTCCAATGATGGATCTGTTGGACTCAAAATATCAGCAGTCACTCATGCAGTAATCAAATATTTTAATCTTGAAGTACAAAATCAGATAATTCAAAGAGTATTGAGCTGGGAGTCAGGAAACATGGGTCTGAGTCTTGGTTCAGTCACTGATGGAGTGAACATCTATTGTGGGTAATTAACTTCTTTGGTCTTTGGTTTCTTCATCTATAAATGAGTTTGTAGAACTAGATGATAATGTTCCCAGTTCTGTATTTTGTGACTTTTTGAGACCGTGTGTGATATTTGGAAAAGACTTGCATTTGTAGTTCTAGGATATTACTTGGAATTTTGGTTTGTGACCTGTTAGTAATTTTTTTTTACTCCTTTGTGCTCAGCTCCTCAATTATAAAATGAAGGGAAGATTTTTGGGAACATGGTAGAGTAGGTTGGCAGATTTCAAGCTCTCCCAATTCCCTCCACAAATAGAACAAATTTGTGTCTCAGGGTGAGCCTAGATTGGTGAAAAACCAAGAATACTTGGGGCAAAATGGGAGTTTTCATGATACAATAGACAAGATATGAAAAAAAGATTCCGAGTGGGGATCAACCTGTCTAAAGTGCAAAAGTCTGGGCTAGCTCCATGGAAAAATCAAATGAGGATCCCTCATTGCTACTTCAATAGAATACTAAACTCTCATTGAATGTTATATTGATTTCATGATTATAAAATGACATATTTAAAGCTAGAAGGTACATTAAGGGCTATAGCTTCAGCAGGAGCCGACACTTTTACATTCTAGATTGTTTGTCCAGTGGGTATATGATTATGGGAAGACAGAGTGAATCTCAGCTGATTGGGAACTCCAGAGCCAGCTGAGACAGCCCTGGGGAAGAAGGAACCAGCACTTGATGAGTGCAGAAGCAGTGGAGCAGGGGTATTGCTGACTATGGGCACTTGCAGAAGGGTGGAACTCTTGGTTTAAGGTTCCTGGTCAGAGTGGAGAGCTGAAAGGAAGCTTGAGGCATACCTCACATGATTAGAGGTGCTTACACTAATATCTCTTATTTTAAAAAGATGAATCAGCAAAGAATAAAGAACCCTACCATTGAAATATATTATTGGAACAGGGAAGATCAGGATTCATCTTCAGGGGAGAACACTTAGTTAAAAAAAAAAAAAAAGCTTCTACTCCAAAGAGTAATGTGAAAAGACAAGCCCAGAGAGAATTTATGGAACTCAAAAAAATTCAAAAACGAAATGAGAGTCACTGAGGAAAAATTAAATAAAAACTAAGTAAAATATTAAAACCATCCAAGAAAAACACAATTATGGAAATTTTTTTTAACAGTTACAAAAAGAGGTACAGAATCTCAAACATAAAAATAATCTTTAAATTCTCCACAAAATCTTCCACAAAGGACTTCTTTGAGGTGGTGATTGCTGGATTTATCTATTTCTACTTTCTTCTCATGTTCTATTGCTCAAGAACAATTTTCTAGGATTATTTCCTGCATTGTTTTGTCAAAAGACAGATTGTTTTGTCAAGGTTCTCTTTTCGTTCACAACTTTTTGACAATCCAGTGATTCTTCTATTTTTGTCTTCTTGATCTGTTCTTCAGATCTGTTGCTTTTCTTATGAGAAGTTTCACATTCTGTTCTGTTCTATTTTCTCATTCTTTATAATGTATTTTGTTATTTCTTAGTCTCTCATAGTCTTAGTTTCTCACTGGCTTCCCCTTGCCCAGATCTAATTTTTAATCTCCAAAATCTATAAAGCATACAGAGGGAGAGATAGGTGGATGGATGGGGAAGCAAAGAGTGAGGGCAGAAGACAAGGTGAGGATCCCTGGGTGGGGGAAAAGGTTAAGTAATAGTAAGCCAAGTTATGGAGTAGAATTTAATGAAAAAGACATTAGGGATAGGAAAGACATGTGTGTATCTGCAGTATGTATATGTGTGTGTGTGTGGCTATGTATCTACATAAATACATATTTTCATAACTGTAGCTTACTTGGGGCTGGTGGGGGGGATGAAAGAGGGATATGTGTTTGAGTATATGTGTGTAATGTATATGTATGTATATATCTACATATGAATATGTAAATATATCCCTTCTTGGAGGTGGTGAGGAAGATGAAAGGGGGGGAAAAGAATAAAATAAATAAGATATACAGCAGAGAACAAAAGAACAAGGAAGTAAAGAACACCCTTATGAATATAATTTTTCTATTAAAATATGTATTTTCTTAAATTATTATTTGTTGTCAAATTTTGAATCCTCTTTGATGTTCTGCTGGACACATGACAATGTACTCTTTTGTTTTATATTATTTTTTTGTTTTTCTTTTTGCTCATTCTGTTTTTTCAAATAAAATAAATTTGGAAGAAAAATTGCAAAATGAGGGGGTAGGAAAAGATAGTCTTAATTCTAATAGACTTGTTATGCAAAAGGCCATCTGCATCCAGAGAGAGAAGTATTGAAACAGAATGTGGATCAAAGCATAACATCTTCACCTTTTTTGGGGGGGGGGTTGTTGTAGTAGTTGTTGTTTGATTATTTTTTTTTTCATTCTTGTGTTTTCTCCCCTTTTGATCTGCTTTTTCTTGTGCAGCATGACAAATATGTAATGTGGAACAATTGCATATGCTTAATCTATATTGTATTGCTTGCTGTCTGGGGGAGGGGAGAGGACAGGAGGGAGAGAGAAAAATTTGGAATACAAGGTTTTGAAAAGATGAATCTTGAAAACTATCTTTTCATATAACTGGGAAAATAAAAAGCTATCACTAAAAAAAAGGAAGGAAGGAAAGTAAAGTAAATCAGTAGTTCCATAGCTACAAATAAACCATTAAAAATAAAAAGAAATAGATAGCCTTTAAAGTACCTTTTAGCTTTAAATATATCATTTTATAATCATGAAATCAATATAACATTCAATGAGAGTTTAGTATTCTATTGAAGTAGCAAACAGCATTGCATCAGGAATGAAGAAAGCAAGAGTTCATATCATTCCCGGGTCACATTATATAGTTTATTTGCGAGCAGCTTGTGGTTAAAGTGCTAAAGTCAGAAGAAATGAATTCAAATTTAGCCTTTGAAACTTGTTAACTATGTGATGCTGGGAAAGTCACCTAACCTTGTTTGCCTCAGTTTCTTCATTTATAAAATAGGGATAATTGAAGCACCTACCTCTCAAGATTGTTGTGAGGATTAAATGTGATGATAAAAGTTCTTGATGGGGGTAACTAGTTGGTATAGTGGATAGAGCACTGGACTTAAGTTCAAATCTAGCCTCAAACACTTAACACTTTCTGGCTGTGTGATCCTGGCCAAGTCATTTAAGCCCAATTGCCTCAGGGGAAAAAAGTACTTGACAGGCTACTCAGATATAGCAAGTGTTATATAAGTATTATTCTTATTAAATTGTTGCTGTTAAGCAGTTAGATAGCATAATAGGTAGAGTGCTGAAGTTAAGATGTGAGTTGAAATGCAGCCTCACATGCTTAGTAGTCGTGTGACTCTAGGCAATTCACGTTACTTTTGTTTACCTCCATTTTCTCATCTGTTAAATGAGGAGAATAAAATTACCTACCTCATGAGGTTATTGCAGGGAACAAGTGAAATAATATGCACAAAGTGTTCTGTAAAACTTAATGAACTATTTAAATGTGAATTAATATTGTGAGATGATCTTGAAGATATTTCTAGATTTGAAATTTCATAAATCTGTATTCACCAATATTCAGTACTTTTGGAGGCCATTTTCCCTTTGGAGCCTCTCAGATAACGCTGAAAATCAATGACCTGGTGGAATTGGATAGAAAAGATCTCTCCTTCATTTTTTCTGTCTGCTTTATGATTAGTTAACATTTTTTTTATTTGTATGTTTTTGTATGGCTGCTTCTAGAACATTGAATCCCAGCAATAATTTGGCAATATTCTCCAAACTTCCAGGAATTTCCAATATTCCTAGAGAGTTAATTTAATTAATTTAAATTTATTTCACAAACCATGCTACATAGTAAGTGGAGAGAGAACCCACACAATCAGATCAGTGGCCATGTTAACATATGATGTCTATGAAGGCAGAATTTTTTTTCATTTCTCTCTTTTTATCTCCCATAAAGTAAATAAATATTTATCAAGTGATTAGTGGATGATACGCACTGAATAAAACTACTAGCCAAAGGATGACAGGAAAAGACAATACTGTAAGTTGGAGGGAATGTGGGAAAACTAGGACACTGATACAATGTTGGTGGAATTGTGAATACATCCAGCCATAATGGAGAGCAATTTGGGACTATGCTCAAAAAAATTATCAAACTGTGCATACCCTTTGATCCAGCAGTGTTACTACTGGAATTATATTCTAAAGAGATCTTAAAAATGGGAAAGGGACCTATATATGCAAAAATGTTTGTGGCAGCCCTCTTTGTAGTGGCCAAAAACTGGAACCTGAGTAGATGCCTATCAATTGGAAAACGGCTGAATAAGTTGTGAATAAAATGTTATGGAATATTATTGTTCTATAAAAAATGACCAGCAGGACTATTTCAGAAAGGCATGGAGAGACTTACATGAACAGATGTTGAGTGAAATGAGCAGGACCAGGAGATCATTATATGTTTCAACAACAATACTATATGATGATCAATTCTGATGGACATGGCTCTCTTCAACAATAAGATGAACCAAATCAGTTCCATTTGTTCAATGATGAATAGAACCAGCTACATCCAGTGAAAGAACTCTGGGAAATGAGTGTGAACCACTACATATCATTTCCAATTTCTCTGTTTTTGTCTGCTTGCATTTTTTATTTCCTTCACAGGTTAATTGTACATTATTTCAAAGTTCAATTCTTCTTGTGTAGCAAAATAATGTATGGATATGTATACATATATTGTATTTAACATATACTTTAACATATTTAACATTTTTGGTCTACCTTCCATCTGAGGGAGGGGGTGGGAGGAAGGAGGGGGAAAATTGGAACAAAAGGTTTTGCAATTGTCAAGACTTGAAAAATTACCCATGCATATATCTTGTAAATAAAAAGCTATAATAATTTTTTAAAAAAGGAAAAAAATTACTAGCCAAACTGGTCATCCTCTGAAGAGGTTCCACCATTTTTTTGTTTGTTTATTTTTATGTTTTGTGTGTGTGTGTGTGTGTGTGTCACTGCTTATCATATTTCCTACATCTGGATAATTTTTCACCATCATATCTGCTTCCAATTCGTCATTCAAAACCCAGTTCAAATCCTCCTTGAAAACTTCCCTGATTCCTCAGTTTGAAGTGATTTCTTATTTACAATATCTTATAGCACAAAACAATCATTTTTATGCAATCAATCCATCAACAAATATTTAGTAAGTATCCACTATGTTCAGGTGCTATTGTACATGTGGAGATATATAAATAAAAGTGAGACCATCTCTGCTTCTAAGGAATTTAAATCATAATAGGGAAGACAACATATATGCATAACAGAATATGCAAAACATGCACAAAATGGATGCAAGGAAACTTTGGAGAGAAGCAATTAGGGGGACCAAGAAAGCCTCACAAAGAAAGTACAGATTGCATGAAATAGGAATGCAGAGAAACTTGAGGCAGGGAAATAAAATAGCAGGTTATTGTAACAGACCTGTGGAGAATTGAGAACCCCAACTAGGTCCAAAATTGTGTGAGTAAAGAGAATAATTTGTTTATGAGAGATGCTGGGGAAAAAGAAATTAAAATGCTTAGCAATTAATTGGATATGTACATTGAATAAAAATAATCTATCAAGAATAAGATTGTAAAATTAGGTAATTAGAAGTTTGACATGTATTTGTATTTTATCTTTCTTCACTATTAAATTATCTGTTAAATTATACCTTCTTTATTTTCATACCTTTTGTGCTTATCACAGAACCTGGAACACAGAAAACATTTAATAAATATGTCGAGTGGATTAATGATTAATGAATTAATATGTTGAATGACTTTATATGAAATCTTGTACTTAGTGTCTCTGTTGCATTGCCATTATGTTTTAAAAGAAGTTGCTAGTGTGAATAAAAGAAAAATGTTTAAAATAGCAGTGTGGTAAATCAATATATACTGGTAATTCTATGTCATGATCATTATACATTTTGTATCAGGTTTTTTGGTGTTCTATGGGTTTGGCAGATTTTATTCATTTAACTGTTAGAGTTCAAATGTTGGAGTTTGTTCTTCTCAGGGCACAGCCGGTTTAGAGGCTTAGAGCCCTTCGGATGTCTCCAAATCCAAAGGTTCTGTCCTTCAGCCTCTGCCTCTGCTTTCTTCTGCCTCCAACAGAGATGGCTTCTGGCGTAGCTCCACTGAAATCCGTCAAAAGTGTTCTCTGCAGCAGAGTCGTTTCTCTCGAGTCTAGCGCGATCAGCCAGCCAAGAGGAAAAAATGTATTCTGGAACGGCTGTCTCGCCTTATATGTGAACCTTCTGAGAGAATGGGATTATGGGTTTTCTCCCATAGTGCTCTCTGGCCCAAAGATCTTTAAGGTGTGGTGTAGAAAGTGTACTTTTTGAAGCTAGCATACTTGTGGAGTCCAATGAGTAAAGGTGGGAACACAAGCCTTGTCTTGATTAGTTCTACTTAGTACCTTGTTTCAGGTTCTGGCCAAAACAACTTCTTGTAAGATTAGATCAACTCTAATTACTTAGCAGTTAGTAAGGATTCCAACATTTAACCTCTATGAACTTTAGATTTTTATCTGTTGTCACTGTTACATCATTAAGCACAAGCATTTATTAAATGCCTATCATGTGCCAGGTACTGCTGGGGATACAAATATGAAAGATAGTCCATGTCTTCAAGGAGATTACAATGTAACTAATGAAGACAATGTACAAAAGGAAGTCCAAAGTGTTTGTGTGGACTAGGTGGTATCCTTCAAAGAAGCAAAGTGTTAGGTGGAACTGAAATCAAGCAAAACTGCTGAGGGAAAATTGAGTTACTTGAAAAGTTCTGAAAGAACAAAAAATGCAATAATAGTACCTGATCTCATGATCTATGACCATGGACATAATGAAATGGATATGGCTTCATCTTGTTATCCAGAAATAAATCTGGTTTCATCAGTGGCAATAACATCTGCCTTGCTGCTGTATGGGTCTTTCATCCAACATGAAGTTGAAAATTTCTTTTATATGTTCTTTCCCCCATTAGAAAGTAAACAGGGAATGCCTAGCTTTAATATTCTCCTGAGATAATTACATTACTTTATATATAATAAATTCCTCATTGTTCATCCATATATTTTGCCCATCTTACTCATTATGCACGTCTAAGACATGTGGGTTTATGCCCTATAGAATGTTCATTTAACTGTATATCATAATCTGAAAAAAAGACATTCTTCATCCCTTTAGTTTTTCTTTATTTATTTTTAACATTTAATTGAAAAAAATTGAATTCTTAATTCTCTCCATCTCTCCCAACCTCCGCCCACTAGTTGATAAGGTAAACAATAAGGTGTCAGTTATACATGTGAAGTCATGAGAAAAATATTTCCATCTTAGCCAAGTAGCAAAAAAGGGAAAAAATAGATAAAGCAAGCAAATCAGACTTCAATATAAATTCAGAATTCATTACTCTTTTCTCTGGGAGGTGTAGCTAATATTTTTCATCATGAATCCTTTGGAATTGTCTTGAATCATTGTCTTGATCCGAATACTTAACTCTTTGACAGTTGATCAGATTTACAATATTATTGTTACTGTGTACAATGTTTTCTTGATTCTGTTCACTTTACTTTGCATGAGTTCATATATCTTTCCAGGCTTATCTAGCATCTTCCTGCTTTTCTTTACTTAAAGCACAATAGCATTCAATCACAATTATATGTCATAACATATTCAACTATTCCCTAATTGATGGGGATCTCCTTGATTTTCAATTCTTTGCAATCACAAAAAGAGCTGTTATAAAATTTTTTGCACAAATTTTTCTTTTCCTTTTGATTCTTTGGGATATAGACCTTATAGTGGAGAATGGGTCTTATTTTATAAAGTAGACTCAGTTCCCTATGTAATTGAGAAATAAAGCATGTATCAAGAAACTATAATGCCCTCTCCTCTAGTTTCTTGCTTTCCTTCTAATTCTGACTACACTGGTTTTTTAATTCCATATAATCAAAACTACCAGTTTTAATTTCCATGATCATCTCTTCCTCTTCTTTGATCATAAGTGCTTCCCTTAATCATATATATATATATATATATATATATATATATATATATATATATATATATATATATATATATATATATATATATATGATATTTTCCAGTTTTCATAGTATCTTCACATATATTCTTTCATTGATCTGTACAACATCCTTGTGAGATCAGTAATACAGTTATAATTCCCCTCATTTTGTAATAAAACAGGATCAGAATTCAAGACATCTATTCAAGGACATTTATTTAGTATGTGTTAAGCCTTGACTCGGGTTTTGAAACCAGATATTCTAAGTGCCAGATCTATTTTCCTTCTATTATGCCTTACATTGCTCTATAGTTTCAATTCTTTTAATTTCAATAAGTATTAACAAATAACAACATATCCCATGAAGTTTTGAATTCATGTAGCCCTCTGCATCTATTCATTTGGGAAGAATTTTCTTTTGCACCTAATTTTGAAACATCATTTTACTTCTAGGGCTTGTGAAAATTTCTGAAGCCAGCATAAATGTAAATGTTACATTTGAATTAGGGAGTATGAGAGCTATTTTATACCCTTATAGAACATTGCAGGTAGGGCTTGTTTGTTCTAAGTAGGCCTTATGCATAATCACCCACAGAGTTTGATTTAAAGGTTATAGAAAAAACCTTTGTCCTAAAACAAACATTATACCACAAACCTATAATATTGTCCATAGTTCTCACTTTTGGAATCATTTATTGTTATTCCATCTCAAGAGAGTACTTGATAAAATGTAAATGTATTACCTAAGAAAAGAAGTCCATTAAATCCAAAGCACTCACTATTATCAGATTAGTTAGCCCTCAATTTGGAAAAGAGATCATTTGAGTTGAGGAATATGAACAAGAATATATCTGAACAGAGAAGAGTAAGGAGGAAACATGATGAGGACATAAAGTGTGACTGACTTTCCTGGCTTCCTTAAGATTCTAAAATTTCATCTTTTATAGGAAGTCTTTTCCAACCTTTCAATTCTAGTCCTTTACCTCTGTTAATTATTTCCTATTTATCCCACATATAGCTTTCTTTACATGTAATTATTTTGCATATTGTCTTCTCCATTAGATTGAAAGCTTCTTGAGGGCAAGGACTGCATTTTGTCTCATATCTTTAGTACTTAGCCCACTCCCTGTCATATAGTAAGCACTTAATATTGATAAATATAACAAATAATTGTTTGATTAATTATTTGGGGAGAGTTAAATTAAGTATCACAATTGGAAATGTTGAGTAGCATGAGCTTGATTTTGCTAAGGGGAAATAATGATCACTCACCACAGATTTTGATCACTTAAATTTGCCTAGAGTTAAAGAGTTCAGATGGAAGCCTAAATGGTTTTGTTCATAGGACCATAAACTCATGTTTTTGAAGCTGAAAGAAGCTTAGAAATGGTCAATATCAATTATGTAATTCTATAGAAGAGCAAAATACAGCCTAACGGTTGTTCACTGAATTGCTCAATGCTCCATAGTTAGTAAATGGCATATTTCTCACACACTTTCACCTGTACAAACCCTGACCAAGGTACTAATCTCATTTATATCTCTTTGTATCTCATTTATTTGATTTATGTAGGGCTGTGATTACTGCCAGATCTTTTTTTTTTTTTTTTTTTTAGATATCTAATTGTGGCTTCTTTCAATTGAAGGATTTATAAAAGTAGCTTTCCTGATTCTCATGAAAAGTTACCTTCTACAGTTTTCTCCTTGCTTTGAAACTAAACTCTTGCTTTTCACTGAGAATTGATCATGGAATATGGCAGCTCTTGCTGAGATATGCATTAGTGAAGTTTCTTAAATGTGTTCTTTATTCTCATTGGATCTATTGAACATATTATTATTTAATAAATATTTAGCCAATTAAAGTTCAGTCTCACTGATGTTTGCTTCTGGGCTCTTCTGAGTGGGACAGTGCAGAAAGCATGACAAATGGTTAGGATTATTTTTCAAAATAAAGTTGTGCATCACTAAATTTAAGAGAAATAATAATCATCAGAGTATGTATTCACAAAGACCTGGTTGCTTCTCCCAAAATATTCATGGCCTAAAACAAAGTAACTAGAAAAGGAAATGACAAATAACTCCAGTATCTTTGCCAAGAAAATCCCATTGACAATATGGACTATGGTGCATGAAGAGTTGAACACAACTTAACAACTGAATAGTGTAGGTCTTTATAATGTTATTTCCTGCCTGCTTCTTATAATTAGTTCAGAAATGAGACAACTATGTAGTATAATAGATTAAGTGATAGGCCTAGAGTCAGAAAGACCTAAATTAAATTACATTTGAATTAGGAAGTATGAGAGCTATTTTATAGCCTTTTAGGACATAGTAGGTAGGGCTTGTTTGTTCTAAGTCGTGTTCTAAGCCTTAGACATTCACTAGCCATATGACCTTGGGCAAGTCACTTAATATTTTTTGCCCCTGTTTCCTTATCTGTAAAATAAGGATAGCAATAGCATCTATTCTCACAGTTGTTGTGAGGATCAAATAAGTGGAAAGCACTTAGCACAGTTCCTAGCATTTAAATATGTACCATATAAATGATAACTATTATTATTAATTAGAGTGTAATTAAATGTGAGTAAAGGTTACTTGATATAAATGTGTCCTTGAATCCTGTGGATAAAATATATAAAAGGATTAGGGCTCTTGTGAGGAATTAAGTTTTCTTATTACAAAAATCAGTTATTTGTATCCTCTCTATTCCCAGAGATATCATAGATTGATAATAAAGAACAAGAAAGCCAAGAAGTAATCACAATCAGTCTTTGGAAACTGGAGTTATAAGAGACAAAATGAACTTGATCTCTTTAAATGTTTGCTTATCAATTTGGGGCAGCCCCCAGGTTATTGTCTTCATGCCCATTCTTAAAAACATGACCTTTCTTTGTGAGAGACCCAACATTTAAAGCTGACCTCTAAACTCTGTTTAGTTTTAGGGAAGTCATGAACAGAAGTTAGATGACTAAGCTTGAGGGTAAGTTGAGTATGATGCTGTTTTCCATGACCCTTTCTCATAATGGTCCTTATAAATACTTCCCTATTTACCAAAGCACATACTGGGAAGATTTTTTTTTATATATATATACACTGTTATGGACAGTACACACATTGATTTTATTTCTTTGTGAAATAGAAAAGCTGCTGCAGGGAGAATGTTCCAACTGAAATACCGTTTTTTTTTCCTTTGTGAAAAACAGATAATTACCTGTCAGTTGCCATAGCAATGTTTATGGGAAAGCTCAGTGGTTCACATGATTCTGTACTCAGCAAGTGAACACAAAACAGCCTGAATCTCCTCTCTTCTCTCCCTCCAACGCCATTTTCAATCCCAATACCTATTGGAGCTTCTGGCAGCAACTTCAGATAGCTCTGCCTTTGCCAGCTCTCTATAGAACCAATTTACACAGTTTGCTTCAAGCAGGTGTATGATCAACTTGAGCCAGTTATAGTAGAGGACCAACTGGCAAGAAAAGTAATGTGAAGCTAATGCACAGGGATTCCGCATATTAACCATGAACATCTCTGTTAACAACTTCAGTACAATATGGAATCAGAGTGAGATAGAACCTTATCAAACTGCTTTTCATCTTTTTGCATGTAAAAGTGGCAATGGATTGCTTGCTGGGTGCCATGCCAGG